>NW_027175887.1:6841949-7344449 GCF_023055335.1 Clinocottus analis | reverse complement strand
GTAAATATTACACCATTGAAAAGACTTAAAGGGATGAACAAATTGGGGCTTCCTCACTTTGAATTTTCCACTCACTCCTGATTTTTGTCATCAACCTGGTTCAGTTTTAGAAAGTACAAATTCTTAAATCTTGAGTCTTTTTTTGTCAACCCAAATGCTGGTATAACTGTATAACAAGGTCTGTGGATTATCTTGATGAACTAGGCCATGATTTCTGGATATTGCTGTTCAGTTTTCCAAAACATATTATTTTGCCGCTTTCTACTGCCAATATCTCCAAAAATATCTATCTATCTAAAAATGTGCCACACGCACCAAAGTAATCTACATGGATGAATAACAGTAGATTTATTTGCATATATTAACATCTAACAGTATTTTTTTGTCACAAGCACTTCCACACAGAACGCGAATATTAAGAGGAGAAAAAGCAACAATTAGTTTGAAGGAACAATATGGAGCTTTTGCACCGTAATTAAAGGCATTAACCAATGCTCTTGTGCCGAACGGATATATTAAAAACGTACAACACGGAGGCTCCGTTGTCAGAAGCAAGATGGCAAACATAATTTCTTTATTACTTTCATGGTTGACAAAGGAAACGCATCTTGGAATCTTTATTTCTGTTCTTTCCCTTCACAATAAAAGCCTTAGATGTATAAACTGCTTACCAGAGGGAGCTCAAATTCACTCAAAGCATTTAGGTAGAAGGAAACTCAATAAAATAGCTCACAGTAGCTTAGACAATACAACAAACTTCAGACTGCCAGACTCTACTCTGGGTCAATAGGATCCCAGTAGTTGGTCAAATGTATTCAAACCTTTTAGAAAAAAATCGGTTGCATCTCGCTGCCAGTATGAATAGCTTTGATGTGTATATTTTGCATACTCAGGTGAATATTTCGCATCTCCTTTTGATTGTCATGCGCCTGGTGCGCAAAGACCTCAATACTAAAGCGTTCAAGAGCTGGCCAATAATGTAGGATATGTAATCCACAATGCTGAAACATTTGGCAGAATTGCCAGTATGAAAAATCTTAAACATTCTGTCAATGTCATTTTTTTTTCATAATGAAATTGTTTTTTTTTGTATCGGTCATTTGATTAGGAGAGTAGTAGGAATTGGAATCTTGCCTACTAACTGAATTATACACCACAGAATGTAATCAGGATAGATATTGATTTTTCATGTCATTGTCATCGCTGAGAGCACAATCACATAAAGATTGTTACCGTGTTGCATGACGTGTGACATGTAGAAGCCTTTAAATAGTTAATCAGAATCACAGCTTCCAGATGCTTCACATGCTAATAGTTCACATGGCTATGTTAATGTGTTGCAGGTCACTGTTCTAAAACAATATAGCAGCCTGTGCAACAAACAAGCCACATGTCACGATGCTCATGGGTTCTTTTGTGAAACTGATACATAAACCCGTAGCATCGATGAACTGAACATGTCAAATCTTTTAAATAATACGGACACATTTCTGTTTTAGATGTTGCCTCTACAGTAGATTTAGGAACATGCTTTAATTATCGGGAAGGTTCCCCAAAAGTTTAATTTTGTGTTACAGTTTCAGGTTCAATCCCATATTGACACTTCTATCGTGTAGTAGAGATTTATATTGAAACAGCAGCAGTATTGAAGTAGAGGTGAGTCCTTCTCTCCGGTGGAGGCTTAAGAGAAATGTTCTGCTTTTGCCAGTTTATTGCTGCTTGATATTAAACTATTGGCATCCATGTTTATGTTGCTGTTTGTGTGAGAACGGCTCCGACTCTTTGGTCAACCGTGTTTCATCTCAGTATAAAACTCTCTCTTTTCATTATGGATTGAATAGAGTTTCTATTCCAGCGTTGTAAAAAAAACAAAAAAACCCACCTTGTTTAGTGCTGTGTTTCCACTTCACTTAAACTGATATAATGATTACTCCATGGTTTGATGCTATAAACAGCAGTGTGTATCGCAGAATCAATACCATAAAACCATCACTTTGGCACAAGTGAAGGGTGTATGAAATCAATAGATGTGATTGTGAAGACAAGGATAGCACACTTTCAATAGTCTTTACAGAATCAAGACAGAGTGCCATTACTGATAGAATTATGTAATTACTGCATACACACATGAAGAGAGAAATACATCCAGGGATCAAAGCATCTCCTCACTTCTTTACTTCTTCTTCTCAGATCTTTTTGATCTGTATCATATCTGTTTCTTTCTTTTCCTGCCTCCAGGTGTTTACGTGTGAACCCTAAAGGTCTGCATGAGGAGAGTAAAAACTAGTAAAGACTATCTTTTACTTTCTCTTAGTCAGCTGCCCAAAAAGTGAAGTGTGCGCCAAGTTCAAGTTATCTATCCTCAACGCAAACGGAGAAGAGACCAAAGCCAGCTTATGTGTGACCAAGAACTAGTCTGGAACACAAGTCTTCATTTTCATTTTCTTTAATTGTCCACCACTTGTATCATTTTCTGAACTTGTCACGGTGTTAATAACTAAAAAATACAATTTAGGCCCAACCTGCATATATAAGTATGTTCAGCAGAAAACTGAGGATATCTTAAAGTTTGAGAGGTTCAAAATTAAAAACTCCTGTCACACCTGTGTCTTTGGGGCGCTGAATCGTGCAAATGCAGGAGGTGAGGAGTGTGTCTAATAAGCAGAGTGTGTCTAATAATGTGAGGTATTGATAGCCATATGGGCTTGTGTAATCACTGCCAGTTGGTTTCATTTCGAGTAAATATATAATTCAAAGTTGTGTGGAGCAATTTTGATTTTAATTAAAAAAGACCCAACCTTTTTAGAAGTCTTCGTCCGCCTCCCTTCCCGTTGATGAATTGGAAATGAATGTGCCTCCAATTCCTGCTTTTTTTTTAATTAGGTTATGTTATGGGGAGGAAAAGCAAACTTGTGTGGAATTGAATTAGTGAGGGCCAGATGTGACCGCTTCCTGGTTATCAGGCTTTCTGGCTGCCTCCCTCTCTGCCCGTGCCCTGCAGCATGCTGTACAGGAAGCGTGGAGGAGGGAGGCTGGTTGGGGTGGGAGGTGGGGAGAGGAGGGAAGAAGGTGGGAGGCGGAAGTGTGTTTAAATCGGAGGCGTATGCAGTGAAACTGTGTACAACCCCCTGCGGTGCAGGTTGTGTAGAGAGGGAAATAATTTTTCCTGTAGAGAAACATTCCCTCATGTGAACTTGACACCCCCACCCTCTCCGTGTGTACTTTCAGTACCTCATTTGCTCTCTAAGACCTCTCTCTCCTCTCTTTCTCATTCACAATATCACTTTCTTTTTCTTTTATCTTTTTTTTTATTCCACATCTGGCCCGTAATGTTGGAATACCACCTCTTAACTCTCAGGAAAGCTGAACCTACTGCGATTAATGTCCTTAAAGCTTTCTCTTCTGGCTATTATGCTTGTATGCTGGTGGTGGCTACGTGGTATTGTGGAGAGGATTTGCCTGCGGTGCGAGCAATAAACAGATCTTTTGGGTGTATGACTTCGCTGCCTGGCCATTTCGTGAGCACTGCTCTCTTAAATGACCCCAGAAAAGCCTGAATGCCAAGAATACCGAGTGAAGTGAAGAGGATCTCATTTTCCTCTGCGCCTCTCTTTTGTGTCTCAAGGGGTTTTGCCTATAAATGGTGTGCTCTATGGTGCACACCCCATCCCATTCTTGCCATATGCCCTCCTCCAATCTTCCCACAATCCCCCTGGGGAGACCTGGGCCCTCATCTTCGCTCGCCGTGTCACTGGAGAAAATTACCCAACTGCCGCCATATTTGTGACAGTTAAGTGAGCGCTCCGTCTCAGAATATGGCACTAAAGATTGCTCTATCGGTTCTGGATCATTTAGAATCCAATTTAATCCAGGCCCTGAGCAAAAAAGTCCAAATAAAAACAAAGTACCTTAATTAAGAAAGCTGGGTGGCGGTGGACTGTTTATGTGGCAGATCACTGTTTGGCCTTTCTCATACACTTTGTCCCCGTGGAGACAATTTCTAATTCAATATATTAGTTCTACTTTATGGAAACAGGAGTAGTTTGTGAGAATAATTACTGGATAATTGGTAATGAAGGGAGTGTTTTGAAATGTATATTGAGTACACTGTATTGAAATAAAGCAGAGTAACATTGCTATCGAAGGCAAATTATAAAATCCTACTGAAATAAATTCTCCGTGCTGAGCGAAACAACTGAGGAGTTGAAGATTGGGTTTGACGTGTCAGATTGGATTTCTGTCTTTTGAAGCTTTTGGATGAGGCAAACTCTCCCTCGCAAGCCAATCTCTGTCACTAATGCAGAAGCATGGGCCGTACCCTCATTGTTTAATTTTACCCGGTCTCTGAACGGGCATACATTTCGATTTGCCCTGACTGGCGTGTGCATATTGACAATTAAAGCATTCCTGCAGTACTGAAAGGAGGAGGGGAGGAAAACAGTCCAAGATGTGAAGGCTGCACTACGATGGCAGATTTTCACTGGAGAGCTTGACATTATCTGATGAAACACCACATCCGCATCAGTCAGCCCTTGAGCCCCCCACTAGAGAGTGTGTGTCTGTGTCTGGATCCTCTGATGGTCCCCACTTGCTAATGGAGATAGATTCAGGCAACAGCGGTAGCCCACCGCCCCCCTTCTCACACTGTACTCCCGTAGTCTCGACTTGGCCACATCATTTCTCTCCCTGGCTTAATGTGCTGCTTCGCTCCTCTGAGGCTGCCGGGTGGGTTGTAACTTGTCTCCTCCTCCTTTCGCCAGAGAAAATCATCCTGCAGACTCCTGTTCTGACAACTCGGAGAGGAGAGATGGAAAGTTCTCATCCTCTGCCGCAAGCTGTTTTGTATTCAAATAGTCTCCTTGTTAAGGCTCCCCGACAGACAATGGTATTGTTGTTTTGTAGCCAAAGGCTAAGTGAGCTTATGTGTGAGTCGAGTAGAGTTGCTTTGGGCTGCTTCTATATTTTGAAACTGGAGATTCAGTGTGTGTGTGTTTTATTTATTTATTTTTCAGTTAATTGAAGCCCTGTGTGTGTGAGCTTGTCAGAGTCCGTTGCCCTCAGTAACTGATGGAGGTGATCAGGCATTCAGAGTGGGCGAGTGGAGCACGGCCGATGGAGGAGAAGCTATTGGTCAGTCTTTACATAATCAGATGGTATTGACATTGGTAGAAAGGATGTCAATAGACATGTTTGTGCTGACAGCAGTTTATAGAGCTCAGTCTTTAATGGGGATTAGATTTTCTTCTGGGAAAGACTGTGTGGCATCTGTATACGTGCATCTGTCTCCTTCATGCAGCGGGAATCAGTGTGTCGAGGGAATTAGGTTTTATTCCTGATTCCTTGACCTGTGGTCCTGGTGAGATGAACGCGTATAGACTGCTCAGTTAATGGACGTGTTAATTGCCCTTTCACGTCAATATGTTTTTGGATATTGGGAAATGGTTGTGAGCGTGGTCCGTCCGTGCCTGCGAGGAGTGGTGAGTGTCGAGATTTTTGCTGAAGTTGAGCATGTGAAAGAGAAGGCCAGAAAAGTGACAGACACGGAGAGAGATGTTGACTCTCTGGCTGCTGTGTCGTCTGTTATTTTTCGGCATGCCAGCTCGTCTTCTGGCGACCTTCTCGCACTGTGTGCCAACCGAGCCCCCGAGCCCTCTTCCTGAATATGGATGCCGCCGCTCACTTTAACACCATGGCGTTGCTCCCACTTTCCTCGTCTCCAGCTCAGTCAGACCCCATCCCCCCCGCCCCCTTCTCCATCACCTTCAGTATTTTTTGTCAGTGTGAGAAACTTCATTCTTCGATGCGGGATTATTATTACAGTGCATCACGTCTCACAGGGCACATGTCTGCCATGTAAATTAGGGTTTTTCACACAAATTCAATAATAATTATCAAGTGTGCTGTGACACACAACGCAACCTACTGTCTACACTTGTTAATCTTTCATCCAGTCTTTTTCACCACTTACACTGGCTTTCTTAGTTGTGCTGAACTCTTCCACCACTGTCCAGCTCTGTTTGATATTCTGGCAGTGGGAGTGTTCCCGCCACCTTGGCCAACTCGCTGAAAGAGTAAGCACCGGCCATCTGACCTGCAGTTGATTCTGTGCCCAGTGTCAGTTTCTGATGCCCCACTAGGAATAGCAGCATGGCATTAGCTGAGCTCAGCACACGCACACACACACACACACACACACACACACACACACACACGGTCTCATCATCAGTGCTTTTATGCATGTGCATATTCACACATGCACACACACGTATCACCTCACTATCACGCGTACACACCAAAGAAGTCACACCTCTCTCCCTTTCCCCCTCGTCTAGTGGAGCTTCTTTTAGCACTCCCTATCACCTCTCCTCACCTCTTCCTCTTGGCTTGCTTCCCCACCGTCTCACTCTCCTGCCAACCTCTCTCCTCACACCCGAGTTCAGGCTTTAGATACAGCCACTGGGGAAGTCCTCACTCATCACTGCGGGGTTTGCTTCATACCCAAATAACACAACTTCACAAGGAGAGTCCATGCCTTGGGACTTCATCTGGGTCTCACATTCAAGGTTTTTTTTTTATCACACATGTTTAAAGGACATGAAAGTGTGGCTGAAAGTCAACAGAGAAAGACCTGTGAGATGGATGCAGGTACTGTTACTGCGTGTCTACCCAGCCTCAAGCAGTACAGTGCAGCGAGGCCACAGAAGTTTGACTCTCTTCTCAAACCTGCTCAGCTTCGGTTGAAAGATCTTAAGACGACAACACTCAGTCTTTTTTTTTTTAAACATTGACACTCTCCCCCTGTTTCTCTCAGTGGCAGAACAATGAATAAAGTAGAGCGCTGTGAAAAAGCAGAACGCATGGATTTGTAATTTTTGTGCTCGCGTGCTTATGCATGTGTGTGTTTATGGTGATTTCTGTCAGCGTCTTTGCATACGCAGTCTCCAGAGGCAAGGGATTACGGTGAAGGGCCGCTTGCATGAGCAGTGGTGGGAATAACTGCATATGCACTGCACTTCTTCACCAATCCCCTCTTAGGCTGCCTGCTCCCTCAGATCCAAACAGAGGATTTGACACAGGATCTTACAGCAGCATTGACACTTCGTCTTAGTGCTTCCCACTGTGATCTGTCAGCAGATCTCCTGTTGGGATCTCTGCGCAAAGAGCAGCCTGAAGACAAATCTGTTTGAACTGCCGGGGCTGAACACATGTTCGTCTGCACACACTGCAGACGAACACGGGAGGTGACGACCTCTTGGCATGTGGTGATTATATAGCTGTTTTTTTGTCCACTTTTTAAGGAGTCTTTTACCACTTCATGCACTTTTAACAGAGCCGGAAGAAGACTCTGAGGTTGTTTTTATTATGTTGCATCATCTGGCATTAACACATGAGAATCTGTAGATTGTTCACGGTTAAAGGTTGTTTGCGTTTCCCTCAGAAGTTTTAACTGTCTTTAATGACAAGCAGGAGGCCTTCAAAAATATTAAGTTAATCAGTTCAGTAGAGGCCTAAACTTTTTTAGTCTCAAATTGTATATTTCTTTTATTCATCCTTTTGGAGATAAGATAACATTTACATTAACTTACTCCTCATGTCTGTTCCCCAGGGAACCTCCATACCCTCCTAATAATCCCTTTTAGGTTTGCATGTATGATTCATGCACACATACTCCTTTACATATATGTTAATATATGGACTTGATACGTTGTATACAGACTGGGGATACATCTCTATTTACGGCTAAGCAATACTTTAATATTGTATCACTATCCTGATATGGGGAGATTTAGATTTTTAGAGTTGTCTTTTTCTTGTTTTATAAGCTAAAATACTTTAAAGTGATGTCATTTTGTATTGTATTATTTTCCGATTATCTATTACATGTCTTTTATATTTAAAATGAAATTATGTGCACGGTTTTTCCTTTTTACAGCAAAGAATGAAAAATGTGTGATATACAAGAAATATGTGTATATATTTTTACAATGAACACTTGAAATGATGCAGGCACTTGCAAATAACACAGTAGTACAAAATGTAAACCATACATGATAGATGATTATTTGTCAAAAATGTCATTTTGTAAATATTTTTGTGCACCACGAGCCAACACAACAATATTATTATAATATAGATATTGAAGTATTTGGTTTAAAATATTGTAATATAATTGCTATTACACTTCAGCGTCAGTTCGGCCAAATGAGTATCAGACAACCTCTGCTTGAATTTTATTTTGCTTTTACTGAATTTACTCCTGGATTATGTTCCTGCACAATCCAGGAGTTGTCGCAGATTGTCACACAGATGTTAACGTACATCTTGATGACAATCGAGTCGCGTGCTGTGTTGTCATGTGGTAACATCATGTGTACACCAACCAAAGAAACTTACATTTTTTTTATTTGAAGTGTTTTCCTGCATTGTTTGATGCCATTTAATTCTTTATAGGACCGGATGTATAATAACAGATATATATATATATATATATATATATATATATATATATATATATATATATATATATATATATATATTGAGACTTCAGCCGAGACATGCTTCAGACCGCTTCTGTGTGAGGAGACATCTATATATATATATATATATATATATATATATATATATATATATATATATATATATATATATATATATATATATATATATATATATATATATGTGTGAGGAGACATCTATATATATATATATATATATATATATATATATATATATATATATATATATATATATATATATATAGATGTCTCCTCACACAGAAGCGGTCTGAAGCATGTCTCGGCTGAAGTCCCAGAGCAGTGCCCGAGGAAGCATTTTTGACTCATTAACAAAATGACGAATGATGTAATTTCTCCAAAGAATGGCGTTACATCCCTCCAACAGAGCTCCAGTCCCTTGTTACCTCTCTATCGTCAATTAGCTTTAATGTGCTGTGATCTTTGCAGCAGTCATAGTCCACATTCATTATTATTTGACCTTGTGTGTGAGCATTTGTGACTGTTAGGTGACTGTGTATAGCTGTGACCGCCTCCACAGTGTGACTATTGTGCACACAAGAACTCCAGCACCTTTGCTGTGTCTTTGTAGAGCATCCGAGTGTTACAGAATCCTTCCTGCCACTGTCAGAGATAATTGGCACTCCATAAACACATGATAATTGGACTGCTTTGATCCCTGCAATTTCTCACTTCTTGGCTAAAGAGGCGCAGCAGTTCTGTCTCATGTTTACCACTCGTCTTTATGTGGCAGCGAGAGGATACAGCGAGTGAAAGCGAGAGAGAGAGAGAGATTCTGTTTTCTTCTGAAGTGTTAAAAGCTCCCTGCAGGCAATACTTCCTGCACCCAGCCTCTTTCGCCATCGTTTCTCCACCGCTTATGGCCATGACTCATAACTATAACTTTCACGCAGAGCTTAATCACGTTGTGAAAGTCCCCAAATAATCGTGTTTGTCCATGTGCTTTCTTTTCCAGAAAGCTGGAGACCGTACCGCTTTGTCCAGGGGAAAGACTGGGGCTTCAAGAAGTTCACAAGGAGAGACGAGGCCAACGGTCTGCAGCCTGATGACACATTAACACTATTCTGTGAGGTAAGGTCAGATGATTTGTTACACAGAGTTCACACTGTCTTCATTTTGTGGTTTAGAATCTCTCCCAAATAAATTCATAGTACAAGGAGCACATTCAAAAAATTAGAATCCTTATTATATTGCTCAATCAAAATGATTATTCATATTTCAACATTGCCAGGAACACACAGCCTTCTGCTATTAACTTTTAAAACCCAAACTGTGTTCGGAGAACTAGTTGTAATTCCCCAAAATGAATAATTTGAATATAACCTAAAAATAATGACTGTTGTTGAAATATCTAAATGTATTGTTTATATTGGGGCGTTTGCCTAGAGGGCTCCACAACTGTAATTCCTGTCTCACTTATCTTTTCATTCAACATTACAGCTCATTGGATGTCCCTGTTAGTGAATAATACATGTTTTTATTGGTGCTACATAGCCTCCGGGTTTCGATCTCTCTCTCATCATCAACATACAAGCTGATTGTCATTCAGCCGGCATGGGGGCTTGGCTCCGATTCCTCTGATCCAAACTCGGCTGCTGCTCCTCATTGAACATTCCCTTGTTGTTTTTCAGCTGTAACACAGGGGGCAGCAGAGGTCAACTGTCCTCTCTGTCATCCCCCTCTGCTCCTCATAATGGAGCCCGGGAGCAGAGAAGAGGTTAAACTTTCTGGATATGTTAATGTCTTGGTTGTAATGCATGCACCCATAAATGTTTAAAAAGCATGGCAGTGGCTGTTTAAAACAATTCTAATTAACCCTGCGGGTATGGAGGAGAGCATGTCTTGAAGTTTTCCCTTTTTGTAGCGGAGCGATGTGCAAGTCTGTTTAAAGTGTTTCCAAACTGGGCTTATTGACAGAGGGGAAGGAGGGGCAGTGCTGCCTCAGAGGCATGTGGGATGGAGGGAGGGGGTGGAGTCGCGCGTGTGTGCTTGTAGGAGTATCTTATGCATATATTGTGTGTGTTTGTGCAGGCGTGTCTCGTTGGGACATAATTCTGAGGCTGAGACTGTTTGCTGGAGAGAAGGAGCTGGGAGAGACAGGGATAAGTTACCTTGAAGCGTCCTCTCAATCTCTGAACGCATCCCCTCTCCTGAAGGCGCTGGGGTTGCTGGTTCTAGTCCTCCGTGGCCACTTCCTTACCCGGTAATATCTGTTGTAATAAGCCAACTTGGCAAACTTTATAAAGTACATTTCAAACATTTGCATGAGGTATGGCAAGTTTCATACACAAAGACACATCTTTGTGGTTAATACAACTGTTAATAACACTGTGTATGACAGTAAAAAAATAAAGGCAAAACGTAGATAAATGAAGAAGGGCAGGGACCATTTGTATTATGATTAATATTAAAAGTAGTCTCATGAGGTTTGGCAGTTTTCTCCAACTGTGTGTCGCCTAATAGTCTAAACTTTACTATAAACTCAGAATAACCCAAGATGACTTGAGCGATTTACAGAGTTTCTCAAAGCAAGTCAGAGACTTGATACATAGACTGCAGTATTTCAAAATAAATTCTAAATTGTGTGTCTGTGTGTGTGTTTTAGCCAAAAAAAACAGTCTGGAAGTGGGATGTTGTGTGGAGTAAACGCTGAGATTGCCAATACCGAGGTCTGGTAGCGTTTTCGACCAACATGTGAGCAGGATGGTCCGTGGAGTTGGGTTCTGGGTGTATGGTGGTAAGAAAGTGCAGAACGGGCGTTTGAGTCTCTTTTGCTGGTCTTCTTCCCTGTGAGAGTGAAGCCCAGTGTTTAACGTCAGAGACCTGGCTCCGCTTTCGTCCAGATGGTCTCGTCCTGCATCTGAGAGAGCCCCATCGCCCGGGAGCCCAGCTTCCTCCCTCTTCTCTCTTCTCTCACTTCCTCTTTTTCCCCTCCATCTTATCTCTCATTCAAGCCCAATCTTCTCCTCCTCATTTACATCTTCCTTTCATCTCTGGCTGCCTCCCACTTTGAGCATCACAGTTTCTTACTCTCCCCCCGCACCCTCTCACCCTACCTTTACCTTTCTCTGTGTCCCTCGTCTCTTCCCTCGGCTCAGCCTCCCTACTTTTTGTTCCTCCCTCCTTGCCCTCCTCCATCTCTTGTCTTTCTTTCTCTTTTACTCTGTGTAGTAGAGGATGAAAAGGAGGAAAGGCCAGATCACTGTTGGAGGGGAACACTGGCTCAATCTCTCCTCCTGACCCCTGGTCCCTGTGCCCGATTCATGTGCCTCCGGAGACATTAGTCATTCAAATGTAGCACAGGGAATCTGACGATATGTCACATCGGAGAGGGACTGAACAACACCAGCCGCTGTTCTCTCTCTTTTTGTCTTCCTCTTTGTCTCCATCTCTCTCTCTCTCTCTCTCTCTCTCTCTCTCTCTCTCTCTCTCTCTCCCTCTCTCTCTCTTTCCGTCCCTGCCAAAGCGCTGCAGACACCTGCAGGTATTTAATGAGGAGATAGCTCCCATTAAAGGTGCTGCGTTGGCTGTCAAAAGAGAGCATGAGGGACATAGCAAGATAAAAGAGGAGGGGAAGAAGACACAGCGAGAAGAGATTGGAGGGAAAGGCCTTCGAAGGAAAAGTGGGCATACTTGGTGGCATCGAGCCAACTGGGATGAAGAACAGACAAAGAGGGAAAATGAAAGATGATTCGTGACTCCAAAAAACAAAAAAAGAGGCCAATATGGTAGGGACTGGATTTAGTTACAGGGAGAATGTCTTGATGTTGATGAGATGTGTTTACCTTTTTTTCCTCATTCCTCCTCTGAGGCACATAGGTCAAAGAAGTTAAATCCTCTCTTCGCCTCTCTGTCTTTCCCTGTGAGCCCAGGTAACCTCCTGCTCCGAGGTCAGCTCATTGCTACCTATAGATGTTCATGCTATAGGTAATGCAGATGCTCTGAGAGTTTTAAGAGCAATACGAGTAAGGAAAATCTTGACAACTGCTTTGGCTGCAGGCGGAGTCGTGTGGACTGATTCTGTAAGGGTTACTACACTGGAAGTCGGTTTTGACTGACTAAAGAAAGAAAAGGGGGTTGTTTTTTGGCAAAACTTATCTGTCAGTCATGTTAAATTGGCTGCTGAAACACACCAGTCCACCTTTAGTCAGCCAGAAGTAGAGCAAGCAGAGCCGGAGAACGACTGCTGCAGGACACATTTGGTTTATTTCTCACAGGAGACCGTCTCCTCCTCCTCAGTCGACTGTTGGCAACATGGAGGATTATCTCTGTATCCACACAGACACAACACACTGCATCAATTATTACTCTATACTTGTGACAGACCATAGAACAATGCCCATTCAAATGAACCTGGCAGGGTGGTCAGAGCGGCGTCCATTTTTTTGGGTATGGGTTGCCATTGTGACCGTTGCAGTAAGCTTACTTACAAAACTGATTTGCAGCAAGTTGCGGTTTCCCTGAGGTGACGTTTTGTAGACGACACAAAGCATAGAAAGACAGATTAAATTAGTAAAGTGTAACATTGTAATGTATCAGACACACACTGTTGCATCGAAGTAGTGGACTTACCGGGTGTCCGCTAGTTAGCTAGCTTATTCCACCACGGTTGTATGCTAACCGGTTACAGAAAATGAGGCAGACAGCGGCGCTCGGTCTCCTCTTTAACTTTATTTCAAATTATTCAGTTCATTACAATTTCTTGTGGGAATTCTGTTTTTCTTCCACAAAACATATATAAAATCAATAGAGATTTTTACAATTACTATTATTAAAAAATGATGACGAACTGATGAATGTAACTTTATTCAAACTCGACAGAAACACAATACAACTCAATAAAACTAGCTTATTCTTAACAATCGCCGGCTCTGGTTTGATTGAAATAAACCCGTAATTCACAGAGTGAAAACATACTGGCTCTACCCCGCTGTCTATCTCTGCAGTTGCCGGCCTCAGTGCTATTAATAGCTTGCTGAACAAGTCTGTCGCTGCGCGACAAAAGTTGGAGCACTCTTTTAAATTAAGTTTTGTAGATCTAATATGAGTGAAGATTCAGCAACTGTATTGGCAATCTCCTCAAATTTGTTAAGAAACAGATTTGGAGTTGAAATAACAAAAGGAAATGCATCGTTTGCAGAGATTGTCGGTGTTTCAGGGAGTGGGGAGGACATACACGCATATCCTTAAAAATCCTCAAAACAAAGTCCTTGCATGATCCTCAACATTTGAACAGTCATATTCAAGGGTCTAAAGGAGTCTCGCATGATTTAAATTCAGCTTCCTTGATTTTGTGTTTGACCCAGAGGACGGCCGGCATGCAGTCAACAGGCACCACTATTGTTCTTTGTCATGTAGTCACTATAATTAAGGCTTTTTTACTTTCATACCTCACCTGTCAGATCCAAGAGGTGCTTCCTCATACGATTCAAGGTTAAGTAAACATCTCTGTGTCGTGAGACAGCGAAGAGGTCAAGATTTACACAGACTTTTGCGCTTGTTTTTTAGACATAGAGATGTAACGCATTCGGCCCCAAACACAAACGCTGTATTCATCAGTCGCACTAAGCAGACTGGAGTCTGAGTTTGCACGTCCTTTGCAAAGTGTCAAGCCTTTCTACTCATTGTGTATGCAATTCAGGGAGGATCACACACATCTTAAGGGGAAAATGTTAACAGAGGATGATTATGTATATTGTGCTGGATTTGCTGAGGTTTACGACTGAGCTTTCTCTGCCTCTGAAAGGTAGGCGTAAACACAGCACTGATGGGATTTATAAGACCCAAAAGGAAGATTGTAGTGGGAGAGATAAAGGCTAGTAAATACTAAAGACCAACTATTAGAAACTCATAGGGAGAAGTTAGGCTTTCATTAATAGATGCAATATCTAACTACTGAAATGCAAACAAATAGTGGACAGATGTTGTTTGTGTTCATCAAACTTAGATTTGCACTCGACCATCAATGAACTGTGAAGTGTGCATTTAGCTGCATTTACCTCAGTATTAACATGTATATGAACACCATCTCGACCTCCCTCTTCTCTTTTTCGTCTTTCCGTCTCTCTTAATATGCTAAAGACGAAAAAAAAAAAAAAGTAGAATTTTTCTCTGTATTTGACTAAAATGACTGTGGTATTACACACCAAGAGATGAGAGAGGTTTAGAGATTTAAAAATGTGATTTTCATTTCACCAAAGCTGGAAATAATTCAACTCAGACCTTGTATGTCCATTCTTTGTAATTATTTTTTTTGCAAAATAAAGTATCACCTTATTCAGAGTAGTAATTGTAACATGTGTGGCCAAATAATACAAAGCTGTGCCTATGCATATTTAGTTAATATCAATGTACTGAACGGTAACCAGGTTTCCGCAGCCGTGTGAGCCATAGAGGGTGATGCATACATATGTGAAATCAGCGTCTGCATGTGTAAACAGAAAGAGGAGCTGAAGTTTTCTTCCCATTTGGTTTATCTTCTGCAAATAGCCAATCTTTCATGCAATTTACTGAAATACATTTCAACCACGTGGCCACGTCCAGCCGGTCCGAGGTCTTTTCTTTAAGGCTTCTCCACCGGGGTGGGGTGGCAGTGGGAGAATAAATGAGTGGGGTGCTGATGTTCAGCTGTTTCCTCCTCTTCCTCTTGGTGTTAGTGTGGCTCTCCTCTCCTGTCGGTGGGTAAGCACTTTGCCGGGTGACAGCACCCATCCTTCACAGGGCCCTGCCATATGCCGTGCCGATGTCAGAGGAGACGACTGCAGATGCTCCAGCTGCTCCCTCCCTGCACGATGAGACACACACGCGCGTGCACGCACGCACGCACGCACGCACGCACGCACGCACGCACGCACACACACACACACACACACACACACACACACAACCAGCTCTCAGGAGAAAGAGGCAGAGGTGGGAGGGTGGGACGAGGGAGAAACGATATTTGGGTAAAAAAAGGGAAGACACAAGCAATCTTTGAGGTAGAATATATTTATTTAGTTTAGTTCTTGCCTAATCAGAACAGAAAGCGTAAAGTGAAAAGGGCAAGACGATTTGGATCATTTAAGGGATTTGGGACCTAATCAAAGCGATGGAAATACAAATGCTGATTGAGACGGCGAAGCAAGACGAAAATGAGCAAACCGAGTGCAAGCTTGATTTTTTCATCTTGCATTGGGATTTTTACCGTGATAGCTTGTTGTCGCCGATTTTTGAGCCACAATGGATCCTCTAATTGATATGGCCTTTGCGTAACCTCTGCACCAGCAGCACATCAACAGGTCTTTTATGTCCTATCAGAAGCTCTTTGCTTCTCTCAGAGTAAAGACAGCAGCAATTGAACAAATAGGCAACTTTTTGCCTGCTTATTTATTTGTTTTCTTTGTCCAAACATTTCCTTCAAGCACTTTAGATCGAGCCTCAGAGTCTCAAAGCTATCACTTTAGTGTCTGTGATCTTCCAGCAGAGAAAACAAAAGTACTTAAAAAGAGACCCCAATGGCTGGTGCTTACAGACGGCATGCAGAGGCTCATGCTCACTGCCAGCGGTGAAACTGAGTGTGAGTGTGAGTGTGTGTGTGTGTGTGTGTGTGTGTGTGTGTGAGTGTGTGTGTTTGTGTGTGTAGGTGAAAATTCTCTGTCTGAAAGCCTGTGTCTGCCTGTGTATGTGTAAGGACAGGGTTGGCCAAGCACGCTTGGCTGTAAAACTGGGCGCAGGCCCCGCCGCTCGTTCAGCAGCTTGACTTCAAATCATGCATGAAATATGCCCTGTCTGAGCAGATATACCTAAATACCTCTGTGTCAATGGCAGGCCGGCCCGCCTGTCTGTGTGTGTCATGGACACAGCTGGGTCCCTGCAAACAGCCAACTGAAATGACCGCTCCAACACAAGGAACATCTGAATAGGTACATGTGTAATGTAATATTAATAATCGAAGTAAAGTTTGTGTCTCAACAGGAAGTACCGCGGCACAACAAGTTGTTTCAGATAATAGTCCTCCACCTCCTTAATGGTGGTAACGGCAAGTTTCATACAACTCTTCTTTCCATTCAAAAAAAGAGACACTGTCGTATTTTTCCGCCAACATTTACTCCTATAGTCGCTTACCTTGTTGAGAAGTGTGCAGCCTGTCGCCTGCGGCTCATTACATCTACGTCTTTAGTCTTTGATTTGTTGTGTGTGTTGCATTGTTTTTGTGATGTTCTCTGATGTGGCGTTCTTTTCTCTTCCTCCTCCAACGTGATGTCAGCCTATCTGCCCAGTTTTTCTACTGTTTTCTTCAAAGAAAGCTCCAGAAATACAAAGCATGTCACACATTGCGCTCCAAAGAAAAGACCAAACAGTATCTTGTTAGGACAGCGACTGTAAAATTGTCTTATAGGTTGAAAAAGGTGCGTGGAATACAATTACAACCACTTTGCATCAAATTAATAGCCTGGTATTAAAAGGTTCTAGCTATTGTCTTCTGAGGAGCGAGAGTGCGGTGTTTATTTTTGACTTTTATTTAATAGTGCTGGGATCTGAGGCTTCGTTTGTTTAATGGTGGCATGGGCATATCCGATTCTGCTTTTATTTTCAGTTTGAATCAGTTCATTCACCTTTTACAGCTGCAAGAGGGCGACTGACTCTGAATCCTGTTTCAGAGCCAGTCAAATATCTCGTCATTGCTCTGTGTTAGTGTTTTTGATTTTCGGGAGCAATACCATCTAAAAGTGGGTGGAGAAGACAAATAGGGAAAGGCAGACGGAGAAACGGAGCTGCAGAGTGGGTCGTGACATCGAGCCTGTTTACTCCGGCTGGCTGGAGAGTGGAGGGCGAGTCATGCATTATAAAAAGCCGGTGATGAGCTTTACGCTCGGAGGATTCAGAGGACGAGTTTAAAGATCACATATCTATTAAGCCATATTTATCTGGTTTTAATGAAAATACTGGCGCTACTGGTCACTTTATCCGTTCTTCATTTTTCAGCTCATGCACACCCACCTTGTCAAGTCTCAGATATTCACCGCGTGATAAAATATGTAATATGCGGTATTACCCTTGAACACTTGATGCAGGTTGAGTTGCAATCAAATTTCCACTTGATAAGAGATGATGAAGTCCATGATGTAGTACACTGCTGCTCCCCTTCTGTAAATGAAAATTAAATCATTTTGTTGAAAGCATTGGTTTTGTTCCTCCACGGCAGCAACATCACACAAACTAATATGGTGTTTGAATTGAGTGCAGGTTTAAAACAGTTAATGCTTTAAAAGATAGAAAACAGGTTTTCATGTGTATCCGATGCTCAGCGGAGAAGCTTTACCTATCGGCCAATGAGAGCGCTGCCGTTGCACTTACTCTGCCGCAGATAAAAAGAGAAAGTTAAGTGTGGTCTAAATCAAAGTCAACAAAGACAGTAGAGCCGATACTGAAAACAGATTTAAGGCGAGTCATTTCAACATAACACTATTATAACACTAACGAAGAGAGGGGGGTAAATGTAAAAAGTGTAAATAAATAGTGAGTGGGCTGCGGCAGGTGTGCAGTGGAATTGAATGTGTTTAGCTCATCGTGGTATCAATTTATTATTAAAATACGAGGTATAATTACACAGGACGGTTATCATTTTAATTATAAACAATTAAAATACGACAACCATTCTGGCAATAGCCATTTCTGAAACGTACTATCAGATCCTGACTGCCAGCAGAATTGGGTACAATATTTCCACCTCATTCTGCCAGTTTGTGTTTGTTTATGTCGTGGAAGTGTGTCTCAACAACGTGTTAATTCACACACGTCTGTGGAAAGACAACAAACACATAACTGCAAACATTCTTGAAAGACCATTAGACATTGTGCTCCATTATGTCCCCAATCAAACAGGTACTTATTTCTATGTTAGTAATAACTAACATACTTTATGTAAGGAATACTAGTTTTTAAAAGCTAGTATGGCGATATAATTGAAACCTTTCTGACCTTAAATTGCCTAAATTTGAATGGCATTCATCAGCAGTAGAATGAGTGGTAAGAGGATTTGGAAGAAGCTGAAACATGTTGGACTGACATATCTTGACGATTGCATAGTAGAGATACACACTCATACAGAGTGCCATATAGTTATCCATAAATTCAGCAGCATTATTGCTCAGATTACAAGGGAAACAACAAGTGTTCCTTAACTTAATGAATTTCACTTGATTAGATTTTTTTTTTACTTTCCAACTATTTCACGCATGGCCAAACACTGTAAATCCATAAACAAACACATAAACAGGCAGCAAAAGATTGATGCTTTATGAATAAATCATCTCGGTACAGAAACTCAATATTAACTCTGCGTTGCCTGGAGGGTTGAGAGGGAGCTTACGACAGATCCATCTTGATGTCTGAGGAACTAACTGGGAGGCGAGCGCGTTAGCAAGTACTTATCCTGGGAACTTAATTACCAAAACAAATGATGATTGTGCTGATATAGCAGCAATGATTCTTCATTACTGTAATTTTCTACCTAAGGTTTTACACATAATGTATTTCTGTCATCATCGTCTTTGTCATAGCTAACACCACTGGGGAATAAATAAAAATCAGCTGGTTGGTCAGTTCAACACTAAAGGCCTTTTCACACCTGGTAGGAAATAAAACAAAAGCTATACAAAAATGTGAATATTCCCTGGTATTTTTTTCTATTCAAACCAAGGCCGACACAAATATCTGTGCTCAAAATGCATCCCTGTGTCCCACTGTCACACAATCATCGATTCATGTTTACTGATATAGAAACCCACACTCAACGCTACACATTAGAGATTACACCCTTTATACAAAGTGTGCCATGCTGTTTAGACAGGTTGTTCTCCCTGTGTTCACATTAGCGATAAAGTTATTGTAACAAGTGTACAGTCTGAGCTCCATTGCCCTGGTTTTCCTCATGCATGATTGGAGTGATTCATATTTAGATTATGTGTATATTGTTGTGTGATACATGGCCTTTAATACAAGACCTAATGGTCAGATTTTAATGGTCATCTTAATACCTCCAGGGCTTCGTGGATTTCTCAAGCATAGATAGTGAGCTCATATGCCTCTACGCTGATAATAACATAATTAGGGCTGTGGGCTACTGGGTAATTTTAAGCATCATTCATACCGTTGACATTCAAATTGTTATTATTAATAACCTACGGAAACATTGCGTGCAATAGTCCTCCATGTGTGTGTCTGTCTCATACACAGCGACATGGCGCTCAGTCCTTGGCATTTGTGTTGTTTCCAAATGTCCAAATGTGAACAAAGATATAGTTAATCCTTTTCAAATTTCACATGGTTTTATCTCACGAAATATGTGCCTCCATGGCGTGTGGTCTGGCTGATCGGATCCCAATGTGAGCAGGATCCCATCTCAGAGCGTACACAGACTCGACAGCTAATGAGTCCCGTATTGATCGGATAAAGTGTTACCACTGCTGCCTGGATTACTATGACATTTAAGATACTTATACCACCCAAAGAATTATTCTTAAGGATTTTGGTGTGCCCCAAAACCATCTCGTCAGCTTTTGCATATGACTTATACTTTGATACATTTCTTGGTGTCTTAAAAAGTAATGACTGAATTTTCATGAAATTAGCTGAGATCTAATTGTCCGATAATGTAATAACCAAATTGTTGAACCTAAAAATAATGCAATTATTGTCCTATTTATGCTACACAAGAAATTCAACGGCAGAGTTAACCGGATCTCACAGCCTGACAAAATAAGCTGCTCATAGTCTGTTGGTTTGGCACCTGACACTTCTGTGTTTCATACAATTATCTATCGTTATAGACTTGGTTTATATTTGTCTATTATGACATTTTAAATGTATTTCAATGAGCTACGTCTCTGATGACACCAGTTTGAGAAGGAGTGTTTGAAGGAGAAAGAGGAGCAGGTTGACAATGACCGAAGATGACAGCTAATGGCGTGAAGACTGTCAGGGCAGCGAGTGTGTCTAAATAACCAGGTGCTGCGATTTAGTTTCCACCTGGTTAAACACTGGAATAATTGGTCAAGTTAGCCAGTAATTAGACTAGCTCTGCCACGCTGCATCTGAGAGCCCAGCGACGGCTCTGCCATGCTAATTGGGCTATTTATACCGAAACCCATTGACCAGGCTCACTGGCCTCCCTTCCAATTCGCTTTTCAGCACTTGTTTATCTTTTCCCGTGTACTCCTCCTCCGCTCCTAAAGCCATTTTTCATTCAAACTTGAGCTGCCTGAACTTCTGTCCTCTGCCCTCCGTCTCTGTTGTCCGTCTGTCTGTATCTGTCCTTTTTCCTTTTTTCCCTCCTGCTCTTACTCCTCCACACGGCAGCTCTCTTTCTACCAGGCCTTCTGTGTTGCTAGTCAGTGTTTTAAGGAATGCCAGTGTGTGTGAGCGGGACAGCCTTTTCCTCATGTGAATACATATATATATATATGTGTGTGTGTGTGTGTGTGCGTGTGTGTGTGCATATGAGTGTATGTGAGCGTGAGCATTCCTCTGTGTGAGTTCGTTGAGGAGATAGATGTACGTCAGTCAGTCAGACCTGCATCCCCCTGGAGTGTGATTAATAGAGCCAGCTGTAGAAACCAGACACACACACACACACACACACACACACACACACACACACACACACACACACACACACACACACACACAAACACATATTGTGAATACTCTATTCTTCAGAAAAGTCACATTTCCTTCTCACAGTGTCCCTGTCAATCCTCTGTGAGAAATGAGCTGCTACGTATAAGAGGCCATCTCCAACTGTAGATCCGTCCAATAGCGTGTTCTCTCCCCACCCTCTCTCTATGCATTTTATTATCCTTATATCTCCCCCGCCCCTCTCTCGCCTTGCTTTTTCTTACCCTATTTTTCTGTTTTATTATCTTTCCTTCTGTCTTTCTGTCCCCTTCAGGCTAACTCTAAAACCTCCATCAGGAGCAAACAAGGCTCCTTGACATTCAATTTCCTGCTTGCCACGCACTTGTCTATTGTATGTGCTTCTCCTTCTTTTCTAGGACTCTTTTTGTGTGAGTTGAATAGGTGGATGGATGTGCTATTGGACGAATAGGCGGGCAGTCGGGCGGACAGGACGGATGAGGAGGGATGTTTTTTTGTGGGGTTTTGGGTGTCAGCCTCCCAGAAGCTTTAATAGCAAGGTCACTTTGTTGGGATTTTCTTGAACAGTTTACTGAATGTGTTCAGAAGCTGTCAGCAATGAACACAGAGGACAAAGATCATCCTCCAGATTGTTGTTTTTGCTTATCTTGAGTGATATCTGATCAGCGATGGTTGTGCAGAATAATTAGACAATTTCAGAATTGCATATATATTACTGTAACCTGCTGGATAATGTAAAAACATCATGAGATTTATTGTGTGTTAAAATCCCCTGAATACCATTGTTGTATATATGGACTTCAACTTAAAATTGATGGAAAACATTTAGATGGTTGAAGCGTGTGCCATCTTTAAATTGACACTAGTTAAATAAGGATGCACCGTATTAGGAATCAGATATTTTTATTGGTATTAATATAATCATTGTAGTGGTAATGTAATTATGTTTCACATTGACTGAAAAGAAAAAATAACCGATTTAAAAGAACATGTTACGTTGTTATTCTACAATAGGTTTAATAACGCTTTTGACAGGACTTTTGGAGGACTTAAAAGTATGAAAGGATTTTGTCAGACAATCTTCAGAAAGGTATCAGCAACTTGAACAGTTGCAGGAAATAATTTCTTTGTCTTTTCTTTTTTTCATTGGACTTTATACTGCTGCGTTGTCCGAGAATGGATTGGAAGGTAGTGTTTGAATCTGTAGGTTTGATATTTGGTTATTTCCAGGCTAATTTATCTCTAATCTGCTATATGGCATCACTATATTGTTCGATATATACAATTTTCCAGTATTACTAAAGGTCTGTTCCCCGACATTAAAGGGGTACCTTCCCCCCGTATGGGGTGACCGGTGCGCAAAAAAAGCCATTTCATATGTTAAACGTACTGCCTGCACTTCTACCGGCTGTAGGACAGCAACAATCTGGTGAGGGAAAACGTTTGGATGGTTCCTCAAGTCAACAACGGTTGTTGGACATGCTTCCCAATTATATACATTTTTAATTTAAGAAGCATGATCAACTATTACTCATTGCTTTTGCTGTTCTGCTAACAAGGGACTGACTTCTGGCCAGCCTCTGTCTGCCAAACACCAGCAAGAAAACAGTGTTTTTTATACCGGTTTTGATTACTGGTTGTCTAGGAGAGAAGGATACCTCCACAAAGGCGCTGCGAGTGTCCTGGGTGATCGTACGCCCGAGAGCAGCAAGGGAGAATTTCAGATGTCGATGCCCACCAACAGGGAGGGAAACCAAGGCTATTAACTTGCAAACTTTATATGCAGTCCTGCGAACTGTGGGTCTGTGTGTCCTGGCTGTGAGCGTAAACTGCCATCTTACACCATTGAAGGGAAATGTTGAAAATAGCCTGAACTCAGGGAGAGAGACATTTCCACTGTAGCCACAAGCCCAGAAGAAGCCACTCTCCCTTCTGGGAGAGCCAGACTGTGCGAGCCAGCCCTGCTCCCCTGGCCTTTCAGCCTCGATCCAGGACACGGCCCCCTGGTCGAGGATGAACCGATCTGTTTACCATTTGAGGTTGGCTCCAAATACGAGTCGATCCCCATACATCCCCATGTTAAAACGCCCAACTTTACAGAAGAAATGAATATATTTACAGCCTGGTACACAAATATATGAAACTATATAACTCACTCATAATAATAAAGGGCGTGGCCACTTGAGTGGTCGCTGTGTGCTGTCTCGCTTCCTGCTCTTCTGCGTCGCCGGGGCAGTTTCAGCTTCACCTAGGATCCATCTCTTTGCACAGTTTTGAAAGTTGTTGATTATTGTTGTTGTCTAGAAATGATCGACTTCTCTGCCCCTCTTCCTCCTAATCATCTACCTCCTGTTGATCAGCTGGATAATTTCAATATCATCTGTTTGGCTACTTTAGACTCAGTGGCTCCAACCGAGCTAATAAAAGCTCTCCTTGGCCAAATGCTCGTAAACGGATGAGATCTCAGTAGAATTAAGCACAAGTGGAACTCAGATAAATTACAGGTGTTTTACCAAATTCCTAAAGGTTGCTGATAGATTATAAAGATGCAAGAGTGAAGTGTTTCTCTATATATACACTGATCAACTCAGTCACCATTTTTCTTGAATCCTAGTTCAGTCTTTATTAGCGATCTAGCTTGATGCCCCTCACATCTCTGACAGATATGCTCCTCCTGAACGCCCAAATAATCATAATAATAATGGATTCTTCTCAATCTAGATCAATGTTCAACAGCAGTCAACCTTGTGTGTAGAGTAGAGCCCACACAAGCACTTTATTGAATACCCCGCGTCCTTGAACCCAATGGTATTAGAAACTCTGCAGAAAATGATCAATGTGGGGTTTTAATCAACCATCAAAACCCACCAGCACCTTTTCAACACTTACTCATTGTTTGTACTTATGAATTAACTTTTATGTCAGTTAAACAATTAGAAGTACTCCAATAGTTCAACATTGTTTTTAGCTAAACTACTAGTTATTAGCTTTACTTACTTAGCTGAAGTACTTTGACTACAAACCAAACCACTCCAACACTCCATTGATGCTAGCCATCGAGGACTACTTTACGACATTATTTACTTTTCACCTGAAGTTACTGTAACGCTTACATTTATCCGAATGTTTCATCATGAATTGTAATGTGCAAAATATATTTTTCAATGATAACTAACTAACTGTATTCTAAGCAGGGCTCTGGGTAACTACCTGGTATTTGATTAGATGACACACCAAGCAGGTACAAACCCAAACTCTTGGAAATGACATAGCAATCAGTGTGTGTGTGTGTGTGTGTGTGTGTGTGTGTGTGTGTGTGTGTGTGTGTGTGTGTTTCTGCTTTTGAGCCTGCTCGTTTGTGTGTGTGTGCATTTGTGTGTGTTTGCAGTGAGTCCTGTTGAGAGATAAATGAGTCTGGTTGACATTGTCTGGAACAGGTGGTGAAGTCAGCAGGGAAGACAATTCTCACACACACACACACACACACGCGCGCACACACACACACACACACACACACACACACACACACACACACACACACACACACACACACAATTTGACTACAATGCCGATTTTCTGGCTAGTTTGAGAGCGTAGCCGATTTGATTGGATAAAGAAGGAAGAATAGGTTGTCTCTGAATAGCCTCCATATTGACTATCTGATGTATTGATTACGGAGTCAGAGAACCCACATTAATCATTCACAGCATGTTTATTTACCTGATTCATTTTCTTTTCATGAAAATTGTCTGCTTTTATTTGCTTCTGCGTGAAGTAGTTAGTGTGTTAAAGGGGCAGTTTGCCCTCAGATTAAAACTATGTGTGTAAGAAGGCACGTATGCAGCAAACTAGAAAGGTGCACTCAGGAGATTGCAGAGCTCCAGGTGTGCCTGCCAATGGCAGTTCAAAGCAGGCGATACACGGTGTTTTGAGAAAGCACGAGTTACCACTACAATGGAAGGTCCTTGAGCATGCAGCCATAACCGGGCATCCAGAAAATGACGCAGTGTCTGCAGCAAGATGTAAGATTATCTGTGGACAGACACAGAGGCGCACACTCACTCATGGACTCACTCACAGACGCATCTACTAATGAACTGTGCGTGTGCTTTCAGGTGAGTGTGGTGCAGGACTTTGTGAACAGCTCGGGCCAGAACATGAAGATCACAGTGAAGCTTCCTGACTGTCGTCCTGGCAGGTGAGAATAACCTCGTCATTCATCTCATCTGAAGAGGCAGTGGAAAGAGAATAGATGAACAGTAAACAGTGGATGAATGAAGACATTCAGGATTTTCACCGTTCAAGTCATCGTGTGGTCTCGACTCTTAAAAATGCCATGAAGGGACTAAATTATGTTGTTTCAAACCTTTTCATAAAAAAGTGCTTTGTCCATTTATATTGTGATGTCTTCCTAAATTTGAGGTTTAAACATATGGTGGTCCTTGTGTGGCGTAAAAAGCACAGCATCAATAACGAAGTAGCCTACAGATTAATAAAGACGTTTACTACAGTTACACATTTATATGTAATTCATATACCAAGTGAGACTGGTTACTATAGTAGGATTATTATAGTGGTGAACTGAAGGATGTGTATGGTTATTTTCATTGTTGATTAATGGTTTTGTTTATAAAATGTGACAAAACAATATGAACTGTTCTTCGTACTTTTAAAAATCGAAAATAATTTATTACAAAACCCAGATATTGATATTACTATAACATTAGGAAAAGCAGCAAAGCCATGCATTTTACAAGGTAGAAACAGTGAATGTTGTTGAATGAGACAAAATGTGTGTCTGTCGAACTCAACAAACAAAGAAATGAGTAAATAGGTGAACTCTTCATTGTGCCTCTGGTATCAGCTTTACACAGAGAACATTAACAACCACAGGGCAACACATACGTCAACATGAACATGATGAAAAACATTATGGAAAGCAGACTTCAAGAAGGGGATGAAGGGCATCAGGTGGAAGCCAACTCCACTGAACAGTTTGAAGACAACTTTCAAACTAATATCTGAGGAGGAGGTGATGTTTGTCATTATTCTGGATTTCATTTGAGAGTTTGAGATTCGGTCTAAAAGCTACCGCAGATGCTTTCCCACTGTGACTAGAATTACATTCCGTTGGAAGTACTTAATCAAATTTTACAATTTAATGAATAATTTTTGTTTGCCACAAGGCTGGTTACATTTTAATACTGATTATCCAGTCAACAAAACATCATCAAATGGCACCTTTAGCACTTTTAGTCTGTGTTGGCCTTCATCGAGTCCACACCGTGACCCCGCCCCGGCTCTCACACACACACACACACACACACACACGGTGAACAACTTGTTGCCGGCATCGACACTTTAATGACAGACAGCGTCAGATAGTGAATGCTTTGAGGAAACTGGTGAACTGTGTGTCTCCGTGGAGGAAAGGAGAGGCTGTTCATTATTGGATTTGTAGAAATGTGTGTGTGAGGAGCCATTTTAATTATGTGCTGCTGTGGTTTGGGGTCTCTCTCTCTCTCTCTCTCTCTCTTTCTCTCTCTCTCTCTCTCTCTCTCTCTCTCTCTCTCTCTCTCTCTCTCTCTCTCTCTCTCTCTCTCTCTCTCTCTCTCTCTCTCTCTCTCTCTCTCTCTCTCTCTCTCTCTGCTCTACTTGGTCCAGATGACGTCCCTCCTCCTCGTTATTCCCCCTCTCGGCCGTTCCCGTGACAACTCTCCCGGCCGTTAATCGCCGTGGAGACGGACAGAGAGGGATCAAACGAAGGAGGGAGAGCAACTCAAATTGGCACTACGTTGGCCATGTGATCTTTATACCATTCTGGTTCTCCCTTCTTGTCTCTCACCATCCCTTTCTTTCTTGCCTGCATCCTCCTTCTCAATAGTCCTTATTTCACTTTCATATCACCTTTTTTTTCATTCTCCCGTCTCCTTCCCCTGTCTCCATTTTCCTCCTCCTCCTCTCATTGTTCCTCTCTCCTGCCTCACTCGTTCTTTCTTTTCTGTGTTCACAACCTTTTATTATTTGTCCTCCTTCCTTTCAGTATTTATCTCTCTCCTTTCAAACCTTGCACAGTTCTCTTCACTCCCCGTTCCTGTCTTCTGTTCTCGTCCTCTGACTTTTTCTCTCCTCTCCCTCCATTTACTTTCTATGACCCTCTCTCTCTCTCTCTCTCTCTCTCTCTCTCTCTCTCTCTCTCTCTCTCTCTCTCTCTCTCTCTCTCTCTC
Source organism: Clinocottus analis (assembly GCF_023055335.1). Lineage (NCBI taxonomy): Eukaryota > Metazoa > Chordata > Actinopteri > Perciformes > Cottidae > Clinocottus > Clinocottus analis. The sequence continues at coordinate 7,317,049 of NW_027175887.1, read as the reverse complement.
TCTCTCTCTCTCTCTCTCTCTCGCCCGCCCCTTCTCTTTGTTGCTGCAGTATGAGCTCACCAGCATTGAGCTGCGCCACACAGACTTACTGTAGGTTTGTCCCCATAGTCCTACCTGCTGAGTTTGGTTTCAGGGCTCCGGGATGAAAAATTAATAAATGACTGCACTTTCTTTGAGGATTTTTGTCAGTTGATGAGTTTGTGACAAAAAGATTGGCAGCAACGACATAGACGTCATGACATAAACGTCAGGACATAAACGTCAGGACATAGACGTCAGGACATAGACGTCATGACATAGACGTCATGACATAGACGTCATGACAAACTACATTTTTGGTTAACTATATTCATATGTTTTTGAAGGCAAAGGCCTCATCATTGGGAAAGTTTTTTTTCTTCTTTCTTTTCCAATCAATTGTCAAAAAATCTCAAATTGTCTGACCGACTTCCCCGTGAAACAAAGCAAAGTACCTTGGACGAAAAAGCGGAAGGAAAATAAATCCTCTTTTTTATTTTGAATGTTCATTTCTCTGATCCTTTTACAGCAGTAAAAGTTGAATAGATTAACCGTCCATTGAACTTTTGAGTGTCTACAACTTTAATCTTCCCAAACATTACTGTGGTGCGCTTCCTCTGACACTGACTGAGACATCACGTTGACCTGTCACAGATATAATCTCATCATACAATAGAAGGAATAAACATCAATAAATATATTGCTCCTTAAAGTGAATGTCAAGGGGCCTAACCTTTGAAGTTATTTTGATCTGAACATATCTAAAAAGTCATTTAGTAAAGACATGACATCAGTTACTGTTAATTATTTAGTGTTGAGTGCTGCCTTATAACCACGTTGTTAACATATTCATTCACTCATTGGCCCACGTTTTGCTCATATTAGCATCATTCTACCTTTTGTAGCTTGTTGATGGATGACCTCCCATTTCTAAAAGAGTAATTAAATGGAGAGCAAAGCTCTGAGGTTGATAACACATTATTAATAACTTAAATTAATTAGCATATCACTGACTTCGACACACACTCAATAATGTGTTGAAACATTTGTTAAATTTTAATCACCAGTTGATTAAGCATTCATTTCATCAGTGAACAGTTATGTAAAGTATTACCCAATGAGCACATCATTAATAAGTGGAGTGATTTTTAGGAAAAGGCTTAAAGGTTTTTATTATTCTTTGTAGATACACATTCTCGCCGCTGTTAAACGACCAAAAGGTAATTGAGTCCAGCCTCAGAGAGGTTCATCCTCTTCCTCAGCCAAAGGTAAGCGCTGTCACTGCCGCGATGATAAGAGAGAAAGCACGCAGTGCCTGAAGCAGAACTACAGAGACAAGATGTGGTGATTATTGTAAGCATGCAGAATTATCATACAGCAGTGACTTCCACATAGCAGAGGTGGGACTGACGCACATACTTTGTGGTGCTGCGGTTGGGTCAGACTAGTCAAACACACTCCTGCTGCTGCTGCGGTCGCGTCTGGAGTAGCAAGAGAGAAAATAAGTTGATGGTCACTTCACCTCTTTGATGATACAAACACAATTTATAACACACATTTTGTATGTATATGTATGTGTATATATATATATATATATATATATATATATATATATATATATATATATATATATATATATATATAACTTTATTTTTGTTAAAAAAAAACTCTAAGTCTATTTTTGTTAAAAATTGCAGCAAAATATGTTGAACAAAAATGTATAAACCTGCAATCTGGATTATAAAAATAGTATTTGCATTGCAAACACTTTACGTTTTTTTCTTTTTCTTTGAGGGACTCTGGCAGCAGCTCTTTTGCATTTTGTCGCCACTTTCCTCCACTCTAAGTCTGAACTGTCCTTGCCTCAAGAGGATTTGTCGACTATAGTAAACATTGTCCTCTTACAACAAGAGACGGAACAAATTTTGGATTTGCAGGGACACAAAAGCTGGGTGAAAATCACTTGAAACATATCTACTCTGAAAAAAAAAAGTGTATTTTGTATTTTCTTTTTGCAAAATAATCCCCAGCAGTCCTCTCTGCTACGCTAGAACAGTCTATGCTGCGTGGCAGCAGGCAACCACGTTATCAAAACAGGAAGCCAGAACTTAATTAAACCGTAATGCATCAAACAAGCTGCAGTCAAGTCAGTCTATCAGCGTTAAAGTGGCTAAACACAACTCAGAGGTCGTCATGAGTCTGTCAGCAGGACGGAGCTGCAGTCGACTTTTTCCACATGATACTTCTCCTGCTGTCACAGCTGTCAATCATCCCGCTCGCTCTCCTCTGGCCCTGTGGCAGGCTGTTACGGCATATGAGAGAGCGCACCGTGCATCGACATTAAACACAATAACTCTCGCTCGCTCGCTTGTTTGTCTGTCTGTCTCAGCTCGCTCGCTGGTGTTTAGTGCCATGTTTGAGCACGAGATGGAAGAGAGGAAGAAGGTGAGTCGAGCACTTGTTCCCGCTCCCACGGGGGCGAGCCGAATGTCGAAATGTTAATGTTTCTTTGTTATGAGGGCTAAAGTTGGACGTTCTCAAATTCGACCCTTTAGCTTCGTCTGAGGCTGATACCAATATCAATATTCAAGGAAAAAAAAGTATCACTATATTGAACAATATTTGTTTTTAATGTAAGCACATGCATTTGTATTTATGAAATATATCACTCTAATGTAGTTATGTATTAAGAGTTGGGACTATGATATGGACTAGGCAGCTTCTACAATCAAAATCTTCAAACAAAGACATATTTACTTAAAACAATGGATATAATTGTTATTTTTGCGTATTCATTGTGAGACAAACACCTATTTTAAATGTCTTGTTTTGTTTTTGCCCTCAGTAACATGTTTATTTATACATATGCTGATTTCATGTTTGTGAATTTTGTAACCTAATGTCAAGGGCTTTTTAATAACTAATGGTGTTTTTGATTAATGATATATATATATATATATATATATATATATATATATATATATATATATATATATATATATATATATATATATATATATATATGCATTTTGTGTGTTTGTATTTGTGCTTGTGTCCCTGTCTCTGTGTGTGTGTATTTGTGCATGTTTTCCTGTCTATGTGTGTTCGTGTGTGTGTGTGTGTGTGTGTGTGTGTGTGTGTGCGCGTGTGTGTGTGTGTGTGTGTGTGTGTGTGTGTGTGTGTTTGTATTTGTGCTTGTGTCCCTGTCTATGTTTGTGTGTGTTTGTATCTGTGCATGTTTCCCTGTTTGTGTGTGTGTGTGTTTGCTACAGTTGGTTGTGTTCATCTGGTCGGAGGTGGTGAGATTGAACCTCGGTGATTTAGCCGTCATGTCAGCGGAATATTGATGCCTGTGCGGCTCGAATGGGGAAATTATAAAGCTTCGAGCCAGGAAATGCATCTTAATTGCTGTTTAAGTGGGCGTCTTCATCAGAAAGAGGGAGAGAGATGGTGGGCCACGTCCCCATACAATTCAGAGAAAACAGATAGATGGGCTAACACTCCTCTGCAGCACTCTATATAGGAGAGACAAATGAGCTCATAAAGAAACACTCTAATAGAGGACTGCTCTGTGAATAGAGGGGAGCCTCCGACACTGTAACTACAGGAGCGACGTCCTATTTATGAGCTACTGTTGAAAGCTCGCCTTGGAAACACTGAAGAAAGCCCTGCGGTTTGTCTCATGTGACTTCCAACGTGATGCTGTTTTGCCTTCTTTATTTCATTAACACTCCAACACGCTTTGCTGTCAAAAGCTCTGCAGAGTGAAATTAGTCAAGTTTTCATCTGCTGGGTATCAAACCTCCTCGTTAATCGCTTGATTGCCTGCAAACGGCAGAAGTGAGCTCACGCTGCGATGGAAACATGGTTTACTAAGTATAAGAGTCTGAAAAAAACAGTATGTCCATGCAGGTTGGAGATGCTCAGATTGAGATGAGGTCACAGAACATACGGAACAAGTAACCACCTGAACTAAGCAGTATTAAAACACATTTATAAAGTGCATATCTAAATAAATCATTATACGTATAAATAAATGCATTTATAAATTACATTTCAATATTTTTTGTATCATTTCCTAACACTTTATGAATATATTATTAATCTAACATTCATGAGTCCTTAATACTTCATTTACAAATGGTATGAAAACTCAATCCCGAAATACATGATAGTCAAGCTTATTAATCAAGAATGAAACATTTATAACTGTGTTTATGAATTGCATGAGTTCCTAATGAGTGTTCATGTTGGAACGAGGCTTTATACATGATGAATTAAGTGTGTATCCATGCTTTACTAATGCTAAATAACGTGTAGTTATTGTAAAGTGCTCCCTTTGTTTGTTGTTTGCTCCGTGTTGACCGTAGAAGGGCACAGGAGCACACAGCCCGGCTGCTTTCTGACTCTCCCGACGTCATTTGTTGGTGTGTTTATGTTGCTGGTGAGCGGCCAGGGTTGACACCAGCGCACTAAGTTGTTGGTACGCCCGGCCTGACCCTGCTAAAACGCCGCTGGTCACCGCAGTGACGATAAAGCGCTGTTATAATTGCTTTACTGCTCTGTTCGGCCGCTCAGCGAGGAGAGAAGGATTCAGGTTACATGGAGCCGGGCCAGCGAGTGATGAAGCGTACTCTGCTGGCTGCGGGCGTAGTCAAGGAATTAATGTTCAGGATACATTTTCTGGAATCAGCCGAAAAGAATAAGATAAATGTACGAGAATGTAGTTTTTATGGAAACTTGGTTATTTTTTGTTTCTCATTTTGCATCACTACATGCCTGTCTGTCCCTGTGTGTGTGCTAAACAAGGTGAGAGGGTTTAATTCAGCTACGTTTTGGGATATTCATATGAAATAATATAGTAAAGAAGAAAAAAAACACACACACTCTGCTGCGGCTCGTGGTTTTGAAGGATTGTCAAAGCATCTGTCTTTTTCTTCTTTTGCCTTTTATTCCGCTAAACCCTGTGTGTATACTCCTCTCCTCTCCGTGTGGAGATGAATGACGTGGAGCCAGATGTCTTCAAAGAGATGATGTGCTTCATCTACAACACAGGCGAGGCCCCCAACCTGGACAAGATGGCTGATGACCTGCTGGCTGCAGCTGACGAGAGAGAGAGAGAGAGAGAGAGAGAGAGAGAGAGAGAGAGAGAGAGAGAGAGAGAGAGAGAGAGAGAGAGAGAGAGAGAGAGAGAGACTATTTACACCTATAGACAAGCCAGTATGCATAATAATGTTCCCAAGAATAAGTGTGTGTGTTCCTCAAGCCCTGAACACACACACACACACACACACACACACACACACACACACACACACACACACACACACACTCACACACACACACACAGAAACACACAGGTTCACACGCTCTGTTGTCGTACCATCGAAAGATAAAGCACGATATACAGATGCCCACAATGCATCCTGTTCCTCATTGTGTTCCTGTGCTGACCCTGTGTGCTCAAGGTTTCCTGTCTATTCATCCGAAACCACTTATTTCTTCCAGGGTTGCTCTCGCTGTTTTTCGCTTATTCTAGTTGCTTTAATTAATACTATCAGGCGCATTGTGGAGCATGATTTATATTTTCCCCTCTTTTATCGGCTAACAACAGGTCTGATTCAATGTGTTCTGTCAAAAGCATGTAATTATACACTATTAAGTATAATATTAGACCTATGACAGAGGCAAGGGTCTTGGTATGGCATTGTGGGTATTTAGGTCAGGCCACAAATAATAAAAAATAAAATAAATTAATAAAAAAACAACAATGAAGAACATGGATAAATCTGTCAAATGATGTTCACAGGCCTTTTTTTAAAACACATTTTTGACCCAGCCACTGATTTGAATGTTGTCAGCTTATCTCAGGACAGAACAATCGATATTTCTTCACCTCACTTCCAGCCGTCACACTTGAGAGCAAAAAGTGCAGTTCAAAATTAGTGAATTTGGAGTCTGGTGCCACAGAACCTTTTGTTTTGCTTTCTAGTTGTTGGACGAGTCTTAAACATCCTCGCGTAAGTTTAGTGGAAGTTCATTTTAATGAACTCCTTTACATCATTAGTGTTAATAAAAAACCACGCTCAATATAAAATCCCCCTGTAGTCCCTGCTGAACCAGCATGACTCATTCTGAAGTGTGAATGAATATGAGAGAAGATTATTGTTCCCAGCGATTGTCTAATTAGTGGAACTTTTTTTTTTTACAAGTGATACCCTTTACCACCACCACGCCCCCGAACTGTCACTTTTCCTTTTCTCGGCCATATTTCTTTCTCTTATTCAATCCAAATCTCGTTGGTGTCGTGGTGGAGTAATCCTGTACTTCCGTATCATTACACATTGCGACCACAGTTGTTTGTGGCAGCACTGTTTCAGTAATTTAGTTTACCTGCTGCGTCTCCTCGCTCTCCCCGTCACTGGCAGTATGCTCTGGAAAGGCTGAAGGTGCTGCAGACGCAGGCCGTGGATTTCATCGACGGCTGACTTACACACCTCTGAGAACTACTTCCACACTTATGCAAACTATATTTTCTGTCTTTCACACACACACATTTATACACTTAGCTTTTCCTCAAAGGAAGTCATTAATTTTCAGTGGGAGCAATTTTTGTCTCCCGAGGAAATTTAATTTAATCCCCAGATTGGACCATTTTGCTTCCGTATCATATTGAGCCATTTAGCGATACAGCTCAGCTGCTGATGTTAATCATGTTGCAGGCTGACTGTTTAGGTAAGATGGGGGCTATTAGCATCAATGACTGTGATTTATGTCAACAGAGAGGTGATTGACCCTGTTTTTGAACTGCCTGTTGAAACAAAACGCATTCTCTCAGTCACTACCGTCCCTCTGTCATTCAGAGTTCTCTATCTTTGAGCCAGACACATTTTCTGTCCCTTTGTTCATCCCTCTGTCCTCTATTTACAGCTCTACTCCATCTCTTGGCCTTGCTCCTGCATGGGCTCCGTTTCCCTCTCTCCTCCATTGACTCCCTTCCTCCTTCCTTTCCTCTCTCCTCTCTCCCCTCTGTGTGTTCTGTGCTTAAGAGCTCATGTATGCCTAAAGGTGTTCAGTAATGCAGATCTCTGCCCCTAATCCCGGTCATTAATTGTGGTTATGGGCGTTATGACAGTTTAATTTGCCACAGTGTTGTTGTGGTGGTGGGAAAATTGGCCACGGGGGACTCCAGGCCAGCACAGCGATATCAGCCCTCCTCCTGCAGACACAATGGACAGCAACGAAACAAAAATCAATTTAGAGGACGAATGTAGAAAACAGACGACACGAAGGAACCAATAATCCTCTCCCTCGTAGCACCTCAACCTCTTTCCAGACCCGTCTTCACAAGGAGCTTACAGTCATTTAGTCGGGACAATAAGAGTTGTCTTTATCCTGCCTCTGTGTCATTTATTCACCCTCCTCAGGGAGTAAAGCCACCCAGACACTCTTTATTCACTTTGTTCAGAGATAAGGATTTATCCACTTCTTTTTTTTTTTTTAGCACAACATGAATCTTAAGGTCAGAGTAAATTCGAAGATTGAGAAGCAGTGTGTTGTGCAAACGTGACGTAAGTAATATGAAGGAAATGCTTTTTAAGGCACAGAAAAAGTACCCGTTCTCCAAAAGTATTTTCTCTTGATAATAGCGATGGTTTTCCTTCCAGTATAGTGGCCACTGTGCGCAGGTCATAGTTTGGCCTCCTTTTAATTTACTGCTCCTCTTCGTCCCTCTGTACCCTCCCGTCCCTCTCTGCAGAGTTTCATTACTATCGCTCACCTCCCTGTTTTTTTTTTTTTTTTGTCGCCGCCGCTGTCTTTACTCTCTCTCCTCTCGGCCCATCCCTCGTGCTTCCTCTCCTGCTGTGGCTGCTCTCTTCGTGCCCTTTCGCTGGCCTGTTGCCTCAGCCTCAGCCCACTGGCCATTACTGTAAGCAGGGGTTCACTTCCTCCACAGAGGCTGGGGTCAGAGGTTGGCTGGAGGTCTGGAGCTGCTGTGTGGACAGCATATAATCATACACACACACACACACACACACACACACACACACACACACACACACACACACACGCGCGCACAAACACATCGAAGTGCCAAGTATAAGCATGCCAAGACAAAAACACATGTGAACACACACACACATGCTGTTCATTTATACACACACAACAAATCAAGAAAAATGTCATTAAAGGCCACACAGCGATGTGCGTGATAGTTCAGCGGGTGTCAGGAGGTTGGAGACCGCCAAAGGGGCTGCTGGTGGAAACACATCTGTGGGTGATGGTGACCACCAGTAAAACTCATCAGCAATTAATGACATAAACATGTTTTGGCTTCCCGGCCTTCCATTTATTAATTATCGCTGTTGCTTTAAAGTTGCAGCGCCACAGGGAATCCGAAGAGTTCAAAAATGTCTCAAAAGAAAGTACCAGTCATTTTTAACTGGCAACCAAACATAAATCATGTATACTTGATGTATACTTCTTTGATACTTTACTGCCATTTCTCATCATTTTATATAATCTTAAATCAGTTAACCAGCAATTTACAAGATTCAATATTCCACAACTTAGTTTAATGCGTTGTGTTATCGAAAACATATACCAAATCGCAGAATGTATGTTAGCCCTTTAAATTAGATTTAGTGTATAAAGTAGGCGACACTTATCAGAACATACGAACATTCAGGCTCCCTCATGTGGCTCAAATGTGTACTGCAGGTATAAATGTTAAACTAAAGACAGTAGGACATAATTCCACCGATGGTTCCCGACCCAGTAACAAAAGTATTATCTGCAAAGTGTGTCTGTTATATTTATACTTTTTATTTATATTTAGATTATTAGTTTTTTATTTTTAGTTTCTGATTAGTTTTGGTCAACATAATGAGCCGAATTAACTGAAATATTGCAGTAAAGTAGAAAAATAGTGTATATATATATATATATATATATATATATATATATATATATATATATATATACATACTATTTTTGCCGCAGCTCCCCAAGAGGTCACACAATAAACCTGAGGGAAGTAATAAACAACAAAGAAGAGATTTTCTTTAAATTGTGCGACACTAAATTATTTTCCCTTTTTTCTCACCCATTGTTCTTTCAAATGGTGTGAAATACTGTCAAGCTTAATCTCCTCTAGCCTCTAAAAAACAGTGTGTGAAGGGATCATAATTGTTTGGGGTGTGAAGAGGGGTTGCGAGTAGGCTTTGGTTAGAAAGGGTCACAAGCAAAAGAGGTTTACAACCAGTGCTGTGAAGAATGTGATATGATGTGACTCAACAGACTTTCTGCATATTTGTGCCTTTTCATTTGTGTGATTTCTCTGAAAATGTCCTTTGGGGTTAAATATTTAAAAATATAAAGTAAATAACAGCTCTGCCAGCTGGTATGACAAATCCTTAATGTCTCAGAGTTGCTCTCCACACACAGATGGACTCATACAATCCCAAGAAACTTGTTTATTCGTGCACTTGTCCTTTTAAACTCCTTTCCTTAAACATTTTTGGGACTTTTCTCTACTTTGTATCTCCTTTCTTTTCCCTCTGTCTCTCAGCTGTTGTGATGGAGACATCCAGCTGGAGCTCCATTGTGGCCTCTCATCCACACCTGGTGGCAGAGGCTCAAACAGTCCCAGTGCTGGGAGAGACTCCTTCTGTCCTAACCCTGCTGGCAACCCCATTGCTCCTTCCTTCCAGTCCTCTCTCTCTCTGACAGCACCCAGATGTGCCCAAGACTAAAACCAAAGACTTGTCTGGATATGGCTTGGAGGAGCTGCTCAGCTGGGACGACCAGAGAATCACCGGCCACAGAGGAGACTCAATACGCATCACTGTCGGTGGGGATGAGGCGAACGCCTTTGATTTAAACCTGGATATGTTCGGATCGTCAACTCAAATCCTGGCGTGTTCCATAAATCCTTTGTCCACGATATTGGAAAGCTACAGCCACAATCTGCGAGTCCGCCTCGCAAAGAACTGGTCTTCTGGCCGGGCAAGGAAAAGTCAGTGCTGAGTCCCTGTAAATACAATATCGTGACATATTGTCTCGTCTCGAGCGTTAAAGCCCAAACTGTGTTTGTAAAGGGAAGAGGATCAACCAACCAGAAACTGAAAGAAAGACTATTGTTCCCATTGTTGATGATTTGAACAGCGTTTGTACAAAGCATTATATATATATATATATATATATATATATATATATATATATATATATATATACATATATATATATATATATATATATATATATATATATATATATATATGTATATATATATATGTATATATATATATATATATATATATATGTATATATATATATATTTTAGCGCACAAACAATTCACAGACAACAAACCCGAACACATTTTAATGTTGGCTATTCGACCTGTGCCTTGAGCTGGGCTGATCTAACTGAATCTCTGCCGTATCGGTTGCCATTTGACGGGCGGTTAGAGGGTCATTATGCCAGATTAATTGCCTGAAAGATCAACGATTGGTTGGATTTATGGCATGTCAGTAAAAATTTGGTCAGCTGTCGTTCAGTTTGAGCCATCCCATTTCCCACATGGCTGCTGTCAAAAAATATCCGTTATTAACTGCACTGAGCTTAATGTTATGAGAGAAGTTACATGTTTGTGGCTAACAGTGCAGTCTTGACTTTGCTGACACACGGATCACATTGTCTGCTTCTTCCAGCCATCTGTGACTCCATATCTTTCTTTTTTTTTCTCCCTGCTTTTTTCACTCATGGCAGCCTTTTCTTTCTTTTTGACGATGCAGACGTCCCGTTTGCATGAACTTTATTGGAATTGTCAACGAACAAAATCGGGCTCCAATCTTTAATTCAGTGTGAGCAGACGGACAGTGTCTTCCCAGCTTTAAAACGTATGTATCAAATAAACAGGTCATGGAGAAAAAACATTTTGTACTCAACTTTGACTAAATTAATTCTCTTTGACTGAATCTACGAAATACAGCTGTTTAACATTTTGTCCGCAGTGTGTTTTCCGTCCTTTATATCTTTACTATTTCTCATTTTGCAGTTTGAACACATCTACCAGTGACTGACTCTTTCAGACACAGCCACTTTCAACTTACCGCCTGATCAGTGTTTGTCTGTGTGAGTAGGTGTGTGTGTGTTTCAACACATTTCAGTTTCAAGCCTAATCCTGTCGTGATCAAAGTTCAATCCCCGGTGCACATGCTGCTCAGCTCGTGTGATCACAAGGGCTCACATCCAGCTGTTTTCGTGTGTCGACTCGGCTCTCACTCACGGTCACAGGCCTGTTGGGCTCGGTCTCCGTGGCATTGCTTGGATCGCAGTTCATCAAAGGGACCTGGATCTTTCTCTTGGACAGTATCTTAACAGGGATTTGATTTGTTGACCAGTGTTGGTGCCCAGCGGGCTTTAAGGAAGCTCGTTCTTGAGCTCTGCAAATCGCTCCTCATAAAACAGTCCTGGCCAGCGATCTTTGGGGATATCTGGCCTCGGCTCATCAAACGGAGGGAAGGCCATTATTTGTAATACACACAGACACACACACACATTAACGTACATCATTTATATTTAAATATGTATATAAACAGAGAAATACAGTTTTGAAACATATGTATGTTTTTGTATATATATATATACACATATACAAGGGTTATCTGAGGTTATGGATTCAAAATAAAGGTTGTCTTTGTGTTTTCCTGGTTTTTAAATGAAGCATATTTGAATACTTCAGATCCTTCACATTACCAATAAGAATAAAATGTTCTGTATGAAAATATCACCTCACAGAACATACACACAGTATAATATTCAACTCTGTAATCAAATTACTATATTTTTTAGAGAAGTTTTCTTTTTTTTTTACATTCACACCGTGATGTTTTGTGCAATGTGTGTTTGTGATTTATGAACTGCCAGATGGATCAAAGACAAGTTGATGAGCAATAAAGTTATCTCTAAAATATTGTCACTACGATAAGAAGAAATCCGACATGCAGTATATTGAGCATATTTGTGGGTATTGATATATATATATATATATATATATATATATATATATATATATATATATATATGCCACAATATTTAAAATATAGGCAATACTACTATTGTACAACATACATATGTTTATTGATGTAACTTTAGAATAAAAAGAATAGAATAAGTGATAATTTACAACAGGCATTGTTGTGGAATCAACCAGGTTGAACTGCTTTGTGGTAATGTATTACAAAATATTGATTTAAATATTAATTTAGTGATTTAAAATGTTTTTTAATGCTATTGCTTAAAATAAAAATTGTCATCTGGCTGTCTATGGAGATCAGAACTTAACGTTCTGTCATTTATAGCAGCAGTAAAGTCTACTATATATATATATATATATATATATATATATATATATATATATATATATATATATATATATATATATAAATACATGAATAAAAAAGCCTTCCAGACAGTATTATGGAGTTTGAGAGTTTCTTTGTAAAGGTCATGGTGTGTATTTGTGTTGCTCTATTAGAGTGTGTGAACATGGCAGACATATGGCGCTCTATGAGTGGGCATGCATGTCAGCACAATGAGCTTTTTTGGGAACGTCTCTGAGATAGGAAGCGTCTTTGTAAAGTGGAGTCGGACCTGCCAGTGTGACCTTCAGGGAAACCATTCTTTCTTATTTTTTTTTTCTATCTTTGATAGTCCGCTTGTGTAGCAGCTCACAACCAACCTTCTGTGTCTTTGTAAAGATCTGTGTGTGTGTGTGTGTGTGTGTGTGTCTCCATTGGCCTGAGATGAGACCGTCAGGGGGAGATAGATGGAGCGATGCGTGTGGGGAGGCGTACTCTGTTGTTATGCATGCTGTATGTATCGGTCCCTCCTGCCCCTCCCTCCCGCCTCCCCATCATTCACTCCTCCTTTTATGGGAGGAACGAGAGCGAGACGTGGAAGGTCAATGCCGTGAACGCCTGTGACAAGCTCTGCGTCTGTGTCAGCCTGCCATCACTGCTCTGCCCGGCAGGAGGAGGAAGAGGAGGAGGAGGAGGAGGAGGAGGAGGAGGAGGAGGAGCAGGAGGGAGGTGACAAGGGAAGTGAAGAGTTGGAAAGGGGTTAGTTTTTTGGGTGGTTGTGTTCAGGGCCTTAAAATTTCATCGTCAACTATTTGTTGTTAATTCAACCCAGTTGTTACCAACTCAAGTAGCTCTATAAGTTTAAAGTTGGTCTTAATTTCCCTCTTTCATGTCTTCAGAAAACACGCCAAAGGCAAAATTACTTCTACAACGCGATGAACGTTATCTTATTTTCTTAATACTTCAATATTTTAATGCACTACTATACTAAATAATTATGTTTCTCTTGAGTCTCTCTTTTTTTAATCTGCTTTAGTATGTTTGAGTGTACTTAAACACACTAAAGCAGATAAATCATTGTAGACTCACTGGTTGATAAACATAAGCAAGCAATGTGCAGTTGTTATTTGAGAAACAGAGTTTTGGGGCGTTGGTAATGTTTCAGTTATTTATCGGTCATTAGTAAGACTTTAATAAGGACAACACATATCTATTGAGTTAGTGTATATTACTCGGTGTAATTTTTGTTGTTTTTTAACTCGACTTGTAAATTCTTCAAGAAGACGTTAATGGACGTGTTTCACAGGAAAAAAGTCTATTAGACATCTGGATGTGTTAAACCGGCATTCATTGCATGTGTTTGGCCGAGTAGGGGCGGCAAATCAAACTGTTGAGACAACATTGTTGTAGTATTACCTTTCAAGGTTGTTATGGCAAACTTGTTAGCAAAGTCCAATGTTCTCCTATTAGTTTAGTTTTTAACTCCTGAGGGAGGAATCAGGCTCTTTATCTGCTAAATGTGTCACCATGTCCACCAGATAGTCTGTGACTGTCAGTCAGGTGCTGAGCACGTAGTGTTCAGTGGGTTTGTCAGTTCACTGCTGCTTGTTGCTCTCTTTTCATGTGTCGAAACAAATAATGAGGCATTACAAAGATACCGTTTGTTATAATGGTTCATATTTGTATTAAAGGGAATAGATATTAATAAGGACAACTTTTGGCTGTTTTGAAAAGCCAATGCTTGTTTGAAACTTTTACAATACAGTATTTATTTGTTTTATTTGATAAGTTCTTACATTTGTTTAAGTTTAACAACTTACTGCAAAAAACTGCAAATCTTCTGGACCAAAAAAACATTCATTAAACCTACTCCATATTTATAGAGCCAGACTTGATGAACTGGAAGAAAATCATATTAATTACTTACTCATTTTAAGATGAGTTGATAATCTAATAAGACATCCACATAACTGATTTGATAACATGAATAAAGCAATTAGTTACAACCTATAAACCCCTAATAAACTGTGCTTCATTAACACAGCGGTGCCCAACCAAGTGCTGCCGCCGCCACGGCCTCACGTCACATTGATGAGAGCGCATCATAACCTTTTGTGAGGAGATATTTGACCGTATATCCCCAATGATACCCCAAGTAATCCACTCAGATGGTATCATCTGTGACAGGCGAGGGGAGCTCAGGCCTTGGGGCAGAGAAATGGAAGGATGAAGTGACAGGGGTAATGGATGGATAGAGGGATGAAGAGTGATCGGGTGTCATACAGGTGGGATTGGGCCAGACATGGTGAATGAAGGAGCGATGGAGGATGGATGGCCAGAGCACCTCAGACATTGACAGCGGTGAGAGATTTGTCTTCTTTGTGGTCACTTTGTCTTGTTTCTCCTTCTCTTCTGTGTCCGAGTGAGTTAAATCTCATGAAACTATTTACCCCGACAGTACAGCTATCATACTATACCCGCCATATCCACCATTTTACGAGAATACACCATTCTGAGAGGCTCGTCTTAACCGTTGAACACTACCGTTACAATTAGTAACACCATCACTAGCGTTGGGTATATTTTAGCCGAAATAATGTAGCCGATAAAAAAATACTTCTCATCATTATATTAAAATACATAACAATACAAAAAATGTAACTATGAACTTGTTCTTTGGTCCACTCGTTCCTGGGACATGTGAGCCTTGTCCTGTGAAGAAACAGTCTCCCTGCAATGGTAAATCCCACCCAAAATTGTTGTACCCTCAATAACTAACATCAAATATATTTTACTCGAACATGTGCCTGTTGAAAAAAAACAGGGATGGAGGAGAGAGACACGCCCATATTCAATAACGTCAGTGAGCAGTATGAAGCTATGCAAAGACCCACGCAACTCAGACAAAAGAGACACAAAGGATGAAGAGATGTGCACAAACAAACACACTGCAATCCACAGTGAACTGCTTGCTAATAACACCTATATAACATATATATATATATATATATATATATATATATATATATATATATATATATATATATATATATATATATATATATATATATATATATATATATATATGAGCTGCTAATTGCTTTGTGTGCACCAATCTGTCCTCTGAATGTGCTGGTGCAATATTGCGGTGCTGTGGGTGTTTGCTCGGCTCATAACCGCAGACCAATGTGGCGGAGACAAGCTCATATATTAAGATAACCCCGAAACGGAATGGAATTGTATTTCCCCGGTGGTTCAAACGACTTCTGTGGTTGTAAACTGATAGTGGATGAGATTTGGCTTTAATGAAGCAAGACTTATTGTGCACAGTGCAACAGAGGAAGGTGCATGTGCTTCATTATTTGAGTGTGTGTCTGAATGTGCATGCGTGTATGCCTGGTGTCCATTTTTTCCCCCCTTAAAAAAAGGAGCGTTGTCATCTCTAACCGCATGTTTGCTCGTGGTCTCATGGCGGTTTTTATTGTGTCGCTATTTTTCTTGCTCTGAGGTTTTGAGTGTGCGTGTGTTTGAGGGCTGTGATTTATTTTTGCCTGAAATAATCAAGTGAAAGGTTTTTATTTTGTCCTCGTCCCTGGTGTCATTTTTCCTCAAGGTTGTGTGTGTCTGTGTGCATGCACCGGCTGTATGAGTGCCGTCTTCATCTGTTTATTAGAATGTTCCCTACTGGCCTGCCTATAATGAGACCTGTGGAGCCGAGGAGTGATAGAGTTGAACTCATCAGGACAAGACTCATCACAACACAGAGAGAGAGAGAGAGAGAGAGAGAGAGAGAGAGAGAGAGAGAGAGAGAGAGAGAGAGAGAGAGAGCGATGGAAGGGTAGCACCAAGGCCACAAAAACACAGCAATAAATGATATGATCACATTGTTGTCTGAAGCTTCATTCATTTGTTTCTTGGGATCTAACAGACATCATGCAATTCAAAGTGAAATAGTTACGCAGGTGATCAGGGTCACATTAAGTATCATAAAAAAAAACATTTCCTGTGCTTAAGCAATGGCTGCAATTCCATCTGGAATTATTGCCTTACTTACAAAGTCGCTGGGGAAACATTTTACTACCCATCTCCCTGTGGAGTATTAATCCTGTCCAAATAGGGCTGAAGATATATAATGGAAGGAGAGATGAACAAAAAATAAATGGGGGCCTGAGTCTATCCGAGCATGCATTAGTAGAGCGTAAGGGAGGTACAAGTAAAGTAGAGTGGAGCTTTGATGTCCCTGAGGCGCTGTGTAGTTTACGGACAGTAGTCAAATGAATAGTAAAATACAGTAATAGGCAAAACTGCACAATGAGAGCAAACAAGACAAACAGTCTACTGCCATGTTGCCGGCTCTGTGAGCATGTACACAGTGGTGCTTTGAGCAGGACAGTTGGCTTGGATCACAAAGGTGTACCTAATAAACTGGAATGTAAATCAGCTGTATAGCAAATTAACAGAGCCTTTTGCCATGATTGTTAGAAGATTCAGAAACGGAAATTGCCGCTGACAAAATATGACAAAAATGATATCTGAAGAGTTAAAACAACAGAGTACAAGTGGAAAGGCAGTACAAACCTAATAAATGAGATACTCTGTGAGGCCGAGGTGTAGATAAGGAGCGACAAAGAGAAGAGATATGCTGAAGGACATCACAGAAGGAGAGGAAACAAGGGTTGTCTCCTGTGCACTGTGGTCCATTTGTTACCTGCACATGGGTAAATGAAAGCCCTCTCTTAGCCTCGTTAAGCATGATGCACTGCCTCGGCCATCGGCACGGCGCTGATTAAAATTCGCCCTCCGGAGTTAGTGGGAGCAGCTCGCTGAGGCTGCACTCCTGTACTCCCAAAGCAAATGGGCCGAAAGGTCACGGCTCGGCGACCCCCACAGCCATGTCTTATTTATTTAGACTTTTACCTCGTCCGCCTCAGGGACAGAGGGAGGAGAAAAGATCTTCATTCAACTCATGCTCAGACATCAGTGGCAGTATACTACACCGTCCAGTATGGACAGTTGAATATTGATGTACTGGTTGTCCTCTAATTGATTGCAGTGTTGTAGTTTGATTCAATTCCACAGATGTAAACATGAATAGCACAATTATATTTAGTGTATTGTAGTACAAATGCAGAGTTTTTTTTTCCCCAGACCTGAGGCCAGTACATTTGGTGAGTTGGAAAGCTTTTATCAAACCCGAGTGGTTGTCGTTGAGGGAACTTTAGACTGGTCTCACACATTTGTCCACACCAAAGCCATCAGATTCCCTCAAAAAATAGGAATGTCTGTCTGTCTATTGGTTGGGAGTCCGTCACCTTGATCCAGAATTATCTCAAGAACCATCCGATGGATTGCCATGTGATTTAGAAAACATTTTTAATATTTACATTTCACATTCATGCTCCTCAGAGGATGAATCCTACTGACTTTAGTGACCCCCTAACTTTTCCTCTAATGTCACCATGTGGTGGACATTTGTGGTTCGGAGTGAAATTTTTATCTGCCATCATCAGGTCAAACAGTCAATTTGTCCAACACTTTAACACACTCTAGAGTTCAGGTAAGCACATCGTAAAACCTACATATTCCTCATCTCTTCCGATGGTTTTAAAGCCACGTTTATCACCCAGTTTAAAAATTCTCCCTTATTTGGATGATGACGTCTCAAGCACTTATGGGCATGACTTTTTTGTACCACATGAGAACCATATTTAAAAATAGACACACAATTGTTTACTATTGTCCCTGTTTCCAGAACTGTATGCCCACAGATGTGATGTGGTGATCTTGTGAATGTGTCACCAATGAAAATGAAACCACTTTTATTTGAAACCATTATCCCAGGATAACTGCTGCACCCAGTTTTGACGGACTCACATCCAAGACAATCCCAAAATATCTGAAGAAACTAACCGGAGTGCAAACAGAAGTTTCTGGACCAAGTGCAAAAAAAACAACAAACATTGTCAGTGTCCCAGGGTCTAAATGTTGGTCCAGATGATGTTCCATCCTGCCAAGAACAAAATTCACAAGGAAGCCAGCTTGCAACTTTTGGGATGAATTGGTATTGGCTTCCAAAAACCCACATCATCAGTCACCCACAGCAGACCTGATAAACTCCACTCGATCTGTGTAAAGGATCTGCTACCAGAAGGAAGCTGAGAGGAGACAGCAGACGTCCACTTTTAATCCCTCCCCTGTTTCATCTCTTCTCCGTCTGACGGTTTGTTGCATCAAACTCGCTGATAGGCACAAACACCAACTGTATAATTACTGTGAACATTTTTGGAGGCTGAGTAGGGGATGTTTCTGTCATTTGTTTCTAAGGATCCACTGATATCTGTGTGTTTGTGTCGTTAGAGAGAGGTGGCACATTACACTACTGTACAAGCATGGGGTTCTCTGTAAAATTACACTTGTCTAGTTAGCCTGCAACATGCTGCAGGATTATACTGGCATCTGCGCACATTCAATTATGGCGTGGAGTACGGTCATTGGCAGGATAACGTCTCCAACTCCAACTGGTGAAAACAAATATCTACAAATGGAGCTATTTTGTGATGACATGCTTTCATTTATTTTAGAGCTGTAACTGCTTTCCCATAACCTGCATGGTTGACGTCTTCTTGAATTAGGGATTTCTTTTCTTTTTCTAGACGGTTTTTTAACAACCAGAGAGAACTGAATGAACTGGGTGGTTGAAGCCGTGAGGAGGAATAAATACAATATATTTCAAGAAAAACTTCCCTCACAAATGAGGACCTCCGGCTGCATTGTTTGAAATAACAGTTAATTTGATATTGATCCAATATCTGCCTGAATGAGAGCATTTACTTTGCATTCATTACGATTGAAATGCTAAATGTCTCCTTATAAAACCAGCAATCTACAGCCATGATTGCAGCGCTGTGAGACTGTGCTAATCTGTGCATGCTAAGATGCTCACATTAACAATGTCAACATGTTGAGGCAAACGTTTGCTAATGAGCACTTGTTCACAATGTAAAGCTGAGGCCGACGGGAATGCAATTTGTTTTGACCTGATGAAAGGTCAGAGAATCACCAGTTATTATTAGTATTATTATTACAAGGGGAGAACACTAATATCAGTACCAACGTTTCAAATAGCTAATTGTTTTTTCCCATTTGGAGTAACGTCTTTTGACTGAGTACAGTATTTGATCCTTCGAGGAGACCAGAACATTGTCCTTTGCGTTGCACTCTCCTGCCTCTCTCACCCCTCCTCCGTCTCTCCTTGAGCGTCGTCTCTCCGTCTGTAGTTGGCTTCCATTGTTTTCTGCAGACCAGTCATCCCTCCCTTCAGCCACCCTCTTCTTCATTCCTCCTTGTCTCTTACTTTTTCCTAGTCTCTGTCTTTCTTCCCTCTCGGTTCGTGGTCAGGTCCGGCGAGGTGTAATTGGGTTGTGCTCTGTTAGAAAGCTGCTGCGAGAGGAGCTTTAATCTTTCGTCTCACTCAAAATGTAAAGCAAAGGCCGGAGGCTTAGATTTCCCCCTCGCCACACACATGTTTGCATATTCCCATTCCTTTGTAAAGACACAATGCATCAATACATACGGCGGATTATTCACTTGATCTTTTTCAAAACACAAAGCATTACACACACTAACTTCACGCCGGTCGCATTTCTTCTTCAGCTGCTCCCACACCTCCCATTCAGCGTCGGTGTATAAGTGTATATGCTGATTCGGCCCACAGCAAGTAAAGCACATTAGGGCTCTCCAGGTGGTGTGTTGACTAGATAATGAGCGTTGAGGTAATTGATTGGGGGTTGTAATTAGTGGTTAGCTGTCACTGATTAATCACAGTCCGCTACTTCCAGCGTTATCATCTCTGGGTCTCAGGTTGTTTTGAGCGTGTGCGTTTGCTTCACCAACAATTGTGCCTTTATTCTGATTGTCTCGGTGCTTAGCTCTGACCTGATGCAGCAAACAATCACATGCACGCACTCTTTCCTTCTGCCGCTCCAAACATTTATGCGTTGTGTCCTCCGTTCTCTTCCTCGTTGCAGCTGTTTGGTTTATTACATTCCCACACTGGCACCCTTCTGTCCCTTGTCGGTCTTATTAACAATATATAAATAAACGAGCGCTCGGGCCTCGAGGCCCTGCTATTGTCATTTTTGATTAGTGCTGGTTTGTCAAATTAGCCCGCTTTAATCTCACAATTAAATGATTTAATATGTTTCGCACCAGTATCAGATGAAACTTTTGTAATGAATCATTTGTATGCTGAAGCGCATGAAATCATTTCGGTTAATAGGATAATTCCGGAGCTAATCAGCACGTTTTTGCTCCGATGAGGTGCTGCTGAGCTTCCTGCTACATCTCCAGATCTCTGAGAGATAGCTGTACTGCACACTAATGTTACTCAACAGAGAGAAGGGAAACAGATTCATCGCTGTGAGTGTGCCCACTTCCCTGTACAGTAGCCTGAGCCTGTGTATAGGTTGTCTGTGATTGATAGTCAGGTTTAGTGAAGAGTCTGGGCAGTGTCATGGAAACAGGCAGAAACTCAAAGAAGCTTGACCTTCTGAGGGTGGGGAATGAATGTGTACTTGTGTGAATGCATGTTCATACTTTTATTTTTGTGTTTTAGAGTTTTAGACCTGCATGGAGAATGAGAACAAAGGTAAAAAGTGATGACACGTTGGCCTGTCCTCCCCTCTTCAAAGGGTTGTCTTGTGTTAATGACCCGTTAAAGTGGACGAGATGAGCAAGGTCACTTTGGGTGAGATGTGATTCAAATTACAGATGATAACCACAGCATTTATTTGAAATGTTCAACAAACCTTTTGCCAAATGAAATCAAAAAATACACCTCCGAACAATGATAGAGCTCTAAGAGCTGCCATGACCCAAAAGCTAATAATGGGAGAGGCGGCCCCACACCACAGTTCATTGGATTAAGGTGTATTTATACATCCAAATGCACATTTTGGAAACAGATAGATATCATACAATATTAATGCTTTTTAAGAATGGCATTAAGCCATACAAAGAGGTGATTTTGGTCACTGTTTTGGTTACAGCCGAAACTGTGTCAAGCGTCCCAGTGTTCCTTATCCTGATCAGTTTGAGTTGTTTTTATTCTCGCCGTCACAATTTGAAAGTGATGATTGGAGTCAACGCTATTTTCATGGAGTCTAACATCTATCATACTTGTTAATCCAAATGGTCAGACAAAACATTCTGTGAAAATAGATTTAAGGTCAAACGTATAGGTCTGACCGTAGATCTATTTAATATAAGGGTTTTGGAGCTAACGCATTGTATCAATGATCCTCACAAGTAGAGGTAAAAACGTGTGTGTGTGTGTGTGTGTGTGTGTGTGTGTGTGTGTGTGTGTGTGTGTGTGTGTGTGTGTACTCAAATGTGAGAATAGAGGGCAGTGTGATAGAAAATCTCTAATTCCACGACTGCTCAGAGGAATGCTTGCATGATGTGTGAGGTCACTCGTCCTTCAAGAAGCTTTGCTCGATCCCCTTTTCATCAGGCAGGCTGTTTTCTACACACACACACACACACACACACACACACACACACACACAACCCTGTGCCCACCTTAAAGGTCACTGTGAAAAATGTTGGTCGATCACTATTACCCTTCATTAGTTGTAAATGATCTCTGTATGGCAGTAATGGCTTGTGAGACATTTCTTTCAGGACTGCATGAATTCTTCTAACAGCCGATTGCCCTCCTCCACTGGACATCACTCCTCCACCGATCACTCGGGCGAATTGATGGGTCCAAGCTCAAGTCATCACACATTCTCCTCACATTGAGTGAGGTGAGTTTGTGTGTCAGTTCTCCTTGTCAGTTCCCCACACACACACACACACACACACACACACACACACACACACACACACACACACACACACACACACACACACACAAACACATACACACACTCCTGTCTGGTCTAGGATTCCATCAAAACCACAGTCGAGGCTATTTTGCTGGCCTTTTTCTTTTGTTTATGTTCTCCTTTAGTCCTTTCTTTATTTCTTTATTTACGTTCAATTCAAAGTTTTCATTAAAATGCAAAGGATTTTTTCCCTCTCACTTATTCTTTCTCAATCTGCCAATTTTCCCCCACTGCACTTGACAATTATCTTTACTTGTAAGGCTATACGCACGTTTGTCTTACTCTGTTTCGCTCTCTCTCTCTCTCTCTCTCTCTCTCTCTCTCTCTCTCTCTCTCTCTCTCTCTCTCTCTCTCTCTCTCTCTCTCTCTCTCTCTCTGGTGCTGCTGAGGTCCAGTTTATTTCTCAGCTGGGGAAATACAAAATCTCCGCAGTGGGCCAATTACTCGAGCTGACTGTTTTTCCGCACTTTGTATTTTACATCTTAGCATTAGGGCAGTCATTCACCTTTGATAGTGGATCTCCTTATAAGCATTTACGCCTAGAAAGCCGTCCCATCAAGTTAATATTTTCTTTTTTCATCTCGTGATTATGATTAAAAGAGACAATTATCGCAAGGCATCGTGTGGGTGGTTTCTCTTTACTTGTTTTGTGAAAATAAATTAGGATAAAGGCATGTGTATGTGGAAAAGATTCATTAAATGTGATTTATATAAATACACTGATTATGAACTTAATGTTAAAAAACTATATTCAGAGAGCTTCGCAGTAAACAAAATATGACAGCAGTCTTTAAATAGCCTCCATCAAACACTGCTGCAAGGCTCATCCTTTGAATAAACACTGCTTTACCATGCAGGTGTCTATAAGCCAGTGATATTGTGGGATCCTAAAAAAGTGCCACGAGATGATGCCTGTTGTGTTAATAAGCCACGTTGTCATGACATCCACAGTAAATAAATGAAGGAATGCATTACAGTAGCTGCACAAAGGTGCGTGTGCAATGATGGGAATAATAATCATCAATGTGCTGTCACTCCTGCTAATGACTATGTGCATGATGCCTTGTGCAATATGTATCAGTGCTCCATTGCTGCTAATTTGGAGTGTGTAATTGCAGCCTGTCAAAAGCTTAAACAGATACTTCACCATATATTATAGCTGTAAAACACAACTTCTCCTGACTTGTAATTTCTTGCTTTATTGCGAAAGTTTCTTTGAGCTTTGCAAACTCATCATTTTTTTTTCTATTTGCTCCAAACGGAACATAAAGCACATAATTGCCTGTGCTCAAACGGGGAGGATTTTCTCCCCAGAAAAGAGTGAACGGCAGCGTGAAAGCTTTCATAAACTGGCCGCCCAGTAAGTAGGTTCAATCACTCCTGTGCTGCAGCACTTAGGGAGTTGTGAGTTGCATGTGACGCTCCAGTGGGAATCCATTAATAAACAGCTGACGACATGACGCACACTGTAAAGCAGAAGCAGTGGGAGGAGAGACTGTACTGGCTGATTATAATACACTTCAGAGACTCTTCTCATGACGAGGAACATGTGATAGTAAATACTTCTATTCACACTGTGTTTAAGAAGGCACATACTATGCTACGTGATGGGCGGGAGCTGATATGCAGTCTGAGGGGGATTCTCTGCTTTGTTCCAGCTATTCTCTCATCCTTTTCCCCCCCTCTGTGCTGAGGAAAAGACGCAGCTCAGATCTCTGTTGGACAAAACATCTGTTCCGCCTTTGAGGAAGTTCAGACGAAGTGCAGTGAAACTTATGTGTGCATGTTTGTCAGATGTGCTTCTTTTTACGCATTGAGTCGTTATTATTGAACCTGCTAACGAGAGAAAATGTCGATGTTTAAGTGTGAGACCGCTGTTAACACTTCTGATTTATGCTCACCTTCTTACGTCTTACTATATATTCAAATCAGTCTGAGGGCTCTCACACGTTTCTCTTTAATTAGATTTTTGCCACGACTGTGTGAGCTAATCATTTGCTTGTTGTCATATTTCATCTCCATGTTCCATCCAGAGCTTCAGCAAGGCTTTTTCTGCACTGCTTCAGTCCCACTAGTGTCTCGACTGCAACAAGCTTTTGGTGTGACGAGCCCCGTAAATAAATATGATGTCACAAGGCCATCCAAAGACTCCTCATTAATCTCTCCAACTTTTTTTTTTTACTGCGCGTACTAAATCAAATACATTTTATTTCTTAATAACTCCTTATGCCCTTCACTGAATTTGTCCCCATTGATTGAAGTATTTTCGTAAGTTGATATTTGTCCTTGTGGCAAGTACATTCTTTATATTTCTAACGCAGCCGCGGAGCGTTTTTTTTTATTATGTTGTATAATGTTTCCATTCTGTCAAACGTCCACTGAACTACACTATAATCACCACACAACTATTTTCATAAGGAGTATATTTGTATGCCCAACTAGTTATTCATGGGTTTGGAGGGCAGTGCTGATAAGTCGTAAGTAAAAAAAAAAAACTGTATCAGCCAACAGCAATTTAGTTAATCTATCCTCAATAATTATAACCAAGATCATACTAAGTGAAACATTTAGTTACATCTGGTCAGTGCGCTCTGCTGTTTGTGGTAACACTAAATTAAACTAAAATACAAAAGTTAAAACTAAGAGTTACTGGTGAAAACAGCATATACAGTGAAATAATAGATATATTGGCAATGACATATATATATATATATATATATATATATATATATATATATATATATATATATATATATATATATATATAGTGCTTTACAATGATCCTCTCATACACCCAACCGTCTGTAGTGATTGGGCTTTAGTGTCCTGCTCGAGAAAACTGCAACACGTGGAGCTGGGAATCAAACTGCCAACCCTGCAGTTAATGGATGGACACCCGGTCCAAAGAAAGCCCTCGCACTGTTTGTGTTTCTGCAGTTCTTTGGAGACATAATTCACCTCTTCTGTAATTGTTTTAAGGGATTATTCGACCATGAATTCAAACATTTTCAAACCATCAAGGCACAAGCCAATTCTCAGACGAGTAAATACAACATAAAGTTTAAAAAAAATTAAAATGCGTGGAGCATACTTATACACTTGTTAATACCAATAGTAATGTTGTGTTAAAAAAGCAATATCTTTGTTCTGAGTATTGAGCTGATAAGGTATGTAATTGTAGACTAAATGTTAACCTCATGATTGATTTAGATTTCATGCAATACTGATATAGTCCCATTGTGGTCCACATGCATTATTTTGTTCAGGCCAGGGGTGGAGGATATGAGACTGCTGTCGGCTAGCCATGGAGCCTAAACGATATTGGTCCACACTGTAGGTCTTTAGTGATAGAGGTGGTAATAAAATAAAGATGAGACTGGGCCTGTGATATTTACAGAAGGACAATGCGATTACGAGAGGCACGTTAGTTCTGCTATGAAGCTCTTGGGTTGTGATGAAAAGCAAGGGGAAGATATTAAAACCTGAACCGTTTTGTAAAAGCCTGCCTTTTGCCATCCGCACCTGCCTCCAAGAGAACCTCTGTGTCATGTAAATAAAGAGAGAAAGGAAGAAGGATGATTGCTTTAGAGGGAGAGGGACAGCAGAGGGAGGAAGGTGGGGAGGAGGGCGCTGGAAGAAAGAGCGAAAAAAGGCTGGAAAATGTGTCTGTGAAATATAGAGAGAAGGTAAATGGAATCTTCTGAGAAATGAAGGATGAAGCGCGGCATATTGAAACCTGGGAGGGAGAACGTCGGGTGCTGAAGATGAAAAGTGAGTGGGTGTGAGAGTGACAGTCAGAGGCTGAGGCTGCGCTCAGTATTCGGGGCAGAGCAGATGTTTGGATGTGGCCGGTCAGACGGCGCCACGGCTCCTACACATAACGCTGCGTTCAACGCTTTTAGTACCGGGCTGCTTCGACCAGGCTGATCAAAATCACAGACAGTCCTGATAAAAATTCATAAACACAACCGTGGTCCTGAATGTGGCTTTGTATTAAAAACATAAAAGATGACATTTTTAATATTTCAAAATGTAATATCTGTTACAGTTTATGCTCTGATAACATTTCAGAGCTGCGGGGTTTTTAGTGCCTGTGTGGCCAAAGTGAGGATGTTAATCTGAAAGAAAAAAGATGATAAAAATATATTGAGAATGTCAGTGGCATTATATTTAATTATTCTGCTAATATTGATGCTTTATAGATGAAGTCATGTGTCTACAACTTATCCTCTCTTTTCATAGAAGTTAACCAAATGTTTCACTATTCATACATGTCAAAATGTATGATGAGAATGTGAAAATACTAAATACTAAAATAACACATGGATAACTGAATATGTAAAGTTTCCAAATCCGGTGCCGACTTGTTTGGGAAGTTTTGCCGTACCAACATTTATAACAATGTAATGTCTAATTCCAAAATAAAGGAAGCAATACGAGCGGTGCCACAAGATCTTATTTGATGCAACCGTGCACCACTGAATGAAAAGCCACATTGTTCAAGCTTTCCTCATCATATTCATTTTGGCATGAACAAAAGCAACAACCAACCGTTGCCAGTGCACAGACAGCGAGACACAATAACCTTCTTGCATCACCTACTTCCTTCATTTAGCCTTTTTCTGGTGTGAACTAGTAATTATATCTGTGCCTGCCTTGCATGTCATACGGCAGCAGAAATATGATTAACGCCATTGGTTACCTGTGTTTTGCCTGCTTTGAGAAGTCAAAATGCCTCCTGTGAAAATGGTCGCCTGGGAAGTCTCCTTTTAGCGACTAATTCGAGTTACAGCAGCTGAAAAAAAGGCTTTTTAAATAGAAGACATTTTGACATGTCACTGTAGTGAAACCACGGGTGTAATTTATTAAATAAATGATGGCGGATTCCCTGTCACACTGCCATGGCTTACATGGACATTTGAGTTTTTTGGGAGATTATTGCTTTTTAACACAGGTCAAATTACATTGGCATGTCAAAATGTCAAAAGTCAAAATGTCCACTGAGATAAAGGCCCATTGTCAGCCAATCAGAGTCCATTTTTGCACTTTAAAGTGCTCACATGTCTTCAATTAATAGATTCTCCTCTTAACTACACTTATATTATTCTTACCAGAACCTCCATATATCTACGAACAAAACAGGACAACTAAGTAACGTGGAACATACTGGAGGTTTTCCCACACAGGTCTTGCCAGCTCATAACAACTCTAATAGCAAGTGTCTGGGGTCAGTGAAAGTATCTTGTAATAGTTTGGGGGTCTGTGCACCAGGCCACTTTCTGAGCTTGAAGGTCACAGCTCTCTACCAGCGTTAAAGGCTACACGGCCATTTTTGTCCCGCTAATAGAATTAGCTGGCCATCTGTTTTTGTGCGGTGTGCCAGCCCGGAACCCCTGCTAATTATGTTATAATATCCCGTTCAACGGCAGTCGTCTTTTTAATATTCCCCCAGCAAACACTCTGGGGGCAGGCTCCAATAAAAGCAGGTGGCTGGAGACAAAGATGCAGAAACACAAACCCACACGCTCTCTTCTAATGAAATAACACTGTAGCCGAAAGTGTATATCTTACCCGAACTGGGAAATATGTTCAGCGGATGAGCCATGTTGCCAGGCGACTGCTGCCTGGAATGGCGTGCGTGTCTGTGGTGACAGACAGATGGAGGGAGGACGGACGTGGTGAAGCCAAGAGGCTGGAGTTACAGTCTGTCTAAGTCTCTGTGTGTTTGTTTGGAAGAGATCATTGTTGTTGTTGCTTGGCTGTCGTCACTGCAACTACGATAGCAATGTTTGCAGTGTCGCACTTTAGCACATCAGGGAGGTGAGCAACGCCGTTTAATATTCTGTCCGGGTCCTCTCTTCGGTAAAATGCTATTACAACTCTCTGCACAGCAAACAATGTTTACAACTTGTCTGCTATTATAGTTTAATTATTTGGATATTCTGGGCTGCCAGTGTGGCCTTTCTTGTTTGCACTGTTGGTGGCTTGTAATCTGACTTTCTCTTTTTTTTTTGGCCCGGCTGTGTGTTGTTGTTATTTCCTCTGTGTGCCCTTGTGTTTGCAGATTGACCTTGCTCCAGACAAAGTGAGACAGAGACTTACCCGAGCGCTCACAGTGTGCCTCATTAAATTAGAGTACTGTCAGAGGGGAGTTGAAATAATGCTGCTCCACCCATTGTCTGTCCCTCTTTGTCATCTGAATGAGGCCCACTACATGTCTCCCATGTTGCCTCTCCTCTCAGATGTAACTACTGATGCTGTTCACGGGGGACGTCACACTTTCACTGCTCAGCGTGACTCTGCTTGTGAACGTCTCAGCAGTCCGCCCAGCTTAGCAGACACTCGTCTTACAGGTGGATGTTCGTGTCATTTTATTATTTCATCATGCAACCATCTGGGTCTGGGAGAGGCTGCTGATTAGACACAATACACATGTTCAATTGAATTAGGATTTACACAAGATTCAATAGAGCACACGTAAACAGGTTTGCAACTGGAAAGGTGCACATGTGCATAAATAGGCAAACACTCAATAATTACAGCATAATATTTCAGCTATGAGAAACAAGAGGGAGGTTCTGCCGGATGCATGGTTAAGACGAACATGGAAATACTCTCTCCAGGGCATTACATAACTCAGCAGGCTTGTTTTTGACCATCCATGTTGGTTGGAGGAATCAACCTGTTGCACCGAAACATTTGTTCTAAGCTTCCAAACGCTGACTCACTGTGGGTCTGCGTACGCCTGTCATTGACCGTGCATGTCACGTGTTGTTCCTTTCCCCTTCCAATACCCGCACCATATTTTGAAAGGCCAGAAATGTTACATCCTGGGTTTAGCACCGCTCAAGATGATTGCGAACGGTT
Organism: Clinocottus analis; assembly: GCF_023055335.1. NCBI lineage: Eukaryota > Metazoa > Chordata > Actinopteri > Perciformes > Cottidae > Clinocottus > Clinocottus analis. The sequence continues at coordinate 7,287,911 of NW_027175887.1, read as the reverse complement.
TTAATGAAAAAAAAAGAATACCCGTTACCAGAATGATAATGGGCGCTAGCAGACTTTTCTTTTACGCTGACGCAGCCCTGTGGAGATACGTTTGGCTATGCAAGACTATTCAAATGCAGTCACATCATTATGTTATAGGATCAGTAGTTTAATATGAATAATTAATGTTGTGGTGGTTCAGCGATACGATGGAGTCTTTGGCACTGTCCTCTCACTGCGAGACGCATCAGTTTTGAACCCGCTGGCTCTTCGATGTGGAGTTTGCATGTTCCCCCCGCGTCATTGTGGGTTTCCTAGCTAACGAGCAGGTTAATTGTTGTGAGAATCTGATTGTGAATGGTTGCCTGGGTATGTGCGTCTGCCCTGTGATAGTGTGGCGACTTGTCCAGGGTGTCCCCCGCCTTAGGATAAGCGTTTAAAGATAATGGATGGAGGGATAAAAGGCAGTGGCGTCCATCTGATCTATTTTTTTTCCCCATGCACCCTCCTCATTAGCTGTAAATCTTAGGGAATTGCACAGAGAGAATGAAGCCATTTTATCTCCTCAAACCTCGCCCTTGTTAAATATGAACAAATTGCCCGCTGATTAACATGTCAGGAAGCTGGCCACAGCGTGGGCCTACTGTAGCTGCTCCACAATGACGCCACCAGAACAAAGAGATAAGGGAAAGAGAAAAGGGAGAATTAATATCCTTTTGAAACTGACAGCGGATGTGCCACATTACTATGCTGCTGCTGTATCTGTGTGTCTGACCAGTTGTGTTGATTGGGATTTCTCCCCCGAGGTAAAAGAACCTCTGACAGGATTCAAGGCTTTAGCCGACCGTCAGACGCCTGTCTGTAATTTGTGATTACAGCACAAGCAGAAGGGGTGGCAGGGATTAATTCAATCCAACACACAAATCTAATTCCTCCACATTTGCATATTAATGAGAAAAAATGTTGAGTGTTTTTGGCAGGTGGCAAAACAGAAAACGGTTAAAACTTAGAAATTTGGATATTTACTGCTCTTGTGTCTGGCAAGTTGAGGTCAGTGTCTGGTTTTGCATGCGTTTGCATACATTTACATCGAAATGATGTGATATACTTGTAGAAATTCCAGTGGCTTTGTGCCTTTCCCCTGCCACTGTCTCCTGTTCAATCATTACAGTTTATACACTGCACACTCATTTGTAAAATTGCTGAGCAGAGTATGTTTTTGCAAAAGTGTAAGTTTCAGAAAAGCTGGCTGTGGTAACTGAGCAAGTCAACAATCTCCCTCGTCATTTGGTTTCAGCAAGTTATTGGATGTTATAATAATAGTTTGTTTATGTTCATTTTAGAAACATTATTATCGAAGCGTGAGAATATGAATGTAATAGTTTAATGAGACTGATTGTCTCACCTCAAGCAGACACATGTTCCTACATTCCACAATATGACCAATAGACTCCACTTTACTGGAAGAAGGGTCTCCAGAAAACAGTGGACTACTGGTGATGTGTATCTGATGCGTTAAGTCAAATATTGATACAATACAATTAGTATTTTATTGGTTACTTACTATGAGAATAGTTTATCTGACAATTTATGAGCATCATTATGATTTCAGCACTGATTTAGAACACAGAATGTTTTCATATTATATTTTACGTGGCTGGTTTAAAATGCTTTAACGTCTTCAATTCCACTGACTTGCAAGTTAAATCCAGTCAAATTTCCAAAGACAAACAAATATATCTTTAGCATTTGATGCAAAGAAGCACAAAAGTATACGTGTTGTGCCATTGTGCTTAACTTTATTTCTATTCTTCTTCTGAATGCGCACCATCAGGCAACATCATGCCACAACAGCACAAAAGCACTAAGAAAGGCTGCCATGATGAACACTTTGGCCCTGAGAAACATGCGATAGTGAGGTCATCGCCACAGGTGAGCATGCAATCATGAGTCGCTTCCTCAACCCGTCTGATCGCTCTGCAGTCCTTGGGTCTTGATTGTTTAATTTCCTGCAGTCATGACTGATTCATGCAAAAACACCCCATTGTTGCTACCAGAGTGGTAACATTTCTCTGCAGCAGCCTTGAGTAAATCTGGCTCTCGGTCTCCATTGCAGTTGGATGTGGTTGTGGTTTATGAGCCACGCGGCCAGCCCATTAAACCAGGCGCTCTTTTGTAAAGGTTGTCTGCCTCTTAAACGGTGTCATCTTTATTGATGTGTTTCTCTCTCAGGCTCCCTTCTCTCATGTATAGAAATATGCGGCATGGCCCTGGTTTAAATTCAGTTCTCCAACACAAGCTGTTTATTATGGCAGACAGACCAGCTATACAGCTATTGCGTAGCACAAAAAAAAAACGCTGTCTATGTGCGTGTGTGTGTGTGTGCGTTTGTGTGTGTGTGTGTGTGTGTGTGTGTGTGTGTGTGTGTGTGTGTGTAAGAGGGGTGGATATCACAAATTAATGTCTTCCTTTCAGAGGCAACTACGCAAACACACGCCCGCACAGAGTAATACACACAGCACCGGCTCTGCATGCCACATCCTGCTTAGCCCTGACGATGTAGCAGCTGTAAAAGTGGCCGCCTCTGTGATCAGACGCACAAATCACAGCAGGAGAGATGAGATGCTGCCGTCCCGCCGCTCAGAGAGCTGGGGAGGGCCACGACAGAGGACAAGCTGTCAGTCAAAAAAAAATAGAAGAGAAGTCACTCCTCCTCTGTAGCTTCTCTCTTGTGCATCAATGTAATTTTCCACAGTCCTACTTTGCTGTATATGGCCATTCAGCTGGTGTTTATCTGTGAGAACGGCCGCCGAGCTTCGCGCCGGCATACTTACGATGCCAACCTGCCATTCGAATCCCGCTCTTATTTGGTTTTGCTTCCACATTATCTTTTATGCTCCTTTCGTGCGAAGTCACCTTTGACATCAATTTCTCGTGGTTCACCGAGAGTGGCCTTTCAGAGCTGTGGTTCCAATATAAATGTAATACGCTGGGTAATAACTCTGGCTAAGTATTGATCCTGTGGGATTTCTGGACTGTGTTAAGTACTCCATCTCATCGGCTTCAATCTCTACATGACAGCGATTGTATGTAAGTGGTTATTCTATGGTGGCGGGTGAGCTCACCACACACACACACCACAAGGACTGTGTTTTCTGCGGAGGCGTGGATGAGTAGAGTCATGGGACGGAGACGCAGACCTGATTAGCACTATAAGCTCTCGCCATGCTGCTGGTGTCTGTCCCCTACCTCGACGCCCCCCGCCCCGGTTCCCCAGAGCTGCTAATGACTGCTAATTGTGTCTCGGCAGGGGAGCGATGATGAAAATCAGATATCACCCGCCATGCCTGGCTTCGCAACGGCCCACCCGCTGGGAGGCCAGTGGCCCCTCATCTGTCAGCTCCGCCTATCAGGAAGTTGATTCAACAACTTCTGTGTGTTTGGAAAAAGCAGCCTGAAAAACACTGTTTACATCACTACCCTGTTTGTTAAAGGAACAATTCACACAGTTTGACAGGTTTTAAAACATGCATTGTTTTTTCATGATGATTTTGACCAGTAGAAATTGTCCTTTTTCAACTTGAATTCAGCAGTACAACAAAGTACATTGACTTGTACTGTACTTCAGTACAGTTCTGAGATACTCTACTTGAGTAGTGCCATTTTTTACTTACCCTACAATTCAGAAGGAGATTTTGAAAAGTTTTACTTCATTTCTTTTAAGGCTTCATTTACATTCTTACACATTTAGAATAATGTTGTAATAAAAATCAAAAATGAACAAATACATTATGAGGCATAAATACAGATGCAGATATGGTTTAATTGATCCCTTAAGGCTGACTGAAATTCACAAACTACCCGGCAATACAAAATAAGCAACAACAAAGTTGCTATACGCCATGCTCAGAGCTTATAAAAATAAAGCTTTTGCTCGGCTCTGCGTTCACACAGCGGTTACAGTCGATCACCTCGACCGACGATGTCATCACTGAAGCGTAGCACCCACTCATTTAGCACCTTTAGTGATTTACACATTAATGGATCACTTATGAATATATATATATATATATATATATATATATATATATATATATATATATATATATATATATATATATATATATATATAATATCATATTATCATCAAATATCTTTTTAACAATTCTGCATAATACTTTAACTTTTTTGTACTGGAACTACTGTATATGTAGATGCTAATACTTTTGAACGCAGGAGAAATGCATAGTAGTTCAACACTGTGGAATTACTACTAATTATTGTCATAGAGGATTTAATAATCACCTCTATAATCCATTTTAATAATTAGTTAATAATGATTCATTGTATTTGAATGTAGGGTTATTAGCTAACATGACCATCTTTTAGAAAACGTTCCCATTTTCTCAAAGCAAGATTTGTCAGTAATGACTGTGATTATTACCTTGGATTTATTACAACCCCCACCCTCATTCTCCCTAGATTTTAGATTTTGTATTGATACAAACAACAACGAAATGTCATATTAGGGATAATAGGGATATTAGGGAGCAGAGAAATAATACATGGCACAATGAAAATTCAATAATCAGTGTTTTTTTGTTCTAAGAAGAAGATGTTGTGTAGGGACTCCTCGCTGCTCTCTAACGCTGTGGAGCTTAAAATACCAAGCAGTTTGAGCCGTCTTTGAAAACTTTTAAAGCAATTTTCTTTGACAAACAAGTCCCTTTTCTACTTAGTTGTCAGCCACTCAAAGCAGTAATTCAAGTCCCATGTATTTCAAACAAACCACTGATGCTGCTGCCAGGATGAAGACATGCATCAGTAAAACAATTATAGGAAATAACTGAGTGTGTAGAGCTGCAAATACGGAACGCTTCAAGAACCAACTCCAGTTTGAATCCATATGTGTTGCCGTCCTCACTAAAGGGAAGTCATATCGAAAAAAATAACCATCACAGTGAAGAAATGTAGAGACGCATGTTGATGACGATAGCTATTAACATCCACTCATTGTCGGAGAAATTAATGGAAGTAGAGCCTGTGGTGTCTTGTTTGTTGTGTGAAATTGTGTGACATTTTGATGTGCTGCCATGATGCGATAAATTGCATCCAATAAGTTTTTGTTTGCATCTTAAATTGCTGGTGGAGAGGAACACCATCTAGATCGCCTTATGCTGTTGATAACACTGCTGGGCATGCTGTGTTTATTAAGATTTCTCTTCTGAGTGGAGATATATTTTGTTTCACTGGTTCACATTTGTTTCTTTAGCCCTTTGACAATCAATTATTGATTGTTAGCGTTTATAATTATCGGAAGCCGGGTGTAGCCTCCAGAAGAATTCAGTTCGACAACTTCTCTCGTTTGAACTTCTCTCGTATTTCCTCAATCACAGGTAAAGTAACCAGCTCTGCATTCGTAAAGGCAGGGAGTCGTCCAGTCAACGCGCAAGTTGACCGTCTAAAACAACACCCCGAATAGCCGGAAGTTCGGCTCTTCAATACACGGTTTTCCGTCAACAACAAATCATAAGCAAAGTAACATTTAATTGTCTCTAACCTGTCAAGAGGAGGAGAATCCAATGTTCTTATCTCTTCTCACAGAAAGAGACGTGCAACATCCAGTCTGCTTCTCTAGTGTCAACATACTGGTAAACAGGTGTGAGTGTTGAGGAGTGCAGGCGTGTGACTAAAGTTCCCTTGAGAACCGGACATTTCTAGACACAACTACAGCTGCACAGCAGTGTTGTACTGACCTCGCTAACCTAACCTGAACTTCACTAGACATGAATATGAAAAGAATCTACAGAAATTTTAGATTTATATTATCAGGATCAGCAACATCATTTTCTTCAAAATGTCTGACAGTCTAAGTTGAACTAAAAAAAGTGTCGAGCCCTCGGTAGATAAATGAAACAAACGGGGACTCTTTTCCCCTCAGCGTCCATGAAGAGCAGCTAACGTGTTTCTACATTTCAACTCCCTCTGCGGTTGATGGGGGAGTTACCCTCTGTGTAAATGCCGTTACACTCTCTCCATCCTTTAGTCCCTGCACCGCTTCGCCTGCTGAATCTCTTCCGCTCACCTTCAGCAGTCCACACTTGCTGGCGTTTGGCTCGGAGGCATCAGGACAAAATGTGGACACACTGTGACAGACAAGCAGGGATATACGTTCGTTCTATCCTTGGGCGTCCTCGCTGCATTTTCCTGAAGTGCCAATTATAACGCCAGTGGATGAGAGATCAGAAGCCTGCATGCAACGCTGTGATGAATTTCTTTGGCCAACTCTGTGGCATATTTCATTTGGAATGGGATTTGGCATGAGGGGAGGAGGTAATGCTCAGATGAAGTGCCTGACCTGTTTCTTTGTCCTGTGTTAGCTCTGCCATATCGCTCAATCTCTCATTTCAGCGAGGAAATGTCCCTCTTGTTTCAAACCCAATTTTACCAAAACTCCCTGCGTCAGCAGCAGCCCCTGCATCTGCCCAGTTGAAAGCACAGTGTCCAATTAAACTCTCATATCCATGCAGAAAAGAATCATTTCTCTCCCTCCCTCCCTCACTCCTTCGCCTACTCAATCCATCATTAATATTATTTCCTCCCGTTCTCAATTACCTTTCTCTTTCTCTATTACCGTGCCTTGTTAAGAAAAAAGAAAAGAAAATGGACATGCATGAGTACAATCTGAAATACTAATTAAAACCAAAATGTGGAACACAAATTTAGATCTCACATCAGCACCTTTTTTTTCTCACCGTTTTTAATTTTAATTTTCTCGAAGTCTGCCTCCCTGCAGCAGATGGCTTTGGTCATAGGTAGACAGCTAACAGACGACCCTGCAACTCCCTTCAGGGCACCTGAGCCCTGCCCTGCCCCGCCTGTCCCCGCTCAGCCCACCTCCTTGTCCCGCCACCAACCCCATTCCACCCCTCTCGCACAGCCCTTTTCACACTTCTAGCCCTTTCTGCTCCTCCATCACACTCCTCAGTGCCCCCGTCTCTTCCCCTCCTTCTTCTCTCCTCTGGGCTGTATCTGGTGGGCCAGCTCCCCTCCTCCACCTCCTCCGCCCCCACCACCCCAGTGGTGCAGGCCGTCTGGACGGAGCAGATGGTAAGAGAGGGCCAGGAGGAGACGTCCTCTAACCTGGGAGCCCAGCCAGACCTGGCCCACAGCGAATGCCTGATGCCTGCTTAATAGACCTGGACTGCAAGAAATCGTCTCACTCCTTGTGTGTGTGTGTGTGTGTGTGTGTGTGTGTGTGTGTGTGTGTGTGTGTGTTTGTTTCATGAAGCCAACATTGCTGTGTATTTGGTGTTGCAATTAAGTGGTATTGGAATGTTTATTATTTTGAACAGTTTGGCTGGAAGGTTTCTCTGAACCCTCTACTTGTACATCTTTGACATACTTTGGCATACTTTTCTGTTACTTTATGCTTTATACTTGTATACTTTATACACTCTACACCAGTCATTTTCAACCATTGTGATAGTCAGGTGTGCTGTGGAAAAATGTCCAATTTCACTTCATCGGTCCCCAAAAATATTATTTAGTTGCGGCAAATCATTTTTCATTGTTGAACGTCTGAGTCTGCAATATAGTGACTGGCTTAGTAAATAAATACTCTTCAATGGCAGTAGGTAGCGCAATAATTACCACAAAAGATAGATATAGTTTTTCAGTTTCATGATAAAAAAAAAGTGTTCAGGTTGCTCACATTTGATTGGTTAAATTCAGATTAAAAAATTCTAGTCAAAAAATGTAAAATAATTGCATTCAGCCTCCGCAGGAGAGAATGGGCAATCACTTCTGAGAGCTAACGGACCAACGTGTGACCTATCAGAGCGCAGTCTGTCAGTCATGTGATCCAAGAAAGCAACTTGAACATTAAAGCTGACGCCAGGAGGAACAACATCGCTTTTGTGCCACCTGACTTCTTTGTCTCTTTTAAATCCGATTTGAATTTGTGAACATTGAAAATCAATGAATGTCATATATTTTATTGAAATAGGTTAATTAAAAAAAGAAAGGAATCCTTGATTTTTAAAGCAAAATATGTCAATGCTTTGAAACCACTGGTGTATAAATATAAATACTTTTGCCTCTGATTTGCTTCCATAGTCAGATAGCCTTTAATACATATTTGTTTAAATAATAGTTTTAACATTTTAATTGTCTTTTTTTTTTGAGGTGTCTTATTAAAAGCTGAGAAGTTTAAATTTGAAGATTCAAAATTAGGATGTTTGGCCGTGTTTATGTGTGTTGTGTGTGCACGTGTGCGTGTGTGTGTGTGCGTGTGTGTGTGTGTGTGTGTGTGTGTGTGTTGGATTGTGGTTACACATAATTAAATATCTAAACAGTTTCTATGGTAACATGCACATCCCTGGAATAAGGTTGAAGATACTCGAGGCTCCTCCGATCGCTGAGGTCGTACTCTGGTCGTGTTTTGATGTTTAATAGGGGCTGTGAGTCAGCGGCTTAAACGAGTTCAGAGGCAAAAATTCATGTGACTACATGTTTTTATTTTGCATGTGTCACAAGACCAAATCTACACGTGCGGGTGAGGTGGATCCCTTTCAGTGCACAATATGATGGATGCGTTGGAATGAGAGAATAAATGTCTCTATCAAATGCATCTCGGAGAGTTCTGCAACCCTTACACCCTCACATCCCTCTCTCAGCTCTCTGATGCCCAGAGCTGTGATTACAGGGCACCTTCATTGTAAAGAATCAGATATTCTGTCTCCATATGAGGCAAAGAAACATTCCCCCGCACACTGTTTTCAAAGTGTATTTATGGCCATTCCATAAAATTCATTTAAAATTCATTAATACCACAGGGACAGATTCAATGAGCTCAGCCTAGTTTCCCTCATTTGCCCACCGAGTCCAAACGGATTGTTGTTCTCCCCAGACACTGCTCCTCTCCAATCTCTTCCTGTTATTAAATATTCAAATCTCCACCGCAATCACTCTGTTTAGTAAACACTCAGGGGACCTCACCAAGACTATTAAAGCAGAGATGATTGCAATGGCTTGTTTTTGTTTAGTTTTGTTTCCTCCTATGGCCGACATGCTAATTGCTAAAGGATTGCCAGTTAATTGTTCGACCATCGTGGAAGTATTTCCATCACCTGATTTCATCTGAACGCTTTTCGTTCTCTTCCTCTTGTTTTTTTTTCCGTCTCATGTTTGCATGTAATGATATGCACACACACACACACACACACACACACACACACACACACACACACACACACACACACACGCACACACACACACACACACACACATACTTTCAAAATGATTTCACACTCCCATACCTTCCCCCCTTTGATCTGTTATTCTTAGGTCTTCGCCATCAGGTTATACGGAGGAACATTGAATTCATCTTCCATTTCCCTCTTTTACATCATTTATCATAGTCGTCCGGTCCCTTTGCCATCGTAGCAGATTGTTTCTCATCCGATCTCCAGTGTCATGCTGTTCTCTAATAAGCGCCATAGTAATTTCTGTGTGTTATTAATGCCGTCCGAGGATCTCCAGCTGTGCGGAGGCAAGGACGGGCATCTTGTGGCCCCCCCGTGCCACCCCACGCTCTAACACGCAGGCCAGCGTCCCCCTCACTGCCAGGGGAGCATGCTTGCTTGCTCTGGAGGTGATGCTAATGGGAGATTTTAACTACATTTCCCTCCTTCCTCCTCTCTTTGCCTCCTCTCCCACTGGTGCTGCGGATATGAGCCTAGAGCAAACACAGGGCACTCTCATTAAGGGACTTGTGCTGGTATTAAATTCGCTGTTATTAGAGAGGCCTGCTTTCATTTCACTGGCACAGCAAACCACAGACACCCACAGGAGACTCAGGGTGAGGACTAGATTACACTCATACAGACGGCTTTTGGTGTGTGCGCTTGAGTGAGTGTGAGTGTGTGTGTGTGTGTGTGTGTGTGTGTGTGTGTGTGTGTGTTTTCTTGTTTTGGGGGGAACTGAGCTATAAAGAGTGTTTAGATAAATGGGAGTTGCAGTTGCTGCATCCTTTTTTTTAAGTGCCAATTGCATCTAGAGATCCAGGTTTTAAAATAATAGACTGTAATGTGGCTGTGCAGAGGGCATTGCTTTGATGGCAGAGCTCCCTGCTGTGTTTTGGCCCTGCCTCATTGGCTCCCTGGCAGAGAGGGGGGGGTCATTTTTCACATTACTGTGCACTCGCTGCCTGGCATGTCAAAGATGGACAAAATCAATATACATACAGCAACAAAGACTCGGGCTCCACAAAATCAATGCTATTTATTTGATGTAAGACCGTTTCCACAAGCCGTAGAGCAGAACGCGCACAAATGCTTCTCTCCCATGTGAACTTGGCAGGTTTACATCCAGGGTACGGTATGTGGAAGGAGTGCCCTGTGCATCCTCGCCGCCTGCCGATACTGCTCCTGTCAGCCGCCCCTCGGGGCACGGCGAGCGGAGTGACGGGAGCGAGCCAAAGCAACTGTGACAAGGGAACTCGCTTCAAATTCCCTGACAGTTACCTCAACAACCTCCACTGATACTGCCATGTCACACGCTTAAGGAGATTACTGAATGGATTTAGGGATGTGAAATGTGAGTGAACGCTCCATGATATAAGGATGTTTTTCATTTTTTTAAATGTCTTTCCTGCCTGAAGCCAAAGGAGCCTAACTGATATGCTGCTATCTGGCGCAGTCACTTGGCTGGCTGGTTCGGGAACACGACAGAACAGGTGGCAAAGAGGCGAAAGCAGAGCAGAGCGAGTGTGTGCTGCGAACACACCGTAGGTGTCTTGGTCGCCTGCAATGGCATTAGGCTGAAAAAAAAAGCCAGCCCTTTCAAACATAATTATATTTGAGGTATGGTGCAGGAAGACCCCATTTGACTCTGTGTTTTTGTTGTGGTGTCTGCAATTGTAGTAGCAGTCAGTTCTTCATGGTGGCAGGCCTTTCTGCTGGTGCTGTACAGCACAGCAGTGTGTTCAGCTGTGACTAGAACTCATTAGAGGAGGAGAGTGTCCGTCATGGCGCCTTGCTGTCTGTGTGCTGGTCATCCAGCGGGGGACTGGAGGGAATATGGTCAGCGGAGGCGGTGGGCAGAGCCCAGACGAGCCGCCCTCTTCATCCAGCCCACTTCATCCAGCCCGCTCCATCCTTCCTTTTTCTCTCTTCTCTCTCACTCATTTGCCCTGCTGCTCTCTCCTTCATCCTCTTCCCCTCCCTCTCTTCCATCTCTCAACGGGGGTTCATCTCTTGTGATTCACTGAAGCCCATTATCAGTTCCCCGCCAACCTCCATCCCCGGCCAGCCTCTCAACAACAACACACAACCACTCGATCAAAGCCCCAAGAGGCCGGCAGCTGGATTGATGCTTATCAAAGAATCCATTGTTGTTGACCCGTGTTGCCAATCCCAGTCATCATGTGTGCTGCCGTTATTGCAAGTCTCTCATTGTGTTGTATCGGTGTGTCGTTAGCCAGGTAGTGTCTCTGCTCCATCCCAAACAATCTCCAATAATAAAAGATAGTGCCAGGTGTGCCCGACAGCCATGACAGGTGTAGCTGACATTCCCTCATTTATACCTCAGTAATGTAGTTTCAAATCCTCCATGATGGACCCTGGAGCCTGCAGACCTATAGGAGTGACGAGCATTATCTTGAGCATAAGAGCAACATCAGAATCAAAAATAGACTGAACTGCTTGAGCACCTTATGTATAGATCAAGTGTATTATTATGTTGTTGAACTTGTACACACATGCGCCTGCGAATAAGATTTTACGGTCAATAATTTCACAAAAGGGTGAGACTGTTCAATCTGGCAGACAAAATTGCACTTGCCTTAGCAGGTGTAGGTGTTTTGTGCACATATAAGTTCAGCAGAGACATTTCTATTTTTATTTTTAACAGCTTGCCCTTTTCATTCTTGCTTTCTTGAGTCTTGTTTTCTGTCTGTTTAACTGGTATATGGACCCGCTCAGTTTCCTTCAGAGGGCACCAAATACCGTTGAAAAAAGGTTTTGCCATGACTTTTGGTGTTAGATACCGACACAAGTCCCCCTTTAGCATTTGTAAGAGACACACTGGACTTTCAAGTTACTTCATTGTAAACCTATATGCTTCAATATTAGCTGTCACATCATGCACTTATTTTACTTCGCTGACACCAAGCCTCCGTATGTGACAAGTTTGGGAAGAATTATGTAGACATGTCTGTCCTCACAAGACAGTGTCAGTCAACAGGTAGCTTTTTTTGGACTGGCCTTTTATTTTTTCTTTATTATCCATTTTTGGAAGGCACTGGCAAATGACGTTGTTCTGCTGTTAGAGTCATCAGATCAAAATGCACACATGTCATTCTAGTGGGTCCAGCTAGTCCAGTTTGGTTGGTTAATACACCTACAATGCACCTGCAGTGATCTTAGTTCAACATTGACCTATGACCTTTCCATCTTTCCTGTCTTGCTAAACTTCATACTAATATAGCATCGCAATAAAATGTTTGGGCACTCATACATTTATCCTTTTACGCTCCACTTGTCATTTTTGGATTTTTCCTCCAGAAACGTGTGTCCCTCTCTGCATCCATCCATCCTTGGGAATTTGAGCGTTTCCCTCTCTGTGCAGCGCTTAGACCAGCAGGGCCAATGCTGTGTCAGTGGCAGATCTCCACTCATGTGTGGAGCAGCTCACACACAAGCTCCATCCATCCCAGCTCCTTGATTCACTCCTTCTGTTTCTTTTTTACTGCCTCTCCTCCTTTTTCTATCCACTCAGTTTTCCTCGAATACTCTTCACCGGCCGAGACTGATATTTCATTTTAAAATCACTGTGGCGCACAGTGGTTTTACCACTCTCTTCTCTCCCGCTCTCTTTTTTTTTTTTAACATACTGAGAGACAAACACGATGGGGGGAAACTGAAACACAACAGGCGAGTTGGCATATAAGGGGAAGCGGCGTCTGAGAGACAGAGGCCTCTGTGGCATTCGAATGAAAAAGGACATCGGTAATTTCCAACTCTAAATTACCTCGCTCTCCTCTCTGACCCTCGCTTAGGAGCCTCACTCAAGCAATTCACCGACTATCCACGCATGCACACAATCAAGTGTGTTTACACAGCAACATGTGTGAACATGGAAACACACACACACACACACGCATCAGAGGAACAAAACTGATTCATTGCTCATTCGGCTTGACCACTGTGTTGGTGTGTTACCGGCTCAAATCTGTTAACACACATTACACGGACCATGGCGGCCATTTATATACCATGCCCCTTGGGCAAAATCCTGTCTCCATGGCTACAGGATCATGTTGACCAGTTAAAAAGCTAAAAAATAATGGCTGCCCGGGAGGCAGAGTGATTGATTGCGGTTTGCCACGAGGGGGAATCAGCTGAATCGCGGCTACATCCTGGGTGCTGCACAGTGTGTTTGACATTCCACCTCATGGGCAGGGATGAGCGTGTCCTCCGCCAGCTCCAGTGGTTTCCCTTCCTCTCTCTATACCTTCTGTCAGATTGCCCTGTGGAAACGGCCCTGCTCATATAACTTCATTACTTTTTAATGCAGCCGTAATTACTCCAGCATGTTGTAATTGGACAGAGATATGAGAACAATAAAGGATGTCAGGACGTGGAACAGGATTTTAATTGTGGGTTAATGATATTTATTTTGCTCCGTGATCTTTGTCTTTCTAGTCGTGGCTTAGTCGTGTGGGCTAAGTGTTGGATCTCCTGGGAGAGCGAGAGGGTGCTTATTTCTCTGCTTTCTCCCTTCTGCTTTTGTCATAGAGAGGCAGCACATTAACCTCAGATCCGATTAAGGGCTGTAACAGAGCCAGGTCGCCGAGTGGCCAAGCGCCCGGGCTCCTCAGGGCTCCTCCGGGCTCAGATTAGGCCTGACCCCTGACCGACGTGTCAGTAGCAGATAATAAGCTTAGCTTTATCAGTCCCATTTGTCTCCCCGAGGGTCCGCACGGCAGCCTCACCTCGCTACGTCCGGCGGGTGTAAACTCTGGGAGCAGCACAGGGGTTAATGCTCAGATAAGAATCACATTGCTTTATCGGCTCTCACTGGAGGCTCCTCAGCTGAGAGAAGCTCTGCAAGAAACAGGATTAATATACCCGGGGGGCAGCTACGCTGTGAAGATGCACTTAGGAACGATAGGAACACTATTCATAAAGTCATAATTTTGTCTCTTACAATAACACCTGTCCATTTGTTTCATGTCAAACGGCCCTGAGTGGATTTCATTGAAATGTAGAGGAAAGATCAATCTCAGCACTGCAGCCCAACAGCTTCCCAAACCACAAATTTGTTTGTGCATTTGTTTGTGCATTTGCTTGTTTATGGAAACTCTTTTAGATTTCATAATGTCTCATGACTCACAGCTACATTTTGCCACTGCCGTGTTTTTCAGATTTCTATTGATCGGCCCAGGACGGAGGCTGTTCTCACAGATCAAAACAAGGTGACGTACTTGTTGCAGACTGGCCCGCAGGGAGACGGCCTCATTCTCCGGGAACATGTTTATTTTTCTCTGGTAGTTGTTTTAGATGTCCGTGATGATCACTAAGTAAGTAAATTGGGGCAATGAAAGATGTTTGCAAGCAGTGATTAATTATGAATGTCATTTAGTGTAATTACAGCTATAATTCCTGACTTTTTTTGAACAGACACAAAGTGACGCTAAACTAAAAGTTGAACTCAGCTGTGGTCGACACTTAACTGATTTCCCCTTAAACATCGAAAACAACAAAAATGTCCTGCAAATATCTTATGATAAGTGATGGGCAAATTATACACCGGCAACAATGGACAAGAGAGTGGCTGACAAAAGGGAGAAAGGCGAGGACAGAAGGGGAGCGAGGGGAGTTTCACATCCTAATCAATTACTCTGTTCCTCCACCTGTGGTTTGCATATGTTGTTGATGGGGAGGGGATTATCAGGCAAAGAGAGAAAAGATGAGGAGATGAGCGAAGCCGCTCGATTAATTTCCTGCCACAGCAGCCCAGGGAGAGATTAATTTCCTCTTTACCACCATTTAAAACGAGGCGTGTGCATCGGGGTCAGGAGCTGCTTTAATGGAGAGAAAGAGAGCGATGTGTTCTGCTGCACGCTGTAAGGCTGATGGGTAAGACAATGGATATCGTCGGTACGTTGGTGAACTCAGAGCAAGTCCACCTCAGCGCCTTTTGCCCCGTGTGTGTATTTGTGTGTGTCTGTACAAAGGTGTGATTGATTGGATCTCTGAGTGCATGTGCCACTGGGAAGCAGAAGAAAGGACCGAAGAGGGTGCAGGCATGTGAGAAGATTGAAACGTGTGTGTGAGTGTGTAGGAGGTGTGGGATGTGACACGCTTCTTGATATTTAATTTGATTAAATGAGAGTGCTGTCACTGTAACCAATAAGAAAAATGATCTTACTGACTAATTGGACAATATACTGTAGAAGTATACGCATGCAGTTTATTTTAGATGATCAGTAAATCTGCATATCCGTCACCATCAGACATAAGGAGAAGGCTTGGATTTCACTATCACGTTAAATGTAAGATAAACAACATAAACAATTAGCAACACTTCACAAATTGTTTCCTTATTGAGCATTCATGAACAGCATATAAACTTTTACTGAATGGTTTATAACATACTATAATGTAGTGGTAACATATTCACTATCTATCAACAGTTGTAACTAATTTTGGTGACTTGAGGCTGGTTTGGAAGATTGGAAGTTGCAATTGTGACTAAATACTGATCATTAATATACCCTTAAAGCTGTGTACGACTTTGTTTTCACCCACTCTGCATATGAATGTGTGAAGTGTTTCCTTTTAAAATGAAAATCAAAACATCCTAAATGACATGTTATAGTGATTTACTCATCATCCAAAAGTGTTAAAGTCCCAATATAGTATTTTATCACAGCTCATACATTTTAAACATTTTGATAGAAATATCTGAAGGATTTGACCCAATCATATCCAGTATTCATAACTCGTGTTTTCTTGCTAGTTAATTGACGTGAGAGGAACTGGAGGTCCCAATCTTCTGGTTTATATTTGGGTAACCCTCATGCCTTTAAAATCCTCATTTGTCCAATGAAAGTCTGGCTCCGCTGGTTATCACATTCTGGTTGTCAGCTCACCATTCAAGTGCTCAGTCATTAGTTAGCTGCCATTATAAATCTTCCCCCTTATTAGAAACGCAGAAAGCTCAATAGCTAGAAATGCAGCCGCTCACAAACACTCTATCAAACCGTTGCCTTATTGATCGGCCTCTCTCGTCTCATTCACCTGGGCTCAGATGGATGGACCTCAGAGTGTCAGTCGGTCCTGTGAGGCAGATGCCGCCGCGTCGGCCTCCTTCCAGTTGCTTCCCGCGGCGATGGCTCTGCTCAAATGTCAAAGTAAATGAGCTGGCCAGGCTGTGCTACAGTATGTGCTCATCAGGCCACTTTCTCGTCCTGGATCGTTACTATCTTATATCAACCGCACATACGCACCTCCCCTCCGCTCCAAATCCCTCTCCCTCTGCCCCCCTGTTGCTCTCCGAGGCCCTGGGGGTCATTTGCTCGCTTATAGGTTTAATTATAGGCCTGTTAATTATTTAGTCCGCTCTGGGGGGCGAGTCCATCCTTGGCCTTCAGTTTGATCAGTGGGTGACTTGTTGAGGGCAGAAGAAGGCCCACAGCTAAACATCAGTTTCTCTCTGACAAACTCAACACAACGTCATGTTTCTTTCTCCGATTGATAACTTTTTTTGTGATATTTGTCTGTCCGGATAGCTGCAATTAGTTTTCACTCTGCCACTGCTCATGTTTTAAATCAACACAATTAAATAAAGGCTTTAATGAACGTATATGTAGCAATTTCCAAAATGTTCACTGACAACATTTTTTATTTGTTTTCCTACAGTATCTGTTCTCGTCACGACTAAAGATTGATTACACTTGTTTTTACAGTTTTGTTTCGGCCGCCGCAGCACTTGGTGAAGGTCAATGAAAGACCGCGCTTGTGTGAAGTGCAGTAGAAGACAAGTTTACTTTAATAACACATAACAGAAACCACAATCTTTTCTCACCCTCCTTATGACTCGCACAATTACAAAATGTAGCACATCCTACAGAAACAAATCAGGGAACAATACACACAGCAGCAGTCACATGCAAAATGTGTAAGAACATTAATAGCATATAATTGTAATTTATAGGAGACAGAATTGAACCGGGTTGTTTGTCTGGCTGCTCCTTGTTGGACTTCCTTTTCGCAAAATGAAATGATTTATTACTGATAGAAAAACTGGCCAAAGAGAACAAAAATAGAGGTAAAAAGAGAGTCGTAGCCAAAAGCATGTCTCCAAATGAAGGATGATGTTGCCCCGTTACGTAAAAACACAGAAAAGATAAGAGTCATCACACGAGCAAGAGGTGTTTAATATTTTAACAACGAATCGATGAGCAAAATTATTATCAGTTAATGTTCCGTCAAGTATCTAATTGATTAATTAAGTGATTTTTTACAGTGAGAATCTTCCAGGACTGGCGTTACTCTCTACTGTATTATAATCAGTATGCTCTGCGCCTTGTTACAACTCACTTAACAACGCTAGCACACTTAGCAGTAATGGCTTGACTTGCTCATGCAGGACAAAGGCAGCGAGTGTGGGTGAAACGTATGAACGTACCTCACCGGGCTGTGAAGTGTTTTGATTGCTTCTGTCCCGGTCTGCTCGGCCCCTGACCGGCTCCTCACCTCCATCCCCACGGGGGATAATCACACTAATACCTGTAAGTGCAGCTCCGCCTTGATGCCAGTCTGGGAGGAGGCGGCGGGGGCACCAGACCTTTTAAACCAATTTCAAGCCTGTGGCGATTTGTGTTGGACAGAAATTACTCTGGCAACGCCACATCAAGCCCCCCCACACGCAAAAACTGTTCCTATCCCACAATCCTTCAGGGACTCAAGGAGGCATTGATTGGTTGAGCTGTTCGCCCCTTAGACGGATCGATAATCGCTGTGTTCTCCCGGTGCTGTGCTGGAGGGGTGAAGCTGGGTAGACGCTCATTTGCCAGTTCCCATGGGAACTGCTCTGAGTCCCACCAGAGACGGCGCTTTGAAGTCCTCCTCCATTTCTTTTCCTCAAAGTTTCTGTTTTTTGAAGTTTTACTTAATCAACCTTTGAGGACAGTTAATGTTGTGTCAAATGATAAACGCTTTAATTGGCAGGAAAATAGGAAGAAAAAAGTTGGTGTCCATGTTGGAGGCGATCTTGATTATTATTGGTTCTTTTTTTTCTTCTTCAAGACAGATGATATTGGTGTGCGCTTCGGTAAAATAATGAATTTCTCTTGATTAAAAATTTTCTCGCGGTGGGAGCGCTGAAACCATATTGATTTCCATTAAAAGTAATCAAACTTTTCATGCTACTAGACGGGTGTGGGAATCTTTTTTTTTTTCTCTTTGAAAAACTATTTGACTTCTGCTTTTAGAATGACCACCAATCTACACAGAAGAGTTTGAATCATCGCATTCATCAATCAGAGCGGCAACGCCTTGCTCTAATATCAGCTGTTAATAGTCTGAACCTTGAACTTGGAAAGTATTGGCAGGGTCTCACTGAGGCTGTGAAAAGCTTGGAAAGTTTAGGGCTGTTATCTTCTGATTCATCAATCTCTAAACCAATAGCCCGGAGTTGTCTCTGACATGAATCTCCCCTCAGTACCAGCCCTGAATCGTTTGAACCATCAATTTCCCCTCTATTAGACTTGCACTGCCTGCTCCATGGCCATGTCTTCTCATTGGAGTTATGGCTGGAGTGGAAATGGGGAGGAGGACTGTCGGCGGATGATAGAGACATGCATGCGCAGAGGTTAGAGCAGGCAGAGATATGCTTGATATTTAGGCAGAGATACATGAGGAATGGCTGTATTTGTCACTTCCCGGCCTCCCGTCTCCGCCCGGTGGTCCCCGCCGCTCCATTCGTTCATGCTGGTGGCTCATAAAGAGTCCTGCGCATCCCTATGTTCAGGTCGTAAAACCAAATTAAAATATTAAATCTGTCAGAGACTGTCCTCGTAAATAAAGCCATATATTACGCCTCCATCTATAAAAGTGAAAAAGGGTCGAGGCATTTTACGAGGGAGAGAGGAGCAGGCCTATTTCGGGTCCGATCACAAAAAGCCACCTCATCACTGCCTCCACCTGTGGACTGAGCTAATTATTCACCCGGCAGAGTGATGGAGAGTAAGAAGGGATCGATGGAGAGTACAAGGCTGGGCTGCAGATGGAGAGACTCGGGGACAATGTGGCTGCATTTTTTAAAATCTGTATCAGTGACTTGGAGATGCGGAAAAAGATGGTCGTAAAATCAAATTGAAATATTTGAATGTCTGTCACATTTTTCACAAGTAATATTCCCCACATTTATGTGTAGAAATATCCCCTTTGCCTGTGTCTGGCCTGACTGATGTAACAACTTCACATTTGCTCAGTGTAAGATCTTTGCAAAGAAACAGCCCAGTCATGCTGTACATGTAACCTCCTGGCACTGACAACTGTTATTTGATTTGTAGACAAAAAAAGACTGAAAAAGGTGAAAATTATGTCACTAATATTTGATAGATAAGTAGTAGATTATTAATATTTAGTCCAACATAACTTTTAGATGGTACTTCAAGTTTTTTTGTTTTTTTTTTTCTGTGAGAATGCACGAGAACTATTAAGTAAGATAAGATAAAATAAAGTAAAAAAAAGATACAAATCAAGTAATATAGATAGACAGTACCTATATGAGAGAAGAAGCGACCAGAAGTAACAAAAAATAAGAAAAGGCTCAGTAGTGAGCAGGAGCTGCTGTAAAAGGCAGCCACTCGTGCGACGCCGTAAGTATCAACTGTGCTAATCCTACTTCATTACCAAACTTTGGACACACAGGGGAACACTAGTTAAGGCATATTCCTGAATAAATTAAATTATCGCACATTTTTAAGAGGGGTTAATCCAACTCTGCTTCCTTGTATAGAACTTACACTTTAATACAATTGCCATAAACATAAAGGTACGTATGAAATTTGACTTGCACATTTAACCTGTCCTCAGCCCCGTTCAGGAGCCGTTTGCTGAGGTGAAGCGCCTGGAGAACAACTTCTTGCTCAAGGTCACCTTAATAGCCGGGGATCAAGCTACCAACCTCACACAGCGACACCAGCTAACAGACACCTTAAAATAACCCCAGCCATAAAACAAAACTTTACGAATGGTAACGCTTAACAAAAAGTGAACAAAAAATACCAGGCTGTTAGCATTGAAACAACGGTCTATACTTTATTAACATCCCCACTAGAGGGCTCTACTCTGCCTCAGTGATTTCAATTCACAGGTGACCTGTGTCCCATGGTGATCCACTCCAGTGGTCCCTGAGATCAGAGTCATTAGCATTAGCAATTGGTAGGGATGTTGGGGATGGACGTCCACCTGCTACCGGACAGCTGCTTCCGCCCGCTCTGCTAATTGGCTGGCAGGTGGCCGGGACGACACAAGTGTCTCTCAGCCAGGAAGAAGAAGAGCAAGGACATTGAAATCTCCCAGCAACCTGCAGTAAAGATGAAAAGGCTTTTTGCAGGAAACAAGTCACATACACACACACACGCGCGCACACACAAACACGCCTATGCATACTTACTATTTGCCATTACAAACAAGTCAAAACACAAAAAAAACGTATGCAGCATTTGCAGCACACACACTCTCCTCTCTATTTTATTTAGTCTAACAGGCACACACATACACTCACACACATACAGTCTTTGAGCTTTGCAGAATAACCTTGGCACCAGCATGGGGCCTGCTTCGCCAGTCTGGTAGATAGATGGTCCTCGGTGCAGGCTGGCACAGGCTTTTCATTATGTTCACTACCAATCCATAGGAACTGAGTCTTGGATTTCTTCCCTTTTTTTCTTTCTCATTTGCTTCTGGCTTCCAGCTTACTCTATTGAACATGTGCGGCTCTTTTTCTGCATTGTCAGTGACCCTCCTTTTCCTTTAATCTATTGTTTTTTGGTCGCAGTTTTGCCTCCCCATCTCCCCTTTCCACTCCTCCTCTCCTCTCCTCCTCACCTCCCCTTTTCCTCTCCTCTCTCCTCTCCTTTCCTCTCCTATCCTCTTCCAGCTTAATTAGGATGTGGGGGAGCTGGTTGTCGGTTGAGTAAGCCCAGTATCAGATGATTAATTGCTGGAGGGGGGTACAGCAGCACAGGGGCAGCATGGCCGGGGGAACACAAGGTTATAGGATGGTATAACCCCCCCCCTCCCACACACACACACACACACACACACACACACACACGCACATTCATTCTCCAATTCTCCATCCCAGCCTCCTCCTTCCCTCTCTTTCTGTCTCCTTCAGCAACTTTTCCCCTTGCTCTGTTCCCCACTCTTCATCTCTGTCTCATTTACCCTCTCACTCTTCTATCTCTCCTTGTTGATCTGTTGGGGAGCAAATTCCCCTACGTTTCCTTGTCTGACCTACGTATGTTTTTCTGGCGAGCCGGGTCCGCCTCGGAGTGGGAACATCGCTGCACATATGTGTGTCGGTAATTAAGATAAAGGGCCGAAGGCAGACGAACGGCAACGCAAACCAGCTGTTCATCTTAGAAATGATCATTAGCGCCATGTATTCATTAACCAGCCTGATTTTAATGCGTTTCAAGTGGTCGAAATGTTCAGCAGCCTACTGTCTCCCGCTGTGATTTGCAGTAATTCCCGCTTCAAGTCCGTAGTCAGTAGTCCACTGACCTTGGCTGCCAGCAGGTTGATAGTGTCAGACTGTAGCTATGATTAGTTTGCAGATACAGGACCTGGTCTTCGGTCGCCAGAGGGCAGGAAATCTATTATGTGATTGGTTGGTTGGCACAGCGCTCAGCAGCGGCAGCATGAAGCGGGAGCTAAGTCTAGACTCTAAATTTAGATTAATGAAAGCGTAGCTGGCTAAGTTTGTAATTAATAGCAGTGACCTGCAGAGGCTACACGTATTACTAAATCCTGAGCAGAGCTGGACACCTCGCTGACCCACACACCCCTCACACACTTTGTCACAGGGAATGGAGACCTCATCCAGTTTACTTCGAGTCCCTTTTTATTCATGGTTTTGACTTCACTGCGTGTTGCAAAATATTGGTGTGCGTTTGGATTATTTTGCAGAGTCACAAGATTTCTGTTGTGTTTCAGACTGTCTGCGAAGGTACGGCGGCCCACCTTGAACAAAGCACAAAATGCTGCTTCAGCTCCTTTGCGCGGGAACACATTTCCGACCATTTTGTTTGTACCAAAGAGTGTTTTTCCATCGGCGTCCTCGGCCATGACTGTATTTTCAGCTGTATTACACTTATGTGACGCTTTCTTTCCCCTCATTCTCTTCCTCCATTTCTCTGTGTTTTCCCTCTCCCTCCCTCCTCTGCCTGATGCCGACTCTCTCTCCCTCCATCATATCGAGCTGTCCGTCAGTGTGGGGCCTCGTGTCTCTTGGTCTTTGATGGATGGGGAACACGTAGGAGGAGCAGCCGTCCTTAATGGACACGGCGGATTGAAACGCTAGGGAAGTAAATGTTAAGGGCCTCATAAAACATCCACTTCCCCGCCCTCGTCCTATGCTGCCCTCCCCCACATCACCCACACACCTCCTTCCCACAATCACCCTTCCCTCCCTCCTTAAATCTCTACCCACACACCACCGCTGACTTATCAGTCGCCTGCATGCGTCTCTGTTTGCAACTGTGTCTGTCTTAACACTCAGATGCCTTTATGTAGAGATGTGTAGGGCTTTGTATTTGTGTTTGTGTGGAAATGATTGTATTTATGTGCATCAAATCTGCCCTTCATGAGGTGTCATAGTCATGATGGATGGAGTCAGAGGAGAAAGGACCTCCTTCCACCTCAATCAGACGTCTGTGAGAGCCGTAGATCAGATTGCATGGCAGTTTCCAGCAGTGATATGTCACTGCGTGTATGTACAGCGACCGTGGCGGCCCTTTGCCCCTGACCCGAGGTAACCGGCAGCTTCTACTGGATTGTCGAGATGTAGGAGGGGGATTAAGAAGACACGGGTAAAGTTGATTTATTTTGTCTGCCCCAGGCAGAGACAAAGAAACCATGTTAAAGAGCCTCCATCAATAAGGCAGCGATATGGCACCCGTGTTTGCGAGACGCGGTAAGGTCAGCTTTTAAAGTTATGGCTGAAGGGTGAGCTGTACCACTGAATAACTCAATTTTCCCCAAGGTGAAAGGGTCAAGAGGAGTCAAGGACAGTGGCGAGGCGGGAGGAGGGTCAAAAGTGAAGTTAGCAGGAGGGGAGAGACTTGGTGTTTCATCTGGAGCAGTGACCCTGGTCATAATACCAATTGCCTGACTTGTTTGATGCAGAAAGAAATCCTTCAGCGCAAGGAATTGCCTTCCCCCAGCAGCTCCATAGCGCGCGTGTGTGTGTGTGTGTGTGTGTGTGCGTGTGCGTGTGCGAGTGCGTGTGTGTGGAGGAGGCGTTCTGACCGTGATTCAGATCTTCAGAAACGCACCTGGAATTTAAA
The DNA here is from genome assembly GCF_023055335.1 of Clinocottus analis. Lineage (NCBI taxonomy): Eukaryota > Metazoa > Chordata > Actinopteri > Perciformes > Cottidae > Clinocottus > Clinocottus analis. The sequence goes on along the minus strand of NW_027175887.1, from coordinate 7,264,339 downwards.
ACCGTACTGTAGAAAATATTCGAAGCAGTTTCATATGTATGTGTCTGAAAAGACAACCTGAAGCCAATACGAGGGCTCTGCAGATTCAGCCATTAATCATCATAATGCAAGAGGCATCCAGCGATGAATTAGAATCCCCTGGCCCATGCAACTTCAATAATCCAATTATTTAAAAGCCAAAATAGAAGTTATAGCAGTATGGTAAAAATCTTTAAGGTGAAGGTCGCCACATTACAGCATTGTAAGGCAAATGGCATCAGCTTCCAGTGGCAGTATTTCATAGCTAACGTCAAGACGTGTACGGCGAGCTCTTGTTGAGGTCGTGCTTACAGCTCAGCCTGGAACAGCGAATGAAGTCATCTTTGGCCGGATCGCGTCATGACATCATGAGACATTCACAAGATTTTACAATCCTGTCGCCAGAACAGAAGCGTCGGCATTGTGCATTTTCTGCAGTCCACGGATGAATTGAATATCGTAGCTTCTAAACCAGAAATACAGCACACAATGCCATGCGGTGAACATTTTCAAATGATTGATTAGGTTTAAGCAACAAGACTATTTGGTTACATACTAATAATAAGGTAACTACATTCATAAAAACAGCCCTTTTTATATTACATAACAATCATAGACGTAACATTTACTTGTTTTATGGTGTGCTGTGTGAAGGTCCTGTGTTTGTGTGATCCTACCACTCACCTGTTATACTCATTATTATGACACGTAACTGTCACTCGGTACTCCTCTATGGCTCCTTCTCTGCTCAGTGCCTGTTGTATTGCGTCTCTTGCTGTGAACAAATGCAACAACCGTGACCTTCAACACATCCGTGGTTTGCAGAAACGTACAATGGCAACATTTTTTTCTGAAGAACTGGGCTGTTATTTTCGGACCAATGTGCTGATTTGGTTGGGAGTTGTAATCCTGTCTCACAGTAAGATGAGGTCTGAGGTGGTACAGGCAGCAGATACAAGCCGACGTTATTCTGCAGGTAATGAGCAGGAAAATATTTGCTGAATAGAGATATATATCATTGAAATGAGCAGTGTGTCAGCACATTATAGAGAACATTCTTTGAGAATAGGTACAATGGGAAAACTACCTTGGCTGTAAATACTTACATAAAAACTGGTCGGGTGGATAGAAATCCGTGCATGTTGAGGTGCTGCATGAAGTATGTCTGTGTGGATTCTGCTGCAGTATCTTTGTCGTCTTTCAGTTCATTATTTACTCTCCAGCTGAATTATTTTCATTCATTGTTGAGCAGCTGTCACTGGGCTTTTTGTATTATTGTGCTATGTTGTGCTACTTTGTACTCTTACTACTTTACATTTCATTCTAGTTTTTACTCCACTTCCTCCAGTGATTCTGAGAGCTATAGTTGATATATTGCATTCATGACTTAAGATTAAAATATTTGTTGAAAAATAACACTTAAGAAACAAATTGAGTCGTTCTGTATCAAGACTACCTTTGGATTTTTACTTTATACGGTCCTAATGTATTAACAAAAGATGACGTAGGATGTTGTGACAAACCCAAAGAGATTTACTCTTTTTAGTGTCTTTTCACCCCCTTATATTGGTTTTACTGACATCTTTACAACTCTTCTATTTTAGGTCCCTTTCCCTTCTCTCTTCATCCTCGCTTAGCTGCAGTTTTCAGAAAAATAACCCCAAACCAATTGTATTCAATGCCAAATGACAGACAGAGTAAGATTAGGGATTATCTGGCAAACATATCAATTTAAGGTGATAGTATATCAGTGTGGATGTTGGTGTTGCAGTAATTGGAAACTTTTATTGAATTTCATTTGATCTAAATACTTTTCCACCACTATCTTTTACAATGGAGGAGCTGCAAAGGTGCTGTTAAGTCTTTGTCCTTTTTTTGGCAGAGACTTTAAACATTCCAACACTATATGTGAAATAATTAATTAACAGCAGGCTGTGATCCTCTTATAATTTGCTAAAATGTCAGACTGAGACTTACTGCATGACCGTCCATTGTCATTGAGAGGTCACATTAAAGTCGAGTTTTCCAATTACCTTCCTGCAATGAACCTGCTCTCCATCGTAGCTTTCTCCTTTTACTGAGTTGTAAACGGGAGAGCCCAGCTTCTGATTTCACTTCATTCAGAGCCATAAAACAAGGTATTTGCTGCAGGAATTTGTTCATACATTTTACAGAGGGGCCATGGCCAGACTTTTTCATTTGAAACGGAGGCGCTCTCATAGCGTATGTTGCTACGTCTTTTGGGGGAAAAAAGCTCCAGAGGTCAGCCAAGTGTTTGTCCATTGAGAGCATTTTAATGCTGTCATGTGAGTGGAGCTTTACTTTTATTGCGTTCATTCATGTGTCGTTTGCAGCGAGTGCCTGTAGGGGGATGTGTTTTGAACCCAGCAGGACACGGGCCTCACACATGTTTCACAACCAGCCCTTGGCAAAATTTCAACTGAGAGAGAAAACAAAATATAGCTTCTCACCAGAGAGCTCCCTGTTTCCTCTTCCCCAAATAAGCAGGAAAGTGACAAAGAAGACGAGGCAAATGAAGATTGAGGTGTTGTGTGAATGTTTGCAGCTGAGTCTGCACAACTTCTGGTTTGTGATGATCTCATGCAGGAGCGCTGTGTGTGTGTGTGTGTGTGTGTGTGTGTGTGTTTGTGTGTGTGTGTGTGTGTGTGTGTGTGCGCGCGTGCAGGGGGTTACTCCCTGTGAACAGCCCCAAAGATAATGAGACGCATCAGGGCCTCCAAATCTGTCTTTGACTTATCTAAGGACTTGGATGTCAGCAGAAACAAACATGCACAAATGTGTGTGTATATGTGTGTGTGGGTGTGTGTGTGTGTGTGTGTGTGTGTGTGTGTGTGTGTGTGTGTGTGTGTGTGTGTGTATGTGTGTGTGGGCGTGTGTGTGTGTGTTTTTGTGCGGTGTGTGTGTCTTGGGGCTACATGGAAACCTAGAGGCAAAAGAGGGAGCTTGAGGGATATGGAGTGTTGGAGAAAGATAGGCACAAAACCAGGGCCAAAGAAATCCGTCAGGATGCAGTTTTTGAAGGACACTTTCCCAGTGAGAGTCTCATCCTGTCAGTTAACGGCTGGACTTCAACTTGGGATCAGCAGAAGATAGCTCCTCCTCCAGATATCACACTGCCTCTGGTTGAAGGTTATAGAGGAAGTTAAAAAAAAAAATGGACAGGACGAGGGAACGAGCTGGCAGGAGACAGTGATGGAGCGGCAGAAAGCTAACCTTTACCAGCTCTTGTTTTATGCCTTCTTCTCGCTTCCTTCTCACGTCTCTAACCTGATATGAGTCTGTAGCTGAGCACCTTTTCTCTCCTCTGAAGAGTTTGGCATAAACACTTCTCAGTTACATGAAAAAAAGGAGAAACTGTAACATTTCACACCTCCCTCGCTCCCTCCCGGTTCACTCAAACACACACACAGATGCCGACACACTCCTCGCCAAATGCATGTGCACGCGCATGACCACACATCCACACCTGATCTTCTGCTTATGGAGTGAATAATTACTTTGCCAAAGGGCACAACTGTGATCCCTGGCTGGTATTTAAAGCCTTGTCACTGAATTTAAATTACCCCTCCTCTCCATCGCTTCCTTTAGTTAAGTGGAAATGTCCTCTTTTCAGGCTAATACAGAGATCACAGCCCCAATGTCTTCATCGCGGCCTCCAGCTAATACTGCCACGTTGCATGACGCGGACGCCCACACAACTTCCACATTGACAAATTGATGTGCGAAGCTTTTTGTTGTCCAAAAATGTAGTTTTCCTGTTATTGTGAGATGCAGCAAAGTGTTGAATCTTGAGCTTTGTTGTTAGTATTTCCATCTCAAAGTCTTAGTTCCTGTGTGTGAGGATGATCTTTAGATAAAAACTATTTTTCAAGCGGAGGTAGGGAGTGCTGACTTGATGGAGGTGTGTGTGAAATTGTGCCCCTCTAATTAGTTTATTCAGTTATTTTTTCCTCTACCCACCATGTTGTAGCCCTGGGCCATCTGTGCTTTCTTTTGCAACAAGCTCCCACTGCCTCCACCGCCCTCCCGCTGTTTCCTCAACTCAACCCCTCCGCTGAACTATATTTTTCCAGCCTCTCTCGCGGCCTCTGTCGAGCATGTGTGCCCGCCGTTGTGTGTCCAGTCTGTCTGGGAATACAGTGATAGGGGCACTTTGTCATGAAGGAGCACCGAGGGGTTGAAAGGCTGATCCTGTATTTGTCCCTGTCTGTAACTCGTCTCCCAGAATGCTCTGTGGCGGAGACTTGGCCCACCTGCTTGTCCGCTCTACTCCGGGTTGCATGATTGGCATGGTGGGGCAGAGAGACTATTAGGATGCTGAAGCATGAAACCACTTAACGTGTATGTGTGTGTGTTTGTGTGTGTAGGTGCGCGTGTGTTTGTGTGCGTGTGTGTGTGTGCAGAAAGCAAAGGTGTACATTTGCTTTTACACATTTGTGCCCGGAGTAAGAGCATGACCACCCCGACACACAATCCAGAATATCAAAGAACATGGAGTGTATTTGAATTCAGTGGGAGTGCAGCGAGGCACGGCATGACAAATTGCATCTGGATGGAGAAAGTATCCAGGTAACAAAAACCCTCATCAGCTTCTATAAGATCTGCAGGCTTGTGTGCAACATGATGTGGAAACAGATGACAGAGTCATAATGGTGAGGTTTTTGTCATAGAAGATATATACATATATATATATATATATATATATATATATATATATATATATATATATATATATATATATATATATATATATATATAGGCTGGTCTTTTTATGAAACATATGTGGGATGCATGCTTTCATGTATTCGTAGAATTTCATTCTTCTCCATGTGAAAAAGCCTCTGAAACCACATTTACACCATAATGAGAAACAACAATCTCTGAAACCTCAGACTGATGAAATCTTCTGAGAGGTTTTGTGAGCTGACCCAACACGTGTAATCAATATAGAAAGATATTTAAGAATATATTGGTCATTTAAATGAAGAAATAATTAGCAAAAAAACAGATTAAAAAGCAAGACTATGTGAAAGATTATCCTTATTAAATGGTTTCCAGGCTGACAGAGAACCCTGTATGATATTAGTTACAGATGACTGATGAAATCAGATTTTTAATAAAACCTCAGTATCGCTCTGGTTCTGTATATCATCAAGCTGGTACACCAGCCTAATCCTCGTAGATGATTTTAAAGTGTGAAGAAATGAGAGCGCTGCGGTTGTACTTTGACTCTGGCAACACTGTTAGCGAGGGGATGATGCTGCGGAGTGCAATATCTACCGTCAGAGCGGTATTACACCATGTGGTGTAACATGTCACGGAGGTAAAATTAATCACATAATTATTATTCTGCGGGCTAAAATTGCAAACCTGATAGTCTTGTTGTTCAAAACAAAGTGCTAACACTGAGTCAGCGTCATTCCCTTCTGTCTTCTCTCACTCTCCTTGTCTCTTGTTACATATTTTGTCTAGTTTCTCCAGACACACACGTTTTCATACCTCAAGGTTATTTTTCCGAATGCCTATTTATCATTTTAAGCTCTGCACGCCTTCTCCCGCCTCCTCACGCCATGACTAGTTATTTTCTCAATTGACTATCGTCCAGCTTCCCATTACTCATGATGAAATGCCCTTTCCTCTGTGAGAAGCTCACACTCTTGAATTGTTTTCTCTTTCCCAGACAACCAAAAGCCTCTGTACTTCTTGGAAAGACTTATGTCCATTATCAATGATTGTTGCCTGCAGTGTCTGTGCACATGTTGCAGTGTGTATCTTTGACCCAGTATGCTGCTTTCACATATTTCACATTAACCTCAATCCTGCTTTCTTCCAAATTAGATTTCCATTCTTCTGTCTCCATGTTGACTTATTTGCCTCCCTTTCATCATCTCCGGCAAGGTTATCCTGAGGCAAGCAGCACTTTTATGGGAACAAGGGGGCGTAGAGGAGGGGGGGTAGGGCCTGGCTTTGCCGGCAGCCATGCCTTAATCGATCTTGTTTAAAGGGATGTTGTGAGCTGAATGTTTGAACCCATGCCCTCGTTAACAGTTTGGAATTAAATTAAGAAGTAGTGTGAATTTAATGTCAATTACATCTTAAAAGGAACGGAGTATAAAGATGTGCAACGAGGAAACAATGGCGGGAGACGGGGTGCTAATTAGAGGAAGAAGCTGTGTTCATGCATCATTCCAGTTGAAACATTTCCTTCCTCTCCCTCTCAATCCCATTTTCCTCTCTTTTTTTTCATTTTCTCTCTGCATGTATAGCTGCAAATGCCCTCAGCAAAGAAAGACAAAAAAAAGTCACATCTTTTCTTTGCCGTTGGCAGTGGCACACAGTATGGGTATGCAAACATGAGAAAATAGAGAATTCAGCAGTGTTGACACCCTCTTCCTCCACTTGAAGCACAACCAGATATAAGAGTCAGTTTCTCTACAACTGAAGTGGTTTAAGTACTTCTGTGTACTTTATTGATTTTTAGAATGTTGAAAACCACAGTAATTGCCATCATATCATCCATACAGTATACCATCCACATGACATAGAGAAACAAAACTATGAGGAACAAAAAGTTAAAACAGACGACCTCCACTGCATGACCCACATTTAAATACAACTTTATTCAGATCTGAGGACTTTTAGCTTTATATATATATATATATATATATATATATATATATATATATATATATATATATATATATATATATATATATATATATATATATTTCTTTATATGTATATTTATGTTTTTGATACTCGGTTTCACTTTTCCTTGCCGAGGGGACCAGTGTTGTCTTGCAGTCTCGAAGGCCAAATATCCACATGTCTTTTGGCATCAGAACAGTAAGGCTGCTGCTGTGACAACACCGTCCATCCCACAGCACCATGACTGTTTGTTAATCTTAGTCCAGCAGTCTTTCTTTAACTTGCCCTGGAGAGAGGCGGAGAGGGTGAGAGAGGGTGGAGTCTCCATGAGAGTATTGCTGTAAATCAGAGAGAATCAATAAGAAGCAGAGTTAGGGCCTTCCTCTCAACATGTAGCCCAAAAAGTGTCCTGGTTTTCTTCTACACGAGTTCAGCGCCGTGGGCTCATGTTGCCCATGCAGCTTTGATTCCAACATGTGTGAGTATCCAGCTCCTCACCGGACGCCCTGCCAGAGGCGAGGAGAGGAGTATTGAGGTTACTGAGGCGTATCTGTGTCGGGCACTCCGTTGGCATGCTCTCGAGGAGATTTTGTGTCCTCACAATCCAGGGGCTTATGTAAAATGCTTTGAACAGGAGGGAGGGAAATACCTAAACCAGAACATCTTAAGACTGTGTGTGCACACGCATTTGTTTGATGGGATATAGATATAGAGAGAAATAGATAGATAGAGAAGGACAGAGGGGAGTTCTCGCTGCTGATGTTCGGTTGGCCCGGCATTAAGCTCACAGAGATTAGCCAGCTCAGCGCAGCGCTGTGCGCAGGAGGGCGGGCGGGGCAGCGCTGAGGAACTACCCACAGCGGGGTTCAACACCAGGTTCAGGGAGGTAGAGAGGGTGTGGAGGCTTAGGCCGGTGAGCCGGGTCACACACGGGGAGAGGACAGCGGCGCGACGGCGGCGGGAGCATGTGACTGCGTAACATGCGTGGAGGGTGAGAGAGCTGGAGAATGAGGAAATGAATGAACAGAGCAAGAGGCGGCGACTCATTCATGCTGGTTGATGTGCATTTTACAAGCTTGTATCTCATCCAGCAGACAGGACCTCCATCTATATTGCATGTTCCACTGGGACTCTTTATGCATGTTTTCAAATAAATACTGCATGACTGTGACGTGGCAGGAATTAGAATCTGCTCAAGCTCTCACCTAGTCTGCACTTGATGGTAGCCTCTTTAGGAAAGTCCCCTATGTGATTATAAACTGTTTTCATAAAACAATCACATGCAAGAGGACTTAGCCAGATGAACAGCCATTATCAAACTGGTGCACTGCTGCCATGTGCTCTGGGAAGTTGATTCGGTCACATATAGAGTGGAGCGGAGCTACGCCCCTAAACGCTACCCCCGCGACGCAGAGCTTTGATGTGCAGATTTACAGGTCTTTGTTACTATCTATAGCCCTGCGACTTTGTGTTTTCCCTCCTACTCTTCCTCCGCAATCTCACACAGAGCAGCCAAGGCGATGCAATTATATCTGGCCTTTTGCACCCCACCAACAGGAGGACGGCTTCATGGTGACCGCTCACTGCTTGCGCGGGTCCACCTGGGACATTGCAGCGCAGTCCGAGCCAAGTGTGCACAGATACTGGCGAAATCCCTGACATCACAGCACATTAGCATCAAACCGGTTACTGTTTAATGACTCTTCACACCTGTCTTGTGACTGTGCTCCAAAAAAAGTCAATGTGCCCTCTCGCCAACAACGTGTCAGGCTATAATCCGTGGCTCTATTGTGCACTTCTCTCCGCTAGTATTGTTTGTGAGAGCAACATGAGATGGGCCAGCCAGTGGCCATTTATCTTAATGAGAGCAGTTAACTCTGAGCTGAGCTTTGGCTGCCGGCGTCACGCAAAAAAAAACAAAAAAAAAACCCACCACTGCGCCCGAGAACGTCCTCTCATCCTTCTACCCGCTGACTTGATTTCTAGGAATACGTCTCGCCCTCTCGTTGAAACCTTAATTAGTTCTAAAGGAGATTAAATTATATGTAATTATTATGATAATATTTTCATTTATTCAAGATAACGGGCCGACTTTAGAGAACACAGTATTTGTCGGGAGAGAGCAATCTGCCTCACACAGTCAAAGCTATCAAGGCGTGAAATCAGGAATCCTGACGGCAACAAAATGTAATCTTTTTCATACAGAGGGGACAATAGAAGGAGCTGCATACTCTAAGTCTCCTTCTCCACTTTAATTAAAACAGCTCACTGAAGCTCTCTCTCTCTCCCTCCCCCACATCTCTCTCTCTCTCTCTCTCTCTCTCTCTCTCTCTCTCTCTCTCTCTCTCTCTCTCTCTCTCTCTCTCTCCCTCTCTCTCCCTCTCTTAAGTATGGAGGGCCAATTGTATCTCTATACAGAATCTAGTTATTTCCCTCGCACTGAACTTGTCTTAAGCCCTTGCCCAGAATCCTCGAAATGCTTTTTCTTGCAAATTTGTATAATTTTTTTCTTTCCCTTCCTCTCATCCCTCTTTTTCTGAAATGCAGTTCTCATGACTAAGAGATACATTGTGATTTGATTTGGCGGGCTGCAAACGTAAACGACACACTGACAATGGACAGCGATTCGTAGGAAGAGGAACTTGATTTGGGGATGGACCTATAGCTCACATCCAAAAACAAGAATCCTTTTAAAAATACTTTGATTGTAACCTTAATGATCGAGTGGCCGGTTACACTTTACATTCATCTGCTCTCTGTGAGAAAAACACACTTCACTTTGTTTTTATTATCTACAGCGTGTGATGTGATCTGCTGTATGATGTTTGTAGTATGTCTGAATTTGTATACAACACTCCAGTGACTCGTATCGCAGCGTTTAAATGAACGCTTTTACTGAAAATGCGGCCTTGTGACTTTGTAAAAGAGAGTGATATAGTCAAGGGCGATTAAAAGGACATTCAGACCACATTCACAAATGACTTAATGGAAGAGAGAGTTAGTTGGCATTTAGAAACTGGATTGAGGTAAGAATGTGCGTGTTTGATTTCCACTACCAGTCCAGTTAATGAATGCTGCAGTTACGCATTCTAAATACCTCATTATCTGCATACTGTCGTTTTTGTTTTGCATATATGTTTTTACATCTTACAATAGTCAGGCTACAGAGAGTTTTTTTGAAGGTGTCTTGCTGCCTCATTGGCATTAAGGAGGATTCACAGCCCTGGGTTTCTCCTCATGTGTTGCAGTCCCTCCGACTCACCTCCCTTTTCCTCTCCTCTCCCCTCCCCCTTCTCCTCCCCCCTACAAATCTAGCCCGAGGGCAGGTAGGGCATCTCGTTATGGTAGTTGTAGTCCGGGCAAACCTTCTGGACCAGACGGTAGTCCGTACTGTAGAAGGAAATGTAGATACAGATGACCTTGAAAGGCTTTGAGCAAATCCAGGACACGTGGCTCTGAATCTGCTCCTGGAAGCAGGTCTTGGACGGGTCGTAGTTGCACAGTGAGGTGCGCTTGCTGCGATCCACCTTCTCATAGTCCACACGGCAGTTGAAAATCTTTGAGTCCTTAGGGTAAACCACGCTCTGGCGCTCCAGGTCAAACTCCACCGCCTTGACAGGTGGCACCAGGCTGACGGAGATGTTTCCCTGGCCCGTGGAGTTGTGGCGGAAGTAGACGCTGAACGTGCCGTTCCCGTGGTCCACAATCTTGCCGGTGATCAGCAGGTTGAGCCTCACCGTCTTGATGTTGGAATAGAAGTCTCCCCAGCCAAACATCTTCTTGAACTTGCCGGTCTTGACGATGGGCCGACGCTTGACCCTGGAGCTGGAGGCGTCGGGTTTGAGCAGGTCGCTCCCCAACATCTCCCAGAACTCCTGTTTGGAAAACTCCTGCTTGGAGAAAGGGACCGGCGAGCGGTAGGGCAGCTCCAGAGAGGTGGTGTTAGCAGCTCTGCTCTTGCTGTGAAGCATCCAGCGGCTCAGGGGCGAGAGGGGAGCCTGCCCGCTCAGAAGGCCCACCGTCTTGGAGGAGTCGTCTGAGGAGCTCTTATGGCTGGAGGAGTCGTCTTCTTGACCCAAGGCCACCTAGAGAGAGGACGCGGAGGTGGGAATTGAAAAAGAAAATAGAGAGAGAAAGTAGGCAGTTATCAGCAAGGTGGAGGACGTGGACAGAAAACAAATCAAAGGCTTAATCGATACTTAATTTACTGTTCACACCTCTAGTGGTAGTAACCGTGACATTCTATTAATGTTATATATATAAATAAATGGTGGACAATTTGCAGGTATTGCTATTATTACCTTCTTTTGTTTACCATGAGAGAAAATGCTCCTTTATGTCTAGTTTTCACAGAGACAATGTTATTCCCTAAGCCCCCTAGTAATGGGATCGTATGCCGCCTTCGAGCTACTTCAGGCCAAAGAAACAGAAAATCCACCCTAAAACTGAATTCACATAAAGTGCGTTACTCCTGCGGTCTTGGGCAGTTTAATCAATATTTGTGAGGGTGGACAATTTTCTGCAAAGTCCATAATCCTGTAAAACACTAAAGCTCTGTCATTACAAAATGCTTTCGACGGTTGTTTCTCTGACAACAGAGGTTGGAGCTTGATTTATGTTCTTATAAAGTGTCTGGAGGAACCAAAATGAGCAGAATTCTTGCAAAAACACCGAGACAGCAACCATTTAATGTTTCATCCGATTTCAGTCAAATTAAGTCACATAAGGTCACTTGAAAATCATCTAATTGGACATAAATTGTTCATATCTAAAATCTTAAAGAGAGAAACTCAAAGTAAAGAGCAGACTAAGCCGTCTTTGGAAGTGCGGTGTGAGAACAGGGGAAATTATTATTGCCTCGAAAGGATTGGTCGGAGGATCAAAGTGTTTGTGGAAGGGGAGGTGGGGAGGCGGGGGACCAAAGAATAAAGTGTAATGTCCAATTAAGACTTTTTTAATTAAAGAAAAGTATCTGTATCGGCACACACACAAAGCTGTCAGATGTTAACATCAACTGAGGGAAAGCGAAGGGGAGTAAGGGAGATAAGACAGTGCTGCTGTGCTCAGCAGTAGAGTTGTGAAGAGTGTGTGTGAGTGTAAGCGAAAAGTAATGGGTAATTATTTAACGGTAATGATCTATTAACAGGTAGCTTCTGTCCCATGTGCCATAGAAGTCAACGGCATCATTGTGTCCCTTGGACGTGGCAGCGGAGAACAAACACACACGCGCACAAACACACACGCGTCGCTTTTGAATTTTGAGTTGTAAACGTGAACAATAAGTGATGCAAATGCGGGATGAGTTTGTGTATGTGCGCTCTACCCGCGGAGATTTTAAGATGATGCATAATGCATGCACTCCTGTCTGTGCTCTGATCCATCTACTGTCTTGGTTGCCAGGGCTTCCTTATACAGGCTTAGTCAGGATTATTAAGTCTGACTCATTTTTATTCTATTTTATGCAGGTTTTTCAATCCGGCTCAGATTTGTTCACTCGCGCTGCAGTCAGTCAGCGATATTGATTGTCTGTCTCTCTGAAAACATGTATTTCCTTTCATAACAACGTGTATCGCATTTCAACTGCCTTTGTGAGGATTCCCGCTGATGCGGTTGTGGCCTGGAGTTTGGACTCAGATGAGAGGACCTCGTTCTTCCTCTAATCTGGCCCTATTACCACGAGGGTGTGAGAGGCCAGACGCTCTCTGCTCTAGTTACCTGTCTGCTGCTACGCTACACTGCCGCTCAGATCCGTCAGCCTCCCCAAGGGGGCCAATGGCTGCCTTGACGAGGACTCCTCTCGAATCAGATAGTTCTCACAGCTTCTTCGAGAATCCTAAAGTCATTAATTATGAAGAAAAAAAAATGGAAGAGCTGAAGACATATTGATTTTAATCTTTTCAGATGTGTCTTTGTTTTTTCAGAGTGGGAGTCGAGGCCGGGCCGGATGACTTTGATGACAAATACACCATTCCCCACAGCTTTTATTGAAGGACTTGTGTTGGATTTCTCTTCACAGCACAGAGGCTAGCACTCCGCCTGCCTCCCCAGATAGCACTCAAGAGCCCCGCGGTGTCGTATATAAAAAGGCCCCTTAGGGTTCATGAAAAATATGTCACTCTTGATTTCTATAACAACAGCCCTTTGCTTTTAAGATCCTGATCATTTTGCCAAAACCGCCGCTTGTCCAGAGTAACTCTTAGATGGCGCCAACACTCGTATCTGAGAAAAAACATATTGCAGAAAGCTTCGCAGTAGCTTGAGCAAGGCACGCCTCCCTCTCAGCACAGCCTTTATTGGAAAGCCTGAAAGGCCTGGCTGCAATATAGGGGGATGAAGTGAGCATTGTGCTATTGTTGAACAGAAGATTTAAGTGTCTGGCACTGCTGGAGGTGTCAGATTCAGTGTGCAGCATCATTGTCAAAGACACAATTTAAAATGAGCCTAATGTGGCTCTGAAAAAAAGAACGGAAAATTCAATTATTACTGCAGTGAGAGAGGAAATACTGTGTGGTGTGTCTTGCTTTTACTGCTTTTAAATACCATTTTGGTTTAATTTCTACAGGTAAATGTTGTGTTGTGTCATTTTTTAGATGCTTTTTGAAGGTTTTCAAACCCTACGAGATCTAGTGGACAATCACTGCATCTGTGAGGTCACAGGGGTCACATGTTCCACTGTTGCACTTAAGTTATGATTTTTTTTTTATCATTAAATATTATAACAATCACTAGTTTTACACTCCACTCTGAAAAACTGCATACTGCTACAACTCTCTCGCCACTCTGCATTTAACTGGGGAAGTATATGAGGTGTAAGATTTAACTACCAGCGTGCTTCCCTCCTTCCACTTGTGCAATGCAAGCAAGAAGAGATAGGAAAACCGAGAGTTTGCTGTTGTTTTCACAGCATTACACGATGAATACATTGCTTCACTATAGTGGGATATTCTCACATTTTAGCATGCACACCTCAACATTGTGTTGTTAGCAGTTAACAGTACTAATGTGTTGTGCTTTGGGTATTCATACCACCCACCTGCTTTCATATAACAACACAGTACAATAAGTCATCCTTTGATGATGCACCTTAAATAATATCTATTATTCAGTTACCTGTGTTGTTACATTAAAAAAGTGTTTTGTTGAGTTTACAAAAAATAATGTCAAGAGGTTTACTGTTCACTCTGCCATAATAACATATGCACCATGTACACAGTGTACCATTTTACACTGTAAAGTGTTGCTTTCAAAGTCCAGAAAAAGTTCCATTCAGACTAAGTTTGTTTTGTTTCATGAAGCTTGGCAAGATGTATCCCAGCTTTAAGTACTGTAGGCAAAGTGTGGGCGATGGGCAATCAGGTCTGAGTGAGGGGGCGGAGGTTCGGGGTGATTTTGTCATTTGTCATGTGCGCTAAGTGAGTCAGTGAAACGGCTGGAGAGGATGGGAGGTGGCTGCAGGCTCTGTCGCTGTGGTAATTGTGAGTCATTCAGCCTCAGTGAACACAGGCCCCAGGCCTCTCTCCCAGCAGGGAGGTTGGAGGAAGAGAGCGATCCTCACAAGCCTGCCAGCTCCACAGGCAATAATCAGCCTGTTACAGTGACAGGTACACCGTTTTAACCCCTTTCCCCCGGTGACAGAGGTACGTTACGGCCATAGTGCAGCAGAGAGATCAGGGAGCCACTTAGCCGAAACCAGTGCCATAACTCTCACAGAGGCAGCCGAGGGGTGACAGACCAGCGTGTCAACCAGAGGATGTTGTTCTGAGATTAGACTCCCACTCCAGTTTGATCGTTCAGACTATACTGGTCGAGTTCCTGCGTTTGAACGAGAGCTGCACACTTTTTACTTCAAAGACGTAGAGACTGCAGATAAAATGATAGTCAATCTCAAAATATTTTAATTGTTGAGTCATCGTTCATTCATCAATTTTAATTTTAAATCAAATTTATTTCGGTTTTAGATAATTGGTTGGCTAGAACAATACATTTTCACCTTGGGCATTACGACATGTTAATGAAATAGATAAATTACTTATTAATTAAAAAAAAAAATTAACAGTACTTTTTTAGAATATCACTGGATAAAATATAAAATGATCATGCTCATTGTTAAATTTGGTCGGTCAAAGTGATGAGAATCATCATCTTTGCAGTTCCCCTCAGATTGATATGATTGAGTGTCTTTCAGCTCATTCTTTGTTTGTTTTTGGCCCAAAAAAGCGTCAAACGAGTTAATAGCTGGTGAACATAGTGGAGCATTAAGCAACCAAAGAACAAGATATTTCCACCACGAGTTGGTAGAGACTGAACGAGAGCTAAAAAGAGAGAGAATAATTGGGTTTACATCAGATGGCCAGAAACACAAGGTCAAATGAAGGCCAAAGTTGTGCTCTACATAGACAGCCGTTTGTTAAAAAGTTCAGTGTATTAAGGCGACGTTATTTCTATACCTCGTTTCTGCTGCCTCTAAATGGACAAAAACCCAGCTTTTGTCGATTTAAATAGGATTTTGACTTACATGTAATGGTATTTTATATTGTTGTAGTATAAATGGAGTAATGGATCAAATATTTATTTCACCAATGTACATTATACAATTAAAATGTGCAGTCTTTACAATGTGGAAAGTTATTGCAGATAGGCCTGATTATCAAGAAAATAAACAATAATTTTAGCTCTAATTGAGACAAAGATTCTATGTATATATTTTTCTTCTTCTTGTATTTCTTTTTTTATTGTCTTTATTACCACTTTACTGGTATATTTGTATCACAATAAACACTGATTAGGTAATTGGTCGTTAAAAAGGTAATAGAATAAAACATTTACTTCAGATCTGCTTCAACTTGAAATTTAAATCTTAAAAGTCTTAAACTTCAGATTATTACTAGACAGTGTACTGTATGTATGTATTTGGTGTGATAACATTGTATTTGTATGGATTTTAAAATCTAGATTTACATAATGAACTGATTAATAGAGAGAAATCTTCCTCTGGAGCCACCCACCAGGGCTGGGAGCCTTTGCCTGTCACGGGGATCTGACAAGTTCAATAAGCACTCCATTTTCCTTTCGCTGTTGAGTTGAACATTTTCTTCATCTCTAATATGACATTAATTTTTAATTAAAGAGCAAGCAGCTCAGATTTCTTAAGTGTTCTTCTCTGCTTTATTCTTTTTTTTTTTTTCTCTGTCTGCTCTCCGTGTTTCCAGATCCAATATGCTCACTGCAGGAGGCTTCTCCATTGCATGATTAAAGTCTGAAAATAGCGGTGTGCCCTTATAACTAATTATTCTTCTGGCTAGTGTAGATCCAAGAAGAGGAAAAAAGGTAATTTCATAAGAAACAAGCCATTTGACTCTTAATGAATAATTTACTCAGGCTTCTTGGGGGTCACTGGGGCTCAGATCTGCAGTCGGAGAACAAACTCACGACACTAATACTTTTTATTCTAAACTCTTGTCCTCCACCTGCTTCCCCAGCTCATTTTGGACAGGTTCAGTTGTGTGGTCCCAGTGGAATTGGGCTCATTTTGTACGCTCAGAAAGAAGCCGCGTTGTGAATTGACTATCAAACTTTTTACATTGCAGGATATTGACAAGTTAGCGGTGCATGGAGGAAGCAGAGGGGACTGTTCCTCCTCAGGTTCTCCCCAATTTGGCTCCAGGGAGCAGGAAGCAAAGCATGCATTGATGGGCCAGAGCTGATTAAAGCGCTGCTCCAGCATTCTCTAGTAAAAAAGCTGGAATTACGCTGTCGTTGTCTGATGGAGGTTCAGGTATGAGAAGCTTCAATTGAATGCTGTCTCATCAAGGCCGGCTGTCTGACTTAATGCTCCAGTCTTTCTGTTGGATTTTGATACCTGCAGCTCAAAAGCATAAATACCTGAAGAGTTTTAATCTCCAACAAGAAAGCAAAAAAGTGTAACTGTGTAAAAGAGCTAACACTTTAAGTATCAGTGAAATGCCATCAGGGATGGCTTTAAGGATGTGGTTCACGTGGTGAACACAAATGCAACGCGTCGCTCATCGGTGTGAAGCTCTGCTCAGCTTTACAGGCTGCAACATATAGGAATACGATATGCCACACAGCTCGGACAACAGTCAACCAAACTAACACAGCAATCTGCTTCTTTAGCTGAAGTCAAACTTTTTTTCTGTTTAGCAGCAGGATAACAGCAAATGTGAGCAGGGAAGTGAAATATGATCTCAAGTGCTTACTTGAGAAACATTTGACTCGCATCCTGACAATAGATGTGAACTGTAGTCTATCTCTACTGCCTTAGGCCGTCACCAGATGAAACGACGTTGTTGGAACTCTTAAAACAATCTTTATGTTCAGGGGCAAGTGACCTTCAGTACTAACTGCTTTCTCCAGAAAGATGATGGCAATTCTTCTGATTCGTTAACAGAATGTTGCTCTGCTGCTGCTAAGGTGAGGACGTTAGGATGGATGTTTGGACCTATACAAAGAATGGGACTTTGACGCTGCATCCTGTAGTTATACTGTGTATCCATCCAAGAGTCAATGCTGGTTAACATAATCCAGGCTGGTCTCGTCCAGCATTCAAACCCACAAACGTTTGTAGAAATCCCACGAAATTATACTTTGCAGAAACCGAACAGCTGAAGTTACCTAAACCTAACCATAACTACACAAGTAAGAGTGTAGTGAACATGTTACTTTTTAATGAACTGACAAAAGGATCGGTTTGCGCTTAAAGGTCAGCGAACCTTTCCAAGTATATAGAAAACACTCCGGCTCCTCTCAGGATGACTGTGAAGTGCATGACTGCTCAAACTGGAGAAATAAAGGTTAAGATAATTGCTGTCCTTTATCCCAAGGAAAAACATTCCCTATTCACTTCAGAAATGACCGAAGTCCGCAACAAATAATAAAATGTTCCTATTATCCATTTATCATACTTGAAACAGAACTTCTTTCAAGCTTGGCCAAATAAATCCCTTTGGCTGTGCGCTGCTTTAATTGGAAACCCCCCCAAAAGACCCCCAGCGGGGCTTGTCTGGACATGTGCACCACTCTGACCCTGAAAATCACTGTACCGTCACCGGGCAGCACGCTGGCGAACTGCACACTACATGTTCATTCACGCAGAACAGACTGTTTACAGATTGTGAGAGAATATAAATGGGCTTTTGCTCCCCGGCCTCATCCTGATCTGGTATCCAGCGGCTCCAGTCACACCATGATGAGGTCAGCGTGAACCTCAGAGCCTGCGGCATCAGAAAAGCCTGATCCCTCCCGTGTTAAACTGACTGACAGCCTGATGTTCCCCCTTCAAATAAACCCACGTCCCCTGGTTCCACATCACCTTTCTAATATTGTTTGGATGCCGACTTCTCATTCTATATTGACACTTTCCATAACATTTTCACAACGCAATAAAACAACTTTATTGTCAGTTCCAGCAGAAGCTCTCTGAAATTAAAACGTCTGTGATGGATTTTCCCACCCTTAGTTATTCCTTTGCGTGAAAGTCAAGCGCATCTTTATCCGGGTCCCCCGGGAGTTATACCCACTCATTCTACCCAAGGCGACGAGTCATTTTTCTTTAAGCTGTGCACTGTAATCCACCCTCCACTATCTGAAACAGCAGAATCTACAGATAGTCTTCCAGGATCTGCTCTCTCTCCCCTGCAGTCTCCCAGAGAGCAATGCCACAATAAATTGTGCTGGTTGTGAGCAGACAACGTATTCTGTCTCAGGACAGCCCGGCGCTTCACTTTGAAGGGCTGTCAGTGTGTCGGCGAGCGTACTTTCTCTCTGTCCGTCTCTCTCAGCCTCTCGCTGTCTGTCTCTGCTGCTGGGAGCCTGAAGGGGGAGGACAGGCGTTCCCCTGCCGGCTCCCTCAGCAGGCCGTCAGGAGGGAAGAGCTGCACCTCTGGGGTCGCTCGTGCTGCGGTTGTGCATAACTCAAGCTGTTTTACACCACAGGCAGGCAGGAGGCCACGAGGTTGTCCATTATATCAACAGCAGCCCAGGTCATTCCTCGCTTCTTCACGTCTTTTACTGTTTTACTTAGATTTATTACTTCTTTTTTTTCTATTTTACTACTATCTCTCGGTGCTGGAATCCTGCAATCGCACTGTGGGACTAATAAAGGATTATCTTATCTTGCCTCTTATCTTACATGTTGTTTTTGTGATCGCTCATTGTTGGGTTGTTTATTTGAGTCAGATAAAACTATAAATCAATGTAAAACAAAAGGGTTGAGTGAAATGGCTTAAAACCAAATCATACAGTTACACCAGGTGTGCTGGCAGAGCCAATTAGGTGGCTTCAAGAGTACACGTCCAATTTATTAATAAGTCAAACAACAATCATGCAGCTACCTGTGCAAACCAAATGAAGCTTATGTGGAAGTCTCAGCTTATCTGGGCGTTCATTCCAAATTAAACCATCCAGATTTTTACACAATTCCCCTCAGACAATCATATCGTTGCTGTCAAATCTTTTAACTATTTCCTTCTCTGCTGCTGTCGGTTGTCATGTCAGTACGACTTCTCCCCCGTCTTACCCCGCGCCTCGTCCTGCCCCGTATCCCATCATCAGATCTTCATCCAACCCTTCACCACCACCACTTGTGTCTCGACTAGACTACATCACATCGGGGTCCATTCATCTTATCACGCACCATGTAATGAACTATTGTCCACTCTAAATTATGTCTCTGCTGAGTGGAATTCTTTCATAAATGTAGATCCACAATGAAAGGGGTACAAACAGTTGGCATTCATAAATGTCATGGCCGAAGCTTTGAAATGATAATGTGAACAATGTGCAGATTGATGATTCGGAAAACAATGGCCATGGCGGAACTGGTACAATGGATATACCTGCAATCAAGAACTATTTCTAAAATCTATATTTCAAAATGACTAACAATTATTTTCTTGATTAATTCAGTCATTTTGTGTTTTACCCACCCACTTATGGGGGGACAGATGTCATCAGCACAACACTTTTTTGTCTGCTTCCACTGTGGTTCTGCGCCAAACTCTCCGTGATAATAGAAATGTGACAATTATGAATGCGTTTTGTGTTTCCCGCGTCTGTGTGGGATGTGAGGTGGAGAGTGGAGGCTTATGAGCTCTGACATGCAGATTGCAACAGTGATGGCAAAGAGGAAGACTCAAGAGAGCGAGGAAGCCCAAAACAAAACCCCCCAAAAAATGAATTCACTCTGCTGCTGCTGTCTCACATTTGTGTCTGCATGCAATATCAGACAGTGAGTTTTCTCTATTTGTTTTCTCAGGATTAAGGTGGTATTTCTGCTTCGCCGGGGATGTATCTGGGCGGACAAGGTCAGCCACCCTGTCAGGAGGACAGGTACGAATCTAAGGCTTTGTGACGGGTCAAAACGGAGAGATGCTGTTAGAATTAGTGCAGGGCAGCTGCTGATTTTTAATCTTCCACACAGGTTTGTCGAGTGTGTGTTTGTGCATTGTTGCACCGTGCAGTTTCCAGAAAAACTACTGGCACTTCAGCTTCGATTGTGCCTTTTGTTGTCTCAGTTGTTGAACTGCTATGTTATGATTCAAGCGTCCCATTGCAGTGATGCTCTTTGCACAGGCTGATGACAATGTCCTCTTTGTCACGAAAGGGATTTGGGCTCTGTGAGATTTTCAGTGGAAGAAAAAAAGTATTTAATTGACGTGTTAAATAAGTGCAGGTTTCCTTGCTGATGGCAATGTCAAATAAAGGGTAATGGTAAAAGTGGAAAACATACTGTCACGGCACTGGATCCCTGTTTGGATATTCATACAAGTGTGACTTTTTCTTTATATTTTTATACACAGAAACCTTGGAATATACACAAAAGTCTTCATTGAAATTCAATCTGCAAAAAGCGACATTCTGTTCAGAGCTCCGGAGGTGAAATTCAGCGGTCGGGCACGATGGTCAGCGTCTGCATGTGCACTGAAAGCAATCAGAGGGAGCATAATGCCGTTCTGTCTCTCATGGCCACAGAGAGGCTACCTGTGTGAAAGAGCAGCTGTGAGCTCAACATGAGGACGTATGAAGAGCCGGGCGCCCGATTCCCCAGCGATCTTCGTCTGCACATCAAGCTTACAGCACATACGAGGGTGTACTTATTTAATTATGAAGCTCTTTGGATGGCAGTGTATGAAACACAAACGTTCGCGAATCCCAAGTGAAAAAATACCAGGCAAGTCGATGAAGAAGGAATACTTGCTTCGAGGAAAAGTGGTGGGATTGTGGTGGGATTGCAGAGGAGAGGGATTCTCCGGTTCACCGGGGAAGTCGGGTTCAAGGCCCTGTTCTGTTGCACTTCATTCTTCTATTAGTAGTGATTTAGATTGTTGACCTCACTTCTCTCAGATTCCAGCAGCTGGCGTGTGGATCCAGATCGTCGTCCGTGTGCTGTGAGCGGTTTAGCCATACTGCTGCCGTAGTAATTATATGTGGATTAAGTGCATTTTCTGGGATGCTTTTGTGCAAAGGGAAGACAGAATCTGTGATGACTGTCAATGAGGTGTATAAACCTCTGAGGCGGATTTGTTTTTTTTATTTTTAACTTATTCCCTTTTTTTTTTTTAGCTCTTTACTCATGCCTCCTCTCACTTCTCTCATCAACACTGTGTACTGTACTCTATTTCCAATGTGTCAAAGTCTCTCCTGGCATATTGTGTGAGCTCAGTTCACCTCACATCTGTTAATTGATGAATTGCCTCTAACAAAAATTGCAACTTTCACATTAAAAGTAAAACAAATAGTCCGATCGTCAACATTGACAGAATAATCAGCAACTTTTCTGATAATTGATTAATGGCTGAGGTGATTTTTCAACCAGAAATCAAACATTTGATACTTCTGAAATGTGATGCTTGCTGATGAGCACCATTTGTACATTGTATACACCAAACCATAAGCCATTCATAATTAAATAATTGGTATTGAAAATAACTGTTAATTGCAGCTATATTTAACATCTTGACTCTGCTTTACAAACAACTGACCACGATTAAAAGGACTCTACATTTCAAACTATCCTCCTAAATATCTCATAGATTATTATTATCCTCAAATATGCATATCAGCCACTTAGTTCGCTAAAACAAATCCAGTCAGCTTGCCGAGCATCACAGAAGAAAAATAACTCTAACCGCTGCCAAAAATAAACATAATTTCTCAAGCAGTCAATTATGCAACTGAGATGGTTAATATTATTCACAACCCTCCATTCAAATACAGAGAATAATTAACATTTGAGACACATCATCCATCACATAAACAACAACGGGAGTGGCACCTTGTGTTAATAGTCGTCTGTATTAGCAGTCATTTGGTAAAGGCCGCTCGGGACCCAAACCCTCTCTGGGAATTGCGGAGCTATTACAACAGAAAATCATCCAAATCGAATTTTAATGCATACTAGGCTTATACGATTATTAATCACGAAGCTGTTGCATAATAAAAAGTTACTTAATTTATTAATTGCTCCATAATTTATCAATGTCACGGGGCTAATGAATTACCCAAGATCTCCTGCTGAGGGATGTCATGTACGTTTTTTCATAGATACATGGTCTGGAGAGGGAGGAAAAGCCCCAATTATATTATTATTATCATTAGGCGCAGACCTTTTGGGTTACAATAGGCTCGCCCTGCAAGCTCCCCGAACCAAGACAACACAAGAGTGTTAAGCCTATTATCCCACACCCTTGTATCTAGTTATACAATGGCTGAAAAGGCACTCATCCCCCATATTTTAACTCAGCGTGAGGTCTCTTCTCTCTGAAATCTGTTGACACAACTGTCTCCTGACTAAATACATCTGTGTGTTTAGTCTTTTACAAGTCCTGTCTGTCAGACCTCAAATCACCAAAAGGCCCATCACTTCCCTGTGAGCACCTGGATACTTTAATATGAAAACCACAAGGTCACCCTTTCAGGGAGGCTGACACAAACGGGTGCATCAAAAAAGCACTCAACCTCACTTGAATATTTCCACTGCACTGACATTTCTTTTGTATTATTATTTTTTTTTTGGAGCTCGCTCATTTCCTGGGCCCTGTGATGCTCAGCCCAGGGGTTTCCGAGCAGAAGGGTTTTCTCATGTGAATCAAGAGCTGATTTCTCATTAAAAGCTGTTTTTTGTAATGAATCTGAGAGTGTACATGAAAGGAGGAGTGGGTGATTCAAATTTGATAGTATGGTTATGTAATGTTGGGGATATTCATTAAGTCTGCAGAACAGTTCATGTTTACACATCTGGTGTTATAGGTCAGTGGAGGTCCTCAGGGACGGTAACACAGTGTATTTAGGTTAGGTTTTTAGTTTTGTCTAATTTATTAATAGTTAGCACAATAGAGAACAGAGGTTGTGAGGATAATTTCCATTCACTTCAAAGTTATCTCACCACCCACAGTGAAAATCCTGTATTTAATCATATCTAACAAGACGGTGAGAGTCTTCAGAATAAAGACTGAACTAAGAAGAGCTGCTTGCCTCGTCTTAGTGAAGTAGTACTCCATCCTCTCTGGATTTTAGATCAAAGTGCAACCATATGTGCATCACTCTGCAACCTTATGGTGCAAATACCTTAGAGGCTGCAAACAAATCTGATAAGAACGATTTTCTCTTTATTTTAAGCCAGATGTGTACATGCATGGAAGCCCACTTGTTTCAATTGACGTATACATTTTGTTAGCAGTTTGACTGGCTCACACAAGTTGTGATGCATAGACACCTTAAACTGGTGAAAGCTTTAACACGAGTTTGTTTGTTTTGCTTCTTTTATTGCTTTAGCAACAAAAACGGAAAGGTCGAATTGATTTAGACACATGTTCACTTTACTTGTAATTATTTCAGCGGGATTTCTGACTTGTATGTGCCCTCAAGTGACCCGAACATGTCGACTGCATGCCGGGTTAAAGGGCTGATGTGGCTCACGCACACTGGACATGGACACCGGGTACGGTGCGCTATAAGCACGCTGCCAGCACGCGCGTCCGCTCCGCTGGGACAATGATAGCGCACCATGAGCCGAGCAGGGTCAACGTGCATTTCATTTACTTCGTAATTGTAAGTGTGTGCCAAAATAGCACAGCACATCAGCACGAATGCGTTTGGAAGCAGCGAATACGAGCACATCGAGCGATAAGTATCTCTGCATCTCTGCAAGAAACACGCATGACCTGCGCGTCTGGTGGAGTATCATTTTCTCCAGCTCTCAATTGCCGCTTAAACATGTTATTAAGCTGCATTTGTACCTACTTATGTTCTATAGTTTCTAAGTTTATGGCGCAAATGTGGGCGCAGACACCTCGCCGGTCTTTGTGACGCAGGTAGGCTTCGAGGTGGTTAACAAAAAAGGTAAATCGGAGCAAGACTCGTAAAGACTACAGCGAGACTTTCCCCCCCCACTCCCACTCTTTCCTTACCAAACAAGCGGTTCCGTTGAGGAGGAGCAGGATGAAGCCGCGGTTGGGACGCATCATTCCGGCGCGTAAAACCCACAGCTCCCCCCTCCCCGGTAGCGAATATAGAAAAATTAAAAAAAAAGAAACTCCCGCACACGGGCTTTTCTTTTCCTCCTTCAGGAAGATGTTCTTCCTCCGGCACCGGATCCCTCTCGGCTGACGCACGGTCCCATGTCCAAGGCAGAGCTGAACTGCAGCTTCCACAAACCTAAAACTGGTAGGAAACCACTTGGAGTCCCCCTGTTTGCCTTTTCTTTCTTTCTCTCTCTCTGTTTTTTTTACCAATCCCGGGTTTGAGTCAAACTAGTTGTGGTATGAGAAATCCATGAATGTGCGGTAGGCTGTTATCATCCATGCAAACAAACAAAGATATCCCAGCTCAGAGTGAAATGGGTTGACTGCGAAGTGAGTAGATGGCATCTGGTCATTAGTGCCAGTGGAGATCCAGGAGTGATGGAGCTGCAGCCTCCTGCAGAAACTGAGCGATGCTGAGACTGGCAAGAGCGAACACACGTTTTAACAGTTTCTACTCTCTCTCTCTCTCTCTCTCTCTCTCTCTCTCTCTCTCTCTCTCTCTCTCTCTCTCTCTCTCTCTCCACAAAATCTCTTCTCGCTCCTTTCCCCCCCCCTCCTTTATCTCTATATCTCTCCACCTACCCAGCATCTCCCTCATTCTCTCTTTTAGACACTTTCTCTGATCTCGTCCACTCAATTCATTCTGCTTACAATCAAGTACAAAACTATTACAATCAATAACCAGCATAGCTACAGAACAACACACATCTGCTCCACTTGTATGAGTACATCTGCCTCTATTTTCCCATCCCCGGCCAATATATCTGACACATTTTTTTTCAGCCTGCCTCACTAACCCTGAGACAACATTGTAGGCATTTCTCATCACCGAGCCTGTCATTAAGTATAATCATCACTATGGGCGGGGGGGAGGAGGACATCTTTGATTGGGAAAGACTGGGTGCCGTTTTGCTTGTCACAACAACACAGATCTCCTGTGTCAGATGGAAACTGGGGATGTTAAAGCTGCAGCTATACAGGAATTTGTCACAAAGCCTGAGCCTCACTCTCGCTTTGTTACCATCAGATGATTTGTCCTCCCCACAGGTCGGCCTGTGATCCGGAGCCCCGCTGTAGAGTATTGACGTTCTCCGTGAGCACCGATGAACCAGTGACCGTCACCTCAGCGGGGTGTGTGATTGATAAAGACTTTCCCCAATAACACACAGTTCATTAGAAGCAGGTTAACGTATAGTGAAATGCAGGAGTTCACTACGCAGGTCCCCGCAGCTCCATTTCTGTTTAATTAGACTTAGGGATGAGTTTATCTCACTCTCTCCATCTCGCTGAGTCTTTCCATTTGCTCTGCTTTATCTGCAGCTTCCTCTTCAATCCAACAACCGCCACAGAAGAAGACCTGGTCTGTATCCGTCCGTCACCGGGTCAGGTCAGTGCTATTTTGTGTCTGATCAGCCCGTCTTATTAAACCCTTTGATCTGGTGGTTTTTCTGCACCTGCTAATGATGCATAGGGTGTTATCTGCTCGCGCTTTTGTAAAAGGGTTAATTGATCTCAGATCAGGGGTTAATTGTCTCGAAGGACTCTAACGCTGAGGGATCTGACCCCATGGAGGAGCAGGGTCAGGACTGAAGGGGTCACCAGTGGAGATGAGGTCCTGTCAGTCCAGTGTGACTAAGACATCAAAGCGTTTGGCTGCAGGGAAGTCTTCAAGACGGCTGCTCTCTCCCACCCATCTGACTGTGCGCACACACACAGAATCACTGCTCATTATGATGCAGGAGATGCTGATGAAAGATGGGAATGAGCTCATCGACTTAGGCGGTTGCTTGATCTCTCTCTTTCTTTTTTATGAGATTATTTCAGAAGCTAAACGTGTCTCTGTATAATGCGAGCCAGCCTCTTCAGTTACCCAGGGTGTCAGGGAGCTCTCTGAGAGGGAAAACAGCAAACCTATAAAGGGGAGATCTGCTCCCCGGCCAACAATCTGAAGAAACAGCAACTACAATAAAACGCCTTTTAAAACGGAGCACGTTCATTCATACACACACTGTCACTCCTGCACATAATTATAGGGCCATAACTCAGTCTGTATATTCTCTTGGGAGGAGCCAGACACGCGGCTGCTATTTTTTACTCACTTGAAAAAAGAAAAAAAAAACCTGTGTGCTAAGATACCCATCATTTGACTCCCATGGATCGACTTATCTTTTAATGCTGTTTTGCAGAAGACTCATCAGCATGACCAATAGGAATGCATGTTTGTGTTTTCTTTTTTATTCCGCTTTCCTGCCAAACTCCCAACAATTGTGCTCAATCATTGCATTGCTCAACACGTAATCCTATTCCACCGTGTAATTCAGTCTGAATGGGGAGCTGCAGGCAACAGACAGCCTGGTGAGATGTCAGAGACCTGGACTGCAGGGTTCATAGATGAGTATTGGCTGCCCTCTTGTGTTCTGAGTCTGCTCTGCAGACCCACACTGGAGGCTCAGCTTCAGAAGTGGTGGTCTTGATGGGTGATGGAGGTTCTTCAAAGGGTCATTTTCACCTAAACATTGAATACCCCAAGTGGTATTTAAGCGTGCAATTAGTTTGTGTTATTTGTCCACGTTTTAAGATATCTATCGAAGAGATTTTTGCTCTTCTTCTTCTTAACAAAGGAAGTGGATTTAATTGATTTTGTGGTGCTCACAGCATTGCATGTTGCCATTTTAAATGCAACAGCAGCATATTATTGTTACTCTTATCCACACAAAACCAATTTAACAGTTTAAGCACTCCAACTTATGTACTGACACACTTTCATTAAGTCCACTCCACGTTGTACTATGACGTAAGAAAGAAACAATTTCAAACATGGAAGGAGAAAAGAGGACTTTTTTCTATTCAGTATAAAATGTTGGACTTATTTGGTCCAACAGTGACTGATAGTTTGTCTCACAAACAGGAACAGACCAACATACTCTCCCTTTCATTGAACTTGCTTCTACCATTGGATACTCTTAGCCCAGGGCTATCATTACTGGGCTGAGAGTTGACCCGGAGATACTTTAGCTAGAATGTTACTACTCTTTACTGATTGGACAAGAAATACAAGTGATGCAAATTCCATTGTTCACTCAAATCCTGTCTTACAGGCAATTTTTAGCCCTGTGTTTAGTTGATTTGTCAGGGATGAGTCTGCAATCTGGAGGCTGGCTCTGCTCCAGATCCGGGCCATATAGCCCTGGGCTAAAGTCAGGGTTATCCCACTTTGCTGAAGATTTGGAGGATTTAGGGCTTCGTGAAACATTTGAACTGAGCCTATTTCTCTTGTAAAAACTCCAGTAAAGAAAAACAAAAAATATTCATTTTAAATTGTTTTACATATAAACAAGATGGGTTGCATTCATTGTCATTTTGGTAAAGTTCCCTTTAAATATCCCGAACAAATCACTCCAGTCAATGGCACTCACACGTTCTTATTTTTATTTGTGTTTACATTTTTCTCATGCTGCGGATTATATTTGTAGTTGCAGATTGCTCTAACGGTGCGTATTCATATGTGGTACAGATGTGTTTGTAGTTTGAATCATTGCATTTATCCAGATGTGATTGAAGAGTGAGGAATACGTTTGCGTCCCTGCAGCCACTAGGGGGTGCTCTAATCAAAGGAAACCAGTTCATGAACCCCTTTGGCTCTGTGGACTCCTCTTGCATGGATATCAATAACCATTCTTCAAACATGGGAGACTGATGTCTGACAACAACAACAAGGTGTTGTGTGCGTGTTTTCTTGCTGCAACTGTTTGCTTTATTGTGAGAAGCACATTGGCTGAAAGGAAAGAAATCTTTCTGGCGGCTCCGGGTTTAGGATATATAGATCGTATCAAGCTTTAAGTCTGGAACATATCTATCTTGTTTCAGTGTGACTCAATCCTGCCCCATCTGTATGCCACAGTTGTAGCATGAGAGAGTGAATTCACTGTAAAGACATGTCAGATGAACACAAGTTACTTTCTCTTTCTATGTCCCAGCCTTTTCCACCACTCTGTCTTCATCTTTAATCTCCGGATATAAATATATGAGGCACTTCAAGCTTACAATGGACTGATTGAATCTCCATGAGCTGCCCTGTGACAGAGCAGTCAATCACTGTGTCCTCTGCTCATCAATGTGTTTCATGAAAAGAGGACGGGGCACAATACGAGAGCGGGTCAGGAGGGAAGTAGGACTGATGACAGACGTTGTCATTAGAAATATGGAGGGCTCAGGGATGAAGGGAGGTTTAAATGTGGATTGAGGGATGAAAAGAGGTCTGGATGAATGGAGGAGAATCAAATCTCCAGGTCTGGGGAGGTCCACACACTCAGGAGCTATTAATCCTGCACAGATCCTCATTTTCTCTATGTTTCATTTCCTCCTTGTTCCTTGAGAAGACAAAAAAAAACTCTTCAGTTTTCCATTTGTTTGGCTTTCCCGTAATCAGCAATATTCTCTTATCGACTGTTAAATCATTAAGTTTTGACTATAGCTTCTGAATTCAAATGCCTGTGTATATTTCCTCTCCCTCGCTCTCATTAGAAAACATTTTCAGAAGTTGAGTATTCTTCTTCTAGCTTTGCCTTGGGATCTAATGTTAACTTTAAACGTACCACAACGAGTTAATTGAGTTGCAGGAGGGAAGGGATACACATTTGGGACTTGTCAGCTTTATAATTCCCCCCTCTTTCTTTCCTTATTGAAGAGGAGTGGATTACTTCCAGACCTCGACAAGGAGACTCAGACAAAGAGGCAGGTTCTGTTGAAATGCTTCTCCAAATCGTTACAGCCACGCTCGTGGTCTGTTGGTCCACTTTGGTCCATACAACAAATGGGTCGCTATCAAATTTGGTATAAATATGCATGGTCACCACACAAATGGAGACTTTCCCCTTCACTCAAGTCAACACTTCAGTATATGAAGGGACACTTCTAGCAAATTGCTACATGTTTCACACCAGCATTATAATATCCCATAGTTGTTCTCATTAATGTAAATATGCCACTTGTAGGAACAGCATCTGCTTAGCAGGCGTGTAGCTGAGCCTTTAAACACAGCTGAGAGCTGTCAAATTTCAGTTTAGAGTTTGGCTATAATTCAATGGGGGCAGACCAATTTGAAGAATAGTCAGATGATATATTGAGAGTAGCAGCAGAGAAATACTTACAGATGTAAAGCGTCTTCATAAAGCGTCCTCTGAAGAAAAGAAATAGGACAGGATTACCCGGCTGTCACTGGATGAGAATCTCTCGGCACCTCACGATTTGATTCAAAGGACTAAGATGCCATCATCGATTCATAAAAATGTTTTATTTTGTCTCACTGTTTATATCTGCTATTTTTTTTAAAGCACTTCATATTTGTAATGATTCATATTCATGTAGCGTCAGCTGTTCGGCATTCACATCGTGGAGCTAATGTTATTCACATAGTTTCAAATATGTTATTGGAAATAAATAACTACTCTATAATGTCATCGCGGCATTTATTTTTGCTTGTTTTGTTGCTTTGTATATGTCTTACTGGATGATACAAGTCTGGAAAATAGTGGTGTCTTGTTACCCCACGTGTGATGGACTTTATGTTTGGCATGACACTAAATATATAGTTCATAAGTGTGCATCATTGTCAGTGTATAGAAATGGTTGCTATCTGCTAGCTACAACTCTTCACATTTTGATAGCACCAGGCATTAATGATGGTATTGATGTTGTGAGCCCAACGTATCGTTTTGTGTCCCATAACGCATTTAAAATATTTTTGTGGCCTCTGGCTGTATAATAAAAGTGATTTATGCAACTGTGCATGGCTGCATAGTGTTCTGTGTGCAGCCTATGTTTCATTGCTTTCGGTACACAGTGAGGCATAAATACAGACTTCAGCTCGCTAAAGCACGTGCATGCACATAACTCCTGAAGCCAGACTCTCATTTTGTGGCAATAAAAAGCGAAAATTGTTGAGAACCTGCTTTCACTGACGAAGCATCTAAGCTCCCCCACTGACAGTCAAGCACCCAGGATGCTGGTGGAGGTAAAATAAAGCCAGCAGATGGGCACTTTCAGTTAAATATGCCATAACCACCTGGACGTGATGGTGTTGGGGAGGTGGATCAAAGGCCAGTTGGCTTCAGGAATGCACAAAGATCATCGTTCAGATCGGGTCCAAACTTGTAAAAGTAAGAAACTTTGCCAAAGATGATTAAAGCAGGATGAACCTTTGACAAAGCTCAAGCGGGAGATACCTGAATGTGGCCACGCTACATATTTCGATACCAGCATGGCCTTCCATCAGGCTGAAGTTATCATAGAGTATATTGCAATCTTTCTGATGTGTCATGAGCGCCACATCTTCCTCGATCTGGATGCACTGCAATAGACTTTTAGTCTGGTTTCCACTTGTCAGCAATGTTTTCAGAAAGCGTGGATAAATTATAGTTGTCGGTTTCTCTGAAAGAGGAGAGTGAAAGAAAAGTAAGTGGCAAGAGTTTTTCTGTGGGCTGAGAAAATTCCTGAAACCTTTTAGGCTAATAAAACTCATCGAAAAATGTCAAATTCTTTGCCATCAAGACTAAAACAAAGAAAGCACTACTGCAACCGCGAGGCAACTTCCAACTGCACAGTGGCAACTCTTTTATAGTGAAAGAAAATACAAATGACAGGAAATTATTTTTGAATAAAGGAGACAGTAAAGCCACGTCGTTTCTATAATAATCTGTGAACTATTTTTACCGTTTCAGGCAGAACAAGTTGTCTGCTCGTATGCTTCTGATCAATGAGTCTCTGCCTGCTGACCAGTCACAGCTCAAGTTCGGGTCCCGGCGTGTCTGAAGGTGTTAGTGACTCAGTGTTGCTGTTTGTTTGGGTTTTGACGACATGGGGGGGGAGAGTGACTCAGTCTTAACACCAGTGAATTTTAGCTTTGCACCTCCCCCCACTGCCTGTATTATTTAACGTCCCTCTCATAGTAAAAACAAATATCTCAGGGGTTTCCCACTGTGAGGCATGATGGGTTTTCTTCAAACTCCCGTAGTGTCAATCGAACGACACAGTTTAAACTAATCTGGGGTTTTACGTAACCTTTGACCTTAAACAAGCCCGTCGGTCTGCTCGTAAACATTTCCTGGACCGTTACTGGAGCCATGTATCACGGCTGTGCCTCAGGGTGTAAAGCCTGAATACATTTGTATTTTTGTCAAAAGCCTTTCCAAAGGCAATCTATTAGCACTGGGGTTTACTTAATCAGCATGAGTGATGGCCATCACTATTGGTGAAGCAATGTAGAAAAATAGAAGACTTATCACAAGGTCATGCTCCAGTGTTTCCAAATGAAGGTGCCTTTTGATGGTTTGGCCTCCTTAACTTATCCATCACCTGGAAAGTGTGAGTTTAAAGCAGACTGTGAGCAGTACTTTGAGTTATGGCCCATTAACTTGGAACTCTGGTCGACATTTCCTTCAGTTATCTTGCAATGCTGTCACTGCACAGTAAAATGGCAATAAAACAAACTTTGACCTCATAAAACGAAGACTCTGATCTGCAATGATGTGGTTTTTCATTTTTCATCCAACACAAGGAGGTATTAAAAATGTCCTTTATTTTAATTAGAAAATACTCTTATTCTCTCATAATCTTTGGCTATGCTGATTGCATTCTATAATCAAGCAAATTGCAAAGAAGAGATGGACAAGTAGAGTGAAACCTCACCAAAAAAAAAATCAAAGGTTATCATTAAAAGCCTTCACATAATGGAAATCTTTCATCACACCTTTTTAATAGAGCGCCTGTCACCAGGTTCTCTCACATGCATGGCTATAACTCAGAGAACAGGTGAGGCTTTGTAGGAGTCATTGTGTCGTCTTCTCTTTTGTCCTCCAGCTTGACAAGAGAGGCCTGCAATATGTCTGAACCTACATATAATATAAGAGCTTCCTTTTTAAAGACGGTGTATCCACAGCAGGTGTTTCCATATGGTCTATCTGGGGGTGTCGGAGGGAGTCCTGTGTTCCTGATGTGGCGTCCTCGAGTTACACTGTTTTATCAAAGTGCAGTTCTCCATCAGCTGGGATGTTCTGAGCATCAGACACACGGGGAAGGTCATGAAGCAGGGCTGCTGGGAAGGTGTCAGACTTCAAGGCCACCGAGCGGGGCCCTGCGTCATCCACCATTGTGAGGCGGGACAGCCCGTTGGGGGTGCCACAGAGCGGGAGAACAGCAGGGCGCCCTCAGGGATAAGAAGGACAGGGACCCTTTGAAGTGGGTACGGTTGCATCTCTGTGGCCGACTGACCCCTTCGCAGAACCCCACCCAACTTCCACACACCGCATATGGACGCCTCCCAAAAACTACCCCTGGGAGCACTGTTGCTCCCCGACCCAGGCAGTGTAACCTGAGAGGGGCTGTAGCAGCCTGTCGGACCGCTGACGGAGCCTTCCCATTGGTTCAAACAGGAAGCGAGCGTGACCCTGTGAAGCCCCGGGGTCGAATATGTCTCTCAGAACAGTGACAATTGGATTAGTGTCTTATGTAGACCAGACGGCCATGGGATCCCATAAACACAGACACATTCACACAGGTAGAAGTAGCCTGGGAGCACTTACACGTGCACATCCTAAACATACACAGCTTCATTTTAGCTGCCTGGCTCTGAGGCACACGAGATAACTTACCCCGTTACGTTCTAGTCAACAGCAAGCGCATGATGTCACCATTTTTATTTCTGTTTTATGACAGAGAGTCGATAATTGAAAGTGTTATCTGTTTTCAAAGCATGAGTCATCCAGTCCGCCGTGCTGCCCTTACTATCTTTAGCCGCACATTTATTTTTCAGCGCAGGTCTTTATTTTAACAATCCAGCAGCAGACACACACCTTCTCTTGAGGGAGACACATGCAAAGAGTGTTTTATAGCTCTGCTCCCTCGTGCCCTTTTTCCCTCTTCTGCCTTCCTCCCTCTCTTTCCTCTTAATTCGCCTCCCTCTCTCTTTCTCTTCTCTCTTGCTGTCCTCTCCCTCTCTCTTGAGTAGATGAGGGCATGCCACCGTCACTTTTGCAGACTTGGAAAAAAAAAAAGATGGTAAGACAGATTTTATGCCAGTGGAGCCAGTTTGGTTGTCTGGTCAAAAGCATTTTGCCTCCAGGGGTGCAGTTATAAAGTTATATATATATATATATATATATATATATATATATATATATATATATATATATATATATATATATATATATATATATATATATATATGTGTGTGTGTGTGTACGTGCTG
The DNA here is from genome assembly GCF_023055335.1 of Clinocottus analis. Lineage (NCBI taxonomy): Eukaryota > Metazoa > Chordata > Actinopteri > Perciformes > Cottidae > Clinocottus > Clinocottus analis. Next base: position 7,230,868 of record NW_027175887.1, on the reverse strand, counting down.
TACGTGTGCTCATTTGTATGTGCTGTACATACATGTATGTGTGTGGTCAAATAAGTGCATGTAAGTATGTGGCTGGCTCAGAGGAGCAGCGGTGCATACACTACCATCAGTCAGAGCCTAGAGCCAGACCTGCTTTAATGGCTGCCATAATTAAAAAAGCTTTTAGAGGAGGGTGTGCCACTAAAGGGGGCAAGGTGGGGGCGGCACTGGGCTGGTTGGAGGTGCAGAGTGAATAGTGCAGGACAACTGCCTGCCAATAAAACTTGTTTTGCATCCTGCAAAGATGGCAGAAAATGTATTTCTTCTTTATGATTGTGATACTAACTCAGAGGTATTGTTAAGCACTGTTAAGCGGCTTGTTTTTGTGAAAATGTGTGTAAGTTTACAATGTACCTTTTACTTAAACCTGACAACTGTTTGGGGGCAACGGAAACAGGTTGTGAACACATCATTGACATATACAGACTTTAATGCAGAGATTACCACAAACATGAGCAACATTAACCGACTGCCAAGCTTCCAACTCTTGAGTGAAATATTCAGCCATGTAGCTGCTAAATGCTCTAATATGTTCACCAGGTAATCTTTAATTACCTCTGTACGGTTTGGTGCAGAGCAGGTAGTGTACAGTGGAATTTTAAAGCTTTTTTTATTGAAAACATCTGCCTGCGGCGGCTGAATATGATGGCATGAAAGCAGTGATGGAACCAAAACAGTAAAGTTGTGGGCCGGACAGCTTAACTATGAGCTGAATTCGAGGAGAGCTGCAGATTTTGCTGATAATTCTCTGCAGGTTCCTCACTGGGAGCATCACCTTTCATATTGTCTGTACCATAAAACACAAAATACCGGCAGCCGTCTTCCATGAACCGCATGTAATGTTGGATCGTTAGCGTGACGCGCCTGTGGAGAGTCAGGAAATTTATGCTGATGTGAAGCGGGACATGGAAGTGCTCCGGGCGGTCTGCGGCACAGACTATAACCCGAGCAAATGTATACTATAAAAGGATGTTACCAAGAGGTCATCATGGCGTCAACTGGCCACTAAAGTGCATGGGTTGAACATTTTCATTTCAGATGAATAACTGAATTATCCGACTACCTCATGTAATAATACTGCTGCTGAACCATCCTTGTGGCCATTAGCTGATGTGTTTACATGTCTAGAAAACATGTATTTTGCCGGCAAAGCTCTGGAACGTAAACACCACAAACGTGCATGGAAACAATTACACGTCTCGGACTCGCCCCGAGTGATAAGGGTGTACGACTCAAACCCAAACACACTGGAAAGCATAAATATTCATAAGAGGCTTTGAGGCGGCTGGATTAGATGATGAAATAAATGTGATTCTGAGGTTTCTTTAAGTCATGTTGGAGGAAATGCACATAGTAATGTTCAGCTGCTGGTCGGTGTACTGTACAGAAGTTCCTATTACATTACACTGGCTCCAGCTAGGACATTCAAGTTAGCCAATTTTGATCATTGAAACCAGATTTGTGAATGAGACAGTTTTACATTGGTTTGCTATGGTTTCACACAGGCCAGGTAGTGCTGTCATCCGATGTGTAGGCGTCTGTCCGTGAGGTGTTGTTTCAAAAATACTGTAGGTTTTGAGACGTGTGGTTGTGATTAGCAAGGTCCTTAAACTCCCCCCACGTTGTGAAAACATTTTAAAACACTTTTCATTTCCTTAGCTTGAACTGAGGAGCATCCTGACTCTCTCTCAGACACACACACACACACACACACACACACGCACACACGCATCACTCTCTTCCCTCAGAAAGGTAAATGATCCCAGGCTCCCATAGAGGGCCAGTGGAGCAGACCTGCTTTACTGTGACCTCTGGGGTCACATAGAGGAGGTCTGAGCCTGGTGCGGACAACTACTGTGCCCCACAGTTTATCTCCACAGACGCTATTGAATATCACCGAGGAGGGAAAACATCCCTCTGTTGCTATACCCAGAGGTAAAAGCAGCAACTTGGGAGAGAAGGTGTGAGTTGTGGGTTCATGCGCAGGCCAGAGTTAAAGAAAGAGGTGGAGGTTAAAGGTCCGTGCGTTTAACTGCTTCTCCCTCCACACCTACCTTTACTCACATCTATTTACACTACATCTGACAAGCTCGTAAATGTACCCATGATGCAAATCTGCACATTCTGTATTCCCAAATGATATTTAGATGGAAAGTGTATGAGGTGTAATTGTTTTGAGTGAGTCGTAATGGTTTTCTTTTTACTGTACTTGTGTATTATTCCGCATGCCGCATATTCCTCATGTTTTTTTGATTAATGTTTTTAATCATTTTTGCATCATACATATATTTTTCATCAGTGCAGTTTTTTTTTACTGGGATTTGTTTCACAGTTTAAATTGATGGTTGTGAAATGTTTAATGCCGCTTATTGCTCTGCTACTCGGCCTCTCTGTGTTTTTTAGCTGCCAGAGGGACCCTTTATTTCCCAGTGGAGCCTCCATTTGAACTGACGCTGTACAGCGCTCAACATGAAGTTGGTTGGTTGATTGGGTGAACTGGACCCCCCAGACTTGCCCCAGAAATGGGTGGCGGAGGAGGTGGAGGTGTTAAAGTGCTCGGGGCAGACACATTCTCCTGTTCTCGGGCCCAGGTGGGGGCCGAGGAACCTTCTGGACAGGTTCTTATGTTCAGGAAGAGAGGCGGCAGGGCCGCAGGATCTGAGCAATTACGCTATTTGGGTTACAGGGGAGCTATTTATTTGCGCGGTTTGACATGTTTCTGTTGACTGGGGGAGCTCTGCAGTATGGAAAACCGATAGCACTGAAGTATATTTATTTATTCTGCAAGCGAAGCAGACAAACAGAGAAAGGCTTGGGAGAGAAACTGGAAATTATAAAGTTAGAAAGCACACACACAGAGCAAGAGAAAAACAATGTATTGACTTTTTTTTAAAGAGTTGGGGAGCTTTAGTTTTGTCCCAGCATGCTGTGCTCTGAGTGAGTCCTGTGGAGTTGTAGGTGACGGAGAGGACACGTCCTCCATCTGCCCGTCTGACTTCCCAGACCACAACGAGATACTGGCTTATGACCAACTGTAAGATAAGTTATGTTTTTACACATGATTTTGTACAAAAAAAGATTCACCAGCAAAAGTCTTTCTGTAAAATAAACTTGGATTATTAACATAAATAGTAACATAATTATGGCCCTGTCATTCAGTCTGCGACTCCTCATCCCACTAAATTACTGTTGCGACGCCTGTCAAGCTGTCCACTCCAGCAAGATACATTATGGTATGTAATGTACAGTTTAACATCCACCACTCAAAATTGTCGGAGGTTTTCTTCGAAACAATAGCTCTTTAATATTAGTTAAGGTTGACAGCAGCAGGTTCTCATGTCTTTAATCAATTTTGACGGCTCATAACACAAGTGGCAGTAGCTGATTTTATTAGCTGCAGCTAATTTAGCTGATTTTAGTTGGCAAGAAACATGGTCTACAGCTGACTTTTGAATGTTTCCAGCTGAATCATTGAAAAAGAATCCCGTAAAAAATGGTCTTCAAATGCGCACTTGATAGCTAAATATAAATAATATTAAAGGCTGATGCTGAAGCTCAACGTCCTCGCCGGCTGATGAAGCGGCAGCACGCATCCTGCTGGGTTTGGTAACAGCAGAGCGCCAAGCACCCTGAATATGTGATGACCTGCTATACACTATATTTCCACTCAAAAGAACATAAAGCACCATGTCAAGTATAGTTAGTCCTAGTATTATACATATAATAAGGACAATGATTGCTTATATTTTCAAACAGCTGTTTCTCTTTCACATATACACACGGTGGATGTTCTATCCTGAACGAGGCTTCTTCCTGTTTAATGTAACCTGTAACTCAACAGAAAGGTATCGTGAAAAGCTCCTTGGTTTCACTGTAGCGCTGCGTGACTGTTACTTTCACAGGTAGTGAGCGAGCTGGCTGGACATGTTAACATTTTATGCTTACATAAGAACAGACGCGCTGTAAAATCCATTCCTTCCAAGTTTTCTCAAGTACTTTTTGGTTTAACAATATAGATTCCCTCTGTAAAAATCTGTTTTGTTTTTAGTATTACTCGCGGCAGGAAATCAAAAAGTGAAATCCAAATATAAATCTGATCCAAAGAAAACAGGACTCCCCACGGTCAGATGTTTGGCCTCTTTAATCCATCATGGGAAACATACATCAGCATGCTGTTGTCACTTTCCTGACACAACATCACATGAGTTCTGTGTTCAAACAGCTTTTGAGACATGCAAGGTTTCCCCATACAGTTTAAATATGTTGCTGATTTTACAGTCAGCACAACATTCTCAAGCAATCCTCAGCTTCTCTCCAGCATCGTGTGTGCTTTGTTAAGTGTGCATGTGTGTTTTCACTTTGTGCACCACACTCCATATGTCCAGCACACTGTGATACGACCACAGAAAAATAAGAATAACTCAGATACAGGTAAAAAAAAAAAGAAAAAGAAAAGAAAAAGTCAAACTCTTGCTATATCTGTTCCTTTTTTCTTCTTTCTCAAGAACAAATCTTCTTTTCATCCTTACAGTTTTACTCTGTGTGTATCTGACAGCTCTCTTAACTCTTGAGTGCATACATTAAAAATATGAATTCATTGTTGTGCTCGTTGATAATGCATCCAGAGACAATTACAAGCAATACAATTCTACTTTGAGGCTTAATCTTTTTGCTTGGAAAAGGTATTTCAGCACGAAACCTTTGCCCTTGAGTTGCACGAACAATCAAGCAGCTCCAGCGGTTATGGAATCGATACAGCAACAAGTCCTCCAATATAATGAGCTTTTTTATATTCGTAATTCCCACCATTTATCCCGTGGTCCGTTCCCCTCATTGTGGGAACGGCGGTCTGCTCTGCATTCCACAGCATGTCAGACATGAACGTGGCTCAAAGGATAAAATCAAGCATGGCAACTGCATCCAGATCCTGCAGAGATTCCCTCCTGATGACTACAAGTGAGCTACCTGCCGAGCAGATGACAGGAAATGAAACGCTTCACTCTTTCAGCACGTTAGTCCACAGTGTTGATTCTTCTAATACTGATGGAAGATAACTTTGAGGAGCAGCAGAGCCAAGCCCCCTTTATGTTAGTGTGTGTCTGCGCGCGCGCGCGTGTGTGTGTGTGTGTGTCGCCTGCCTGTGTTTCTGCTGATTGAACCGGCCTTACATGGCGACTAATGACAAAGTCGTATACGTCTGTCTGATGGGAGTTGAAGTTGTTGTCGAGGCACTTAGTCAACCCGAGACTCATTAGGTGCTTATGATGTTGATGGTGACTCACGAGTATGATTGATTATTCCTCCTCGCGAAAAACCAACTGCAGTCTGGCTATGTTTAAAGAATATGAAGTGGCTTTCGAGTCATGGTTTGACTGCATTCGGTGGTTTACCGCTGCGGGACAACCTTATCTTACCATAATTCTTCTGGTTTGGAAGAAGATGCATCACATGCCCCCCAAGTGCACCCGTTTGTGTCCCCAAGCTTCATCATCCTGATTATTTAGTTCTCTATTCTTGATTGTTTCAGTCTGTTATTCTGAAGAGCACTTCCTGCTCGGCCGCAGGTCAAAGCTGCTGCATTTACAGTTTGTCAATACATTTTGTCCCACTCAGCTTTGTGTTCACTTCCCTCAAATGTCGACTCACAAGTGTCTACCCCATTTTTAGGAGTGTTTATGGTGAACCCATTATTTACATTCCAGCTCTTATTTGAGTGATATATACAAGTGAGAACCCAGTTTATCAAACAGCCCGTCAGGCAGCTGTGTTTAACTTTCAGGTACGATCATAACAATAGCATCGGCCTGCTTTGACATCTCTCAGTATTGAATTACATTTTTTGTACCACTTTTTTTTAGGTTGTAAACTGTGTTTCCATATTTGTATTGTTTAATATTAAATAGTAAAATAGCAACCACTGCTGTGTTATTAAGAACGAGCTCTTGTTCGGTGACTGACTTCCTGCTGCTGACAGACTTGTTGTCGTCGATGCAAACGCAAGGCGACAGATCTTCTGCCATTTAATTATGAAAATGAATATTCAATACTCGCACAGCCTCCAGTGGGCTTGCACTGAATGCGCTGCAGGACCACGTCCCGCTTCAAAAAGCACACGTACAACTTCCAATTGTTTTTCTAAATACATGCCCCGTTGGAAGTTTATTGGCATCAGACATCTCAGAATAATTCTGACGTGGTATTCAAAATGCAAACCGCTATTTTTCATTTCAACATGAAAATGTGCAGTGGAAATACAAGCCAAAGTCTATAACCGAGCAGGGCACAGTTGTTAGTAGCCAGTCACTGAAATCCAGTCACTCTATTAGCACGATGAGTCAGTATTTGACAAACGAGCTGTAAAAAATGTTGGCATGTCGTGAGGTTTTATTTACAGCAGCACCTCCTCTCTTGTCCTCCTGTAGGTGGAGGGGGTTGATTCATCGTGAGTCTCCTTCCCTCCACTTTCTCATCGGATATTATTTGGGCTAGAGGCCTCCGTCCTGCTCTGACAGCCCCAGAGCCCTGCCCCGTGATGGATCGTGCAGAGGTGCTGTGATTGTGATCCACAGCAACACAGCCTCAGTGCAGCACACCTCCTGCTTCTCCGGCGCCAGAAATCCACTCGGAGATGTGGCATTAGCCCTGTTCTTTGATACGCGACGTAACACGACCTCTCGTTGCTCACACGGACGTTTTATTTAAAATGGAAATGAGAACAGCCCTGAGCTTAGAATATATCAATGTCACATCTGTGAGGGCTTTTTTTTTTTTTTTTTTAAAGCTTCGACTGATAAAGCAAACAAGGCTGCGAGAGTTCAATTTGGCAACAGATGAAGCACTGTTCTGCTGGGGCGCGTAATGTCTGTTGTTGTCGTTTATTTTCACACCCACTTTCGCTCAATACACTTACGCTCACCTGTTTGTTTTGCCATCACTTGGAATAGGTGAACATGACCTTGACTCCAGTGTGCGGAGCCGGGGAGCCAATGGAAAAGCAGGGATAAGGGCACGTTCCGCACGGGTGGCCTCAAGGGTGGGATAGCAGTTAGATTAACAACTTGGGGAGATTTGTTTATGAATGTCAGGGAGTTTCTCTCTTGCCTTTGTGAAGGAGCAGAGGCTCTAATTGGTCTGGTTAATGCTGCTAATCCTGCTCCTGGAGATTGTCCGAGGTCCGCCTGCCTCCTGGCCGGTTGTAATGCCTTCCAGGCTGCTGCCAGAAGGAGGAGACAATTATTTTTATTAATCTGTTTTTAAAGGCTCACAGGGTTCTGCTGTTGAGGGCTATCAGAGTGAACGATGATCAGGCAGAGACAATAGGTTTAGGACGTGCATTAGAGCACCTAATGGTCCACTACATCTTCCACACACACACACACACACACACACACACACGTTCATACTAGTCATGCTCATAACGTCATCTTCCAAACTAATACACACATGCACAGAAGAACATCCATGTTCTCACTTCTCTCAGTATTCGATTGCAAATGGTGGAGTAACAAAGCAAAAAAAAAAAAGACATTAGACTATTTTCATTTCAAGGCTTTGTTTAGGAAAAAAGCTGCCAGTTTCCATTACAGTCTTCTGTTTCTGTTTAACTGAGCAAGACGGCCATCCACGACTCAACATGACGAAAGAAAGAGAAGAAAACCTCCGGCAGCATGCATTGAGCAGCCGTTTGTCTTTGTGAACACTCGTCCCAGCATTGTTCCCTCTCTGTAATCCTTATAATAAGCTCACTTTGGGTCTAAATACCTGACGCTGCAACATGGTAGACTTCTGCTCGGGATGGTTGTGATTGTCTGCAGGTTTGTTTATTGCGGTCGCCCTCAGCGTGGAGCTCAGCTTGATGTCGGTCCAAGTTTGCTACAAAATAATAGATTTTATGACTTTTGCGTCCAGTTTAATTTCTGCGTCTCCGTGCTGTTTGACACAAAGTGCTCTGGATGGATTAGCAGTATTATGACTTGGGCTTCTGCTTGATGGACGTGCTCACAAAGACGATTGCTGCTGAACACTAATGACTGTTGATTATCCCAATTTAAACCACCTCATGATCTGCAAGAGCAGCAACATTATCCTGTTTCTGTATATATACGGAGTGCTGTTTTGCTTTTGCTCGCTTTAAAGAATACCTTGCACTTTTATTGAGTGAAGTAATCAAAAGATGTTTCTGATTTGCACCCCTTCTCTTCCTCCACTCTCTTCCAATCCTCTTATGCTTTCACTTTTCCTCAGAGGAAGTGATTTACTGTCAAACACATTCCAACAGCCAACCCCAACTACAAACACTGAGCTATCCCAACGGACGCTGCGCTTTTTGTTCTCCCAATATCTTGCCTCCTTTCTTCTTCCGCCATGGTGGTTTTTCTAATTTTTTTTAATGCTCATCTCTTCATCATAGTGTCTGTGATCAGCCCCCAATCAAGAGCAGTTTTATCTTTCCTGGCCTCTGTGTGGCTCCGAGGATTGTTTGTTATTCGACCGTGTGTTTGTCCCCATGTTTTCACTCTGGGTGCTTTTGTTTGTTTTTGCTTCTTTCCCTTGTTTTGACTTGGATTGCATTGATTTGAATGTTGAAGAATTTGACAAGCTACATTTACAAATAGGTCTATTTTACGTTATTGATTTGTTTTGCAAATTTCTAACAGTATAGTGTCAAAGAAATCACATATTGGATTTTGGCAGCAAATGTCGAATGTGAATCTCACCACAATGTTGTGGCATTTTCAAATCCTGACTAATTGTTCCAAGTGGGCTAAACTCTCTCAGTAACTTCCCCTCACTGTAACTCATTCTCTCTTTTCCTGTCCTCTCTCTTTTCCCAATATGTTTTCCTCCTATTCTTCCTCCCCTTCCTCCTCTTCCCTCCTCTCTCTGCATCCGAGTCGGAAACATCCTGTTCATGGCTGCATATCGACAAAGACACAGCTGGTCTGGGTCTGCAGGCGGCCGGCGCATCCCGCTTTATTTATGCTCCTCTCCTGTTTTTGAGCTCTGGAGCAGATGGCTGCAGTGTTCAATTGGACTCTGCCATTGTAACCCTCGTAATTGGTACTCATAAGCAAGTGCCTTATTAATTATGCAAAAGGGACTGTTTTAATGCATGGTGAGCCAGTCTTACTCAAGTGTAATTCTAATCAAGTGAGTGTTTTGATGCATTATGCATTAGGGAAGTTGATTTTGTCTAATTGTGAGTTTGTAACCAAATTATTTGCGTCTAAATCTTTGGACAAAGGGAATTATTGAGTAACGTAGGTTCGCTCCTCATCAGTTGTCCTTGAAGTGCCCTTCAGAAAAGTGTTTTAGGAGGATTTCCACATGTAAGTAACGTTAATTTTGAGCTCCAATGCAATCAGGACAAGTGGACCAGGATTAAAAGACGAAGACATAAGGTCCAAGTTAATTGGAAATGTGGTGCCGGCTGCACATGGTGTTAAAGCAAGAATCAATTCCTACTGGAATCATTTTGTGAACGTTCTCCTCTCCTGTTGTTTCATAAAGTGTTTGTGATGTGTAGCGATTTGTAGCTTGCATTGAGAGTGTTTGATAAATATACGTATGTGATGCATATGTGATGCATGCATAGAAGGAAAAGTGCAAAACTATGTGCAGTTGTAGTGTTTTGTAATATAATGTAACATGAATGCAATTGATGCTCTCAGAAGTTTCCTCTGTGTTTTCTTCCTTGTTTGCAAGTTGAAATGACAAAAAAAAGTGACTTTATTGAGAAGGAGTGAAACATAAAAATAACTGTGGTTTGGAAAATGTTTCTTGAGTATGGTAGCAATTTTAAGAGGCGAAAAAAAAAGCTCTTTACTGATCCTAACTTCAGAACCAGCTAATCAGCTCAAGTGTGAAAACACCTCCAAACCCTCAACCGCTCGAGTGGAGCTGCTAAATGATCAACTGAAGTCTGTGGCTGCTCGGAGAAGCTCGAGTGTGGGTTTTTGTGTGAATGTGAAGCAGGTTTTGTTGGATGGTAAGCTTTCTCACAATCATGCCTTATAGTTCATCTGAAATTCATGGTCTTGCATTGGTACCCGTTGCCATTTTCCTATACAATACATCTGCTGGTTGTCACAACAGCCGGCCGTCCAGTTTCGACATGTGCGTTTGATCCGGCGGCTGATATGGTTGGCATGTTAACGCTTGTCACCGGTGGTTTGACCGCAATTCAAACCGCTGCAGCTTGAGGCCGAAACATTACACCGCGACCTGCAGGTTCTCTCCAGTGGAGCTCTCGGGCCGGAGCAGTTGGCAGCGGCGGTCGGTTGTCTCCCGAGGTTCGGCTGGTATTTCAACTCTGTGTTAAACTGTGGTAATTAGAAAGATCCATCTGGGCCACAGTGAGCCAGTAGTGTGGTGCCGTGCACATGTGGCATAAAACAAACCTATTTGTATTAGGCCTTACTCGAAAATTGCATACCCATACCAAAAAGACTATGTTTATTTGTATATTATATATTTTGGTGTCTACAATCGCTTTGAAAATCAATGGAACACTTGTGAGATTTGTTCAGATGTGGACATATCAGTATATATGTTATGGTTAAGAGAAAATGAAGATGCACACAGCAAAAATATAAGTGTTTCAGGTTTGCCTGCTTTTCTGCAGAACACAGGTGAAATGAAACTAAATGTTTGATGCTTGGCTTGGTTTGCTGATATGTAATTGCTGCTTTGTTGCATAAAGATTGTATGTACATTTCTGGAATCTGTGGATTGTTTGCTTTCTTTTGAGATGACATGTGTGTCTGTAGCATAATGCTACTTAGCTTGAGAGCTAGAAACATAAGATACGTTTCCTCTTCTCAGGCTTCTGGTTGTTCACATATGCATGAAAGTTATATACTGCATCATGATTTAATCAATTGTATTGCTTTGCAATAATCATTAGTTGTGTTTCATACTGTAATTTGTTATAATTTGACATTCTCTGCAAAGTATATCTCAGGCGTTACAATATCAATCCTAAATAAAAAAAATCTCTCAAAGTAAAAAGCAGTGATTTGATTACTTGATGAAATTCAAATCCGTTGAAACGTCTCGATGCTCTTTTGTCTCAACAGGTCAACTTCAATTAATGAAGAAAATGTCAACGCAACTGCATTATCCATATCATGTTAATGTTTGACTGTAAGATTATACTATATTGATTACCAAAAACTTGCTCCAGTGTGAATGTGTCTGTCTGTTGCAGTCCGGGTGTATCCTTACTGTTTCAGTGGGTGAGCGAGTGTACTTTTTACTGGACATCTTGTGTGTGCTGCGCACTGGTGGCGAGTGCAGCATAGTGTGTTGGGGGGGATTCGTTGGAGCGTGACCTTGTTAAGCCGCGTGCCAGCTCTTGCTTCGTGTGTTTAATGTAACGTATGGGGCCCAATTAGATCCTTGCAGGCACTAATGTGAGAGGCAGCGTTTAGTATACGGGCTCTGTCTGGAGAAAAAAAACATTGTTAACTTTAAAGGCTGTGTGTGCTTCAATCGCTGCTCTGAAAGGCTCCCAGTGGAGTGCGCTAGCACTGTAGCTGCATAGTGAGGTGAACGTTGAATCAGCTTTTCCTTGCTGTAATCGTTCCTCCTGTGATCCTTATTATAGGATTTCAATGTAAGTGTTAGGGAAACAAATCTACAGTCGTTGTTCTGTGCAAAAATGTATTTGCTATTGTTGCTGCTAGTTGAAGCTAATATGTAGCTAATATATATCACTTCCAAGAATAATGACGATTGTGTCTGTGTTTACATGGGCACCTCACTATCATTTAAAACAATATTTCAGAAAGAAAACTGAACCCATCCTTATAAATATAATAATAGCGAATAGAGTTGGATCGGTTTCCGGTTTTGGGCCCGGTGTACAAACTTCCACCAGATTATGGGAGGCAATGGCGTCTGTAACGGGCCGCGCGTCATTTAGTGACGAGCCAAGACCGGCAACATGAGGGTCAAATTTCAGTACAGATGACACGTTTGTTTTCTTGGAAATTCATGCGTTTTTTTGTGGAGTTGTGACAGAAATCGCTTCAGCCAGCCTGTGCATTGCAAAACCGGCGACCCGTAACATTGGCGAGTGTATAGTTGAGAGAGCGGTAGCAGGTGTGAGATGAGTATGAAGTCAGCAGTAACTTTATAGCTGCGAACGTAGCAGTACAGTGTGTGTACAGTTTATTTGTCAGATTAATAAATGCTACAGTCCCTGGATGATGAAGAGGGTTGGCCCCACAGGAAAGTTACGATGGGCTGACCTTAAAGGTTCTGCAGCAGAGCAATGATCATAGAGAAGTACTGTGGCTGCAGAGGAAGGTTGAATATCAATTATTACTAAGTTATGAGATCCAGTATGGATGAATCACACAATGTTCAAGCAATATTTTGTCACACTTTAAACAAATGGAAAAGTGTGATGTTTTAGTTTTATATTGGATAATGAAAGGGAGCCGCAACAACAACAAAAAAACAACAATTGCAAATTGTCAACCCTGTATATGTTTGTCCTTCATGTGAGTTGCTAAAATTCACCTAAATAATGTACGATACGCTTTTGAGCTTTTCCCTCTAATTTCAGCGACCTCTTCCAACCCCTCAATACTCTGCCGGCAAATGAAATCATACATGTAACACTCAAATACATATACTATTCTACTTCTCTCTGATATTTCACAACTACAAATCTCGAAACTGAACAAGTATTTCCTTTGGACTATCTACTTTGTGCATTCAATAAATGTAAATGAGGAAGTCTTGAAAAAAAAAAGGTATTTCTAGTGTGCATCTCGCATGCAGCTTGTCTAATGCACCATCATTTGCATGAAATTACAAAGGTGGAAACCTCAAGCTTCCCTCTGCAGCTCTCTCTTCACTTACTCTTTCTCCGTCTGTGATTGCAGGCAGTGACTCATCGCTGTGCCTGCCATGATGTCCACTCACAAGACCCACAAAGGGATGATTTTAGATGTCGATCAGGTGATCATGTCGAGCTGTCTCTTGGGTTGTCTTGTCTTTGAATATGTCTCTCTTTACTTTTCGCCTGGTGCGTTTACAAACATGTCCATTTCACCTGGTCCCAGTCTGTGTAATAACACGGTTTTGTCATTCTTAGTCAGATGAAAGACAAAAATCTCTAATGATGATTACTATAATTGCCGGACAATTTGTCTGCCTCCCCCTCCCCTATCACCTCCAAAGCACCCCCCTCCCCCATTCTCATTAATCTGCCATCAGCAGAATTTCCCTGAGTTTTCTCATGCAATTATGCAGAGCTGCATGTTATTGGTTTCCATGCTGAGTTTGTAAGATAAACATCAAAGTATGCGATAGGAGAGTGGCTTATTGATTTAGGAGATCTCGGGGTTGCTCTCATAATGTGTCCACATTTGACCTTTGACCCGTCTTTATGTTCTTTGACAACAGAGCCGACTGTGGTTGTGATTGTGGTTGGCCTGAGGAGACTCTGGGTCTTTTCTCCATCGCATATACAGCTCGTCCTTCAAACCCCTCACTTCCCAGTCTCCTTCAGGCCTCACCGGCATGAACTGTTCCAGGACGCTTCAACGGTGATGACACATGAAATGTTCTGTACATGAGGATACGATTTTGGCAGTTTGAAAATGCACAGCTCAGGTTGAAAGATTTATAGTTGCATGTTTACAGAAAAGCTCCATTTTATTTTATTCAGTATTCATTTTTAAAAAAAGTATACATGTGCCTTGTTGAAATGGTTTTGGTAATTACTATACTATAAGAAAGACCATCATTATTCATGTACAACTTTTCAAAACAAAAGTGACAAAGTGCTACACAATCAAAACCTGTATATTTCTACTCTGGTCTAATTTCTGTGGTTCGGGCCATCGTTGCTTTTGGTTATTCTCCCACTAAAGACATTGCTGAGAGCTGTAAACGGTAATAAAATGTTTTACAAAGCTCAATTGGGTACACATTTTATTGTTTGTCCTCTTTTTCTCTTCCAAATAAGGTTGTCTGACTTGTTTGTTTGTCTGGTTTTGTGACGTCATTCTCCTAGATATCTGTTATTAATTTTGCGACTCCAATAGAATTACAAACAAAAGACAATGAAAGCCTGTTGTGTGGCATTGTTTTTAGTTTGTGGTAGTTTTTAAGCACAACATATCAACAGACAGGATTGCTATAGGCACATTATGATACAACAATATAGATATTGAAAGTAAGAAAAAACTGTCAAAAAAAAGAAAGAAAATAAAGTCCAGTCAGATACATTTGTAAAAAAAAAAACCAACTGCAAATTGACCTGTCAAATTTAAGTTAAACCTAATGCCAACTCAAGGAAAGTTCTGGGATAATCTTGTAGACATTGTGTAGCACACTTAAGATACCTTATGTTGCTTCATGGAGAATATAATGTATATTTATGTTCTGAACAAAGGGGTGAAATCCATCAGACAAGTTTGCTGATTTCAAAAGGTTTCCCGGTGACTTCCACGCTGAAAAAGAAAGCTCTGCCACAATGCATGACCTCTGAAAGTTTCCATACAGAATCTACAGAATCAAACCACAACCCTCACTCTGCACTTGTTCGTCGCTGTGAAAATCCCCTTTTGCTTTTCACTCAAGGAGCGGCTTTGGTCCACATCTCTCTGACAAACCGTTCTCTTCATGCTGGAGCTCTCCCGCTCTCTCCCTCTCTCACGCTGTCATGGCGCCTTTTCATCACTTTGTGTTTGTGATCAGAGTGGCGCTCACCACCACTCTGTGGTGCGCAGATGTGGTTTTAGCCCCCAGACATCCTCTCAGGGAGCGAGGGCCGTGTCTTGTCATGTGATTTCCAGGCCGGTCGGGGAGGCAGCGTGGGCGTTGGCATGAAGCGAGACAAAGCTGCAACTGGGTTAACTCACGCAACCCGTGGGTCGGCTGCGGTTTAGGCTTTGTGAAGAAAGGTTGTTAAATTGGCTGCTTCGACTGACTTTTTTCACACTTGTCTGCCAAAAACCACCAACTCGTGTTGACCTCCACTCCCACCGCCGCGCCCTCTCTCTATACCTTTAACTCTGACGGTGGTGAAGCACGACCTTTAGTGTAATTACTCTGACTGCATCTCCCTCATTAGGCTCCTGCGGTGGAGCCCTATAAACAGCTGCAGTATGCGGCCCCCAGTGAGCCACACAGCATTTGCATCGGACTCCTCACCCACGCATAACCTAAATAAACATCTCACTGCTATTAGCCAAACCTACTGGATCCGGTTATGAGCATAGGTTTGCAAAACAAAACAAAAACTGCTTTAACATCAAATTCAATAGCGGGCAATGAACCCTACAATCCTGGCGGTGTGACAGTGAGCATTTTATTTCTTTCACATGCGCTGCCAACATCCCCACCTCCTGAGTCTCAAATCAATTAAATGTACAGTTAATGTTACACTCCAAAAATCTGGAAATCCATGTGCATATCTTCTTAATTGTCTCCAAACACCACTGCCCGAAGACCATGGAGATTCTCCCCAAACACTTGTGCGTGTGTTCATGTAGTAATGTTGACGCATGGTTTGTTTAGTCCAGATCCTGGAGCAGCCTGTGCTGCGTCACCTGCAGCCTTATTGAACTTCGGCAATGTTCAGAGCCCTCTCAGGCTCACTACATCCCTCATTTTCATAATCATTACACGCTTTGATCGTGGAGAGTCAGTGTATTTGACCATAAGTGCAGCAGACTGAATCCATTAATACAAAGTCAATGGGCATGGTCAATAAGGCGATTTAGCCAAATACATGAATCAACAATAGCGTATTAAAGCTCTTGCCAGTAAGTAGGTCCATGGGGATGGCGCTTTGCTGCGTGCTGTGAAAACTCTAATGCAATTATGATCAAAATAATGCCTGGTATTGACTGGTGTGAGAGGCCATGAGGTGCACGGGTGGGGCTGCTCTGGGGATGACCCCTTCCCACTTCATGATTGATTGGGTGTGTCTGAGCAATTCCAGGCCAAATGACTCAATGCGGGGCTGTGTGTCGAGCTACGTTCAGGCCGGGCTCCCGTTATTAACTTACCCAGGAAGAGGGCACCGTAAATAGCCTGCAGTGGAGCCTCACTGGGGGACACTGCCGAAATAAAGAGGGGAAAAGCAGCCCCGCTAAACTCAATTTGTAATTTAATCCAGGGTGATGCTATCGATTGAGATCTGCTCCTGCAATAGCGGCCAACCTGCAGGGGCAATGGATTAAAGCACGTACCAACTTATCATCCTCACTCTACTGCATGCTGCCCTCTGTTTCCCAGATCATGAAATTATGTTATTGAACTCTGCACATTATTCTTTTTATTTTTGTCTTTGTCGTACAATCGGTGCTCTTTCCAAACACATACATCTATTCTGCAAGTTTCAAGCCTTCCTTTAATTCTCCAAATATCTTTATTTGTTAGACTGAGGCCTTCATGATACACATACCATTCATGAAGACAGCATCCACAATGTTAAAAGTAAAACAAATCCACAATATGGAAAAAGGTCATAGAAAAAATAAACCATACTTAATGTATTTAAAGCAAAAATTAAGTATGAAAAGTTACTTAAAAAAAAGTCATTTCATTCATTTTATAAAGACATATGTAGCTGAGCAGATGGTTTTGGTTTTGTTTCCCATTTCTAAGATCTACATCTCAGATATTTCTGCCGCCTCATCATTACAGTGGGGGTTTGTGTGAAATTGCATTAATACTGCCCAAGGTGTTACAATAATGGGAATATACTTAGAATAGTCTTTCTTGAAACCATTAATATTGATGTCTTTGGATTACCATAAATTACCAGGACATTATTTGACTTAAAAAGTATTGCCTTTGAGTGTAATTTATATTGTAAAACAAATTCCATCGTATTGTGAGGGAGGCAGAAGTATCTGATTACTTTTCTACCAAACGCAAAAAACTAAATTAGATTATTGCAGCAAGTCTTTTCAATGTAGAAGTGATAGTCGGGCTGTCTGTGAGATTGTTTTCTCAAAGCCCTCAGGACTGAGGTAAAGTGTGGTCTTTTTGTCAGCCGCATTATACGTTGTCATGGCGGGGAGGCGCTCCCCCCTTCACCTCCACCGCGTTTGATCTGAGCTCAGGGTCTGTGAGATGATACCTCCGCTAACTACCAGCTGTCAGCCCGGACCGGTAGCTCCCTCCGCTCCAGGGAGCAGGTTCACATTAGTCACGAATAAATTGTTGTAGCTTGCGCTCCCATCTACACCTTCTGCTGCTCCACATGTGAATGTGATTTTGGAAAGGCTGGGTACATTGTCGCAAATGAGCGTGGGAGGTGGATTTGATGGATGCCTCTGTCTTGTCATACGGGTGGTACCGGCAACTCCCTGCAAAATACACTTTCCGCCTCTCTGCTGTCGCCCCGACACCATTAGAGCACTGTTTGTGACAAATGTGAGCTCTGTGTAGGCAGGGCAAGATAAACAATGCATCAGCCTGATTAGACCATGCAAACATACTTTGGTTGAACTGTTTTCCATATGGAGCAATGAAAGGCTTTCGCGTATACGTTCTGCTACGGTTGTGAGGGTGAGAGGAGAAAGGGAAAACGCTTTTCTGTGAAGTGATGTGCCGAATTCCCCTACAGAATTTTTACGAGTTGTGTGTTTTGCTTGCAAACTCACATATAACGCTTGGAATACGGTGGGCTTTTAGTTTTATTATTCTGCCCTTTAATCAGCTACTTAGATTTCCTTTCTTTTTTTCTAATAAATTCAGCATCCCCCCAGAGGGTTACAATTTGATTCTATGGAAAAGGCAATACATTATTGGCCGGCCTAATGGAAGCTGTCATGCCTCCACTGACCCCACACAAACTCCTTCATCTTACTTCCCTTGGTAGATAAGGAGAATAGACTCGATTGTTACTGTGAGGTATAAGTAAAAGACAATCCTACCATTTTGAACGAATCCTAACGGACTACTCTCCCTCCCCCGTGATCTCTCTTTTCTCCTGCTGTAGTGAGTGTATTTTGTTCGGCAATACCGTACGACTCAGGTTTTTATCGGTTCCATGTGTTTCATGCCCGGTCGGGGACTAGGAGGGAATGAATTGATCCCTAAAGAAACAGCCTGCTTCAATTCTCTGCACCGGTTCGGCCAATCAGCACCCCTGCTGCTCCCACTCACTCTCATGATTGTCTCACTAGAGTTTCAGTAATATCTCCAGGAATGCTTGCGAGCACACGCACACAAACACTATCTATCCCTTCATCGCTCTGTCTCGTACGTACAGGCTTTACATGCATCAGCCGCTGTGCTAACAGGAAACAGTCCCAGCGTGTGAAAGATTGGCTGCTCTCGATCGCACTCCGACTCGATCAGGAGGATTTGCAACCTTTTCATGATTCATTATAAGCCTTCAATAAATAACAACTTGCTCATGTGTCGAATTATGTAATAATGATCTAATGTTAACTCAGAGTCCCCAAATCTCAACGTAACACACCGTGCAACATGAGTGTGTATGGACAAAAACCAAGCAACCAATGATACACTGTATGACTATGATGATGTAACGCTCACCTTTGCCCTGCAAGTATATCTCATTTTTATGATTATTGTGAGCATCAGGAATTGCTCAGCTGCATAAAGCATCGGGTAGGTGGTCATTTTAGAGATCTGTTTGAGTCGTTGGATGTAACTTCTTGTGAGACTGAGATTTCTCCTGAATTGAAATTGAAAACAGAATAATTCATCATGGGTTTCCTTTCTGCCGACCGTTGTATTCCCAGACAACTTTCTTTCCCTCGTATGATTTATGCATAGGCTAATCTGTCAGAATCACAAGCTGGGAAAGATGTTTTCAGCACCATCGCACGCTGTCAAGGGCATGGGTTGTGATTTAGGGCATATGGATTTGTTGCCGCTGTGAAGGGCGGAAGAGGTTCGAATGGAGGCCGGTCCTCTCCCGACATGGGTCAGTGGAGAATGTGAAGGCCCCGGAGGAAGTGGAATGATTTTCTGGTTTTTCAAGGTTTATTTTTCTCCGTGTTTGGGAATAGAGGGGTGCTGGTCTGCAGGTTTCAATTGAACATGATGGATCAAATATGTTGCAAAATAAACACACACTCACGGCGATGCACACTTTGTCATTCCCTTTATTGGACATAGAGTAACTCACTCAAAGACACACACACACACACACACACACTCATACCCCAGGTCCCCTGACATTAACCCTACTCTCAACAAACAGCGAGATGAAAGCTCAGGTAAACGTCAGTGTTAGCTCTGCCCTAACGAGCTGACTCAAGGCAATGGATTGCTCATTACTGCAACTTAACAGAGTCTTGCCTGGATTCTTTGAAAAGGGGACATTTTATTTTACCCCTGTCTGACTGTCAACCTCACTTAGACTTGCTGCTGTTCTTGAGTTGGCTGCTTGAGCTTGAATTACTGGACTGTTCAGACTTGAATTTTTATGAATGGACATTTTATTAGAGGAAAAGTCCTTCATTCATGTTTGAATCACGCAATGTTTCAGACGTGAATCATTCAATGTAAAACATTAGATAGTAGATGGGACATGTGTAAGATAGCATATGACAAATATAAGATGAGACATTAGATTTAATATGAGACATGTATTATAAGAGTTAAAAGATGATTCATGGAGAGGAGATATAAAAGATAATGAGATGAGAGAAAAGGAAGAAGAGGGACCCACTTGGAAAATAGATTGTAATTCTCAATGGGGTCTTCCTGAAAAAGATTTAAGACATGATATGATAATTAAGATGAGACATCAGAAATGAGAGATAGTATTATACATACCTCAGATAAGATGTGCAATAAGAGCTCTGCAACCAGCATATTAGTTTTACGAGTTTTAAATGCAAGAGGCAACATTGTTATGTAAAGAGGAACTGGATAACTATGACATTAGGGACATGACGACATGCAGTACACAGCTCACTAATGACTTTGATACCTTAATTATGTAATATCCTATAAGACAGCCCAGCAATAAAATGTGTTCTTACCCCCTTGTGTACTTCATGTAGAAGGAGGTGGACGAAACATTACAACCATCTTTCAACATGTCTCTGGATCGTATCGGACTGTACAGCTGTAGATAATAAACTGATGAATCATTGTGCATATTAGGTTTAAGGAAACTGCTGATTGGCATGCAACCTAATACAACCCAACCTGATTGTTTATGTTGGCAATGTAATCCTTTATCCTTTCGTCGTTTTTATTCATGTTTTGTTTGCCTCTTCTCAAGTGGTTATGATGACTAGTGGATATGAATATGATCACGTGTGGATCCCACGCTTGTCATTGAAAAATATCACCACAAACAAAATGTATAGTATTAGTATCACCGGTGCGGTCCTACCTTCCTCGGCATGTCAGAGCGTGGACGGCTCTGTCATTCAGTCAACACCAGCGAAATGAGAAATTCCTCATCGCGCCCCCACAGCTCGTGATCCAACACCTGCTCAGTAGAGACGGATGCAATGAAGATGAAAGTCAGAAAGCAAACCGCAACAAGAGTGCTCTTTGATGAGCGTGTGTGAGGCGAGTGGACATGTGGCTGTGCGTGGAGAGTCCTGAACATAACAGACAACTTGGTCTGCTTTGAATAGTTTCAGGTGTTAGATATTACAGTCCCCAAGCCCTCCCCGATGTCTCACGTCTCACATGGTTTATAACACTTTTTGACACACATTCGGCTCATTCTCCTTAGCGGAGAAGACAAGGCTGCGCCCACTACTCTCCTTTTTCCTCCAAACCCAGGCAGTCGGGGCTGACACCTGCCCAGGGAGCGCTTAAAACAATTAGAACTCCTTTAAAAGCTCAGAAATGTCGCCTGCCAAGGAAAAGAAGAAAAAAAAAGAGATCGAAAAGCATAGTTCCCCTCCTTAGATTTTAATCCTAAATTAAATCAAGTGTGCCATCAGTGTGTGCCAGGGACGGTCCCTAATGGCAGCCTTCTCATTCCATTATTTCATTAATTTCCTCTCCTTGCTCAGCCTCTCCTACTGTAACAGCCTCTCTGACTCATCTGCTGCTGCAGGAGAGGGGGAACGGGAGGAAAAGCACCCAGGAGTGGAGGAGAAGGGGTGGGCACAGTGCCCGCTCGAGGCGGAGTGAGTCACGACGCACCGCAGGACCCATTCATCACAGTGTGGCGGCGCTGGCACTGCTTGCACCTTGGCAGTGTCCATCACAGCCAACCTGAACAGCCGTGAAAATTAGTCTGCTTCATCTCTGGGCTCTAATGTTATTGTTGCCAGCTCCCCCGCCTGCGGCCCTGTGGTTTGAGGATGAAAGGACACGGTCAGCTAACGTCGGGACACTGTACAGTCTGCACATAGAAAGGACGTATTGTTACACCATATATTAGTTGTATCAGCCCAAATGGCTCGGACTACAATAGGAAAGAGCCACTATCTTCCTAACAAGCCACATTAACAATGTGCTTCCAATTCATTTTCAATATCAGTTATGGTTGTAATGGACTAAATTGTGGATAATACAATAATACAACATCATCTTCTCAATGGAAAAACATAATGATTGACCTGCTTTGATCAGCTGCCAGTAACAAGTAAGTAAGGTTGTAGTATGCTCTTACGCATACATATGTATATGAATACACAATTTAAATCATTCTGAAAGTCTCCCTCACATCATACAGTGATGGTGACATGAATGAATGTGATGATTTAGGATACAGTGCTGTGGAAATGATGCCCTTGTGTGAGAATGATGTGCTTTAGGGCAGTGATGGTCAGAACTTTGGGTTTTCATCTCTGAGAGGAGAGAACGCTTCAGGTGTGTAATATCAAATGATTTCTGGCCACTGGAGTCGGACTTCCTTTTATAACTTTTGAAACTGTATATATTTTGCTCGCCAAAGTGAAATGTTTCCGTGCACTGTTTTAATGTCCTCTGGCTGGAGCATTGCAACAGCATGTGTTGCACATATTAAAAATGCATGAAGCGGAGACAGAATACAAATAAGATGCGAGCAAAAACGGCAAATAATAGCATTTAAATCTGATGTGTCATTTATAAAACAAGCACAAATGAGGTTTAACATTCATGAAATACAGATAATACAACACTGCAGAGTAACTGCTAGAGAACAGAATAAAGAACTGAAATGTGCTGAAGAAATGCACATCCAAAAGCAAGTTTTCTTTCTGTAAAAATGATGCGAATGAGACAGAATCTGCACATGTTCAAACTGCCCATACATGTCCATAGCATTCAGCTTCTGAATAGCTTCCCTCACCACAGAGGATCCCTGAAGTCTTTTAAAGAGGCTTGTGAAACAGTTGCAGCTGCTCCAAATCACTTCTCCTAACATCTTGAATCCACTGCATGTCAGAAGCAGAAGATGGGATAGTGGGATGAGACAATAAAGGCTTGTTGTATATGTTGTGTGCATCTCCGGGTAGTGCGGGTAAGTCTTTTTGAGCTACTCATTAGTTAGTGAAACCACATCTGTGTTTTCATCTAAACAGTGCTCTTGTAAGGGATTAAGAACAATGCTGAGATGCCGTTGATCTTTTCCCATGAGGTATGGTTGGAAAATGGATGTCGTCTCCAGTCGTTTCTCTCTCTTCGGAGCTGGACTGTTGGATACGGTTCTGACTGACGAAAATGTCCACTGAGCAGATGGAAAATCCTCAATTCAACATGAGCATGATGTGCAGTCGCTGCAGGGTGGGAACGAACACGACAAAAACATGTTGATTTAATCTCATCTTTCTGACCCCTTCACCTGGTGTTGGCTATTTTGTTTATTCAAATCACGTCGGCCATATCTTGTTACACTTACATATTGGCTTTCTGTTGTCTTTGATCAATCTGTCACAGTCAATCTTCTCAATGTATGCCAGTTATGAATAATGCATCGCATCAGAATAATCCCCATTTGTTTGAGTCAGCAACATTAATCCGCACAGGACCGTGTATGTTTAGAAAGCTACTTTTTCTTCGGCCGTGTGATGTGCATGTAAAGCTTTGGGATTTTCATCGTTTACAAGTGTTGTCATTTTCTTGTTTAATGACATGTCATTAATTCATGGTCAGCTCAAAAATGTGGAGGCCATATGCTTGATCCAACGATGTGCCAACCCGCTCTTGACACACATTGGGTCTAACATTCCCCTCTGAGCCAAAATGCCCTCGGGCGGATTCATCCCTCTTCTTATAAAATCATGGATGGCAATCACACATCTTAGGAGCCTCCGCGACACATCACGGCCCTCATAAAGATTTCATTTACAGCTCTTGAATCAGCCCTCTGTCTCTTTTGTTTTCTCCATCATTCCTCCTCTCTGCCACTACGCACACCCTCATTGCAGATGACAGGGCTTCCTACCCAAGGCCACTTTGTTACTCACCACTCTCGTTTTTTACTCAAGACTTCAACCCCCTCTCCTCTTCCTCTGAACCCAACCAACCGTAACACCACATCCCCCCTCCCCCCCTACCCCCTCAGCTCTCTCCTCGATGCTGGTGTCTGGTCCGCCTCCCTCACTTTAATCTTATAAAAGTGGATTTCTGATATAGAGTGTGAGTGGGCTTTTAAGTGGATGGTATTGAGGTTGGTATATAGTGTGTATGATGGGTAGAAGGGCAGGTGGTTCCTGTAATAGCTTCCCTGCCCATCAGCCACTAATGAGCCTATATAGACACCCAGTAGTGGGTTATTATGTTGTGGTAAAAATGAGAGCTGGACGCAGAGAGAGAAGAAGAGATGCAGAGGAGCGGAGCAGCACACCAGGTCACTTACAGATATTGATCCGCGTCCCGATCCATCTCAATTTTCCTCATATATTGTCACATCCAATTATGTTCCGCGCCATCTTGAAAGCAGCGCGTTTTAGCGTAAGGCGTACCAAAACTGCAACAGCGTGATATTGCTCATGTATTATGCGGCACACACAGGAGATAAATGCACAATGCTCGAGGACTTAAAGGCTGCACAGTGAGGTGAAAAAGTGTGCTCGTTTGTTTGTGTACTGTTCACTTTCCTCTGTCCAAATGCCTGAAATCCCCGAGGTGAATGTGCTACTCTCTTTGTTATAACGTCTCCATTTGAAGAGAAGATGAATGCGCTCCCTTCTTCATCCCCACTCCCCGCCCTCCTCCTCATACGTCCCCTTTTCTTCCCCCCCTCAAGCTGAAAGCTGCAGTCTGGGTGGTAAAACTTGACTGCAGAGATGCATGAACCCAGGAGACTCTGTCGGGAGGCTGGCATGTACTTTCAACGTGATTTTTTGTTGTTGTTGCGTGTGTGATGAATCGCGTTTACATACAGAACAGTAGTCCTAGATATCTATCCTGTTTCCTATTATAGCCAAGGATATACAGAGCAGGAGCCTCTCTGTCTTAATGACAGCGGTTGTTTCAACAAAGACTGAGGTCCTTGAAAAATAAGATGTCCAAAGATATAAGTGCTCCGTGCAGACTAACAATCAGCCGCCTGTGAATCCTTTTGTGGCTGTCATTATTCAACTAACGGGATTCTTTCTTTTCATTGTTGTGTGTTGAGTGTTACAGGGCTCGCCCTTTATTCTAATACACATGTTTATGTTATTGATATTTGTATTTATTTATCTAATGACATCATGTGCATTACAAAGAGTTTTCTTTCAATACTGTGTGTATTTTATCTGAATATCTGTCCCTTGAATTGCCCTTAATAGAAATGCGCTTTGCAGTGGCTTAACCAAGAATTTGTTTTTTTATATAAATTTTCAACACAATACATTTTGACAGTCACAAATTCCACAGAGGGGTGAAGGATAGGGAAAAAATATCAAACTTTAACGTTGAGCACTGGGGACAATAAGGTCTATAACGTAAAGTGGGAGAATAAAGTCTTCATTTTAACCCAAAACACATTGTTTCCCTGAACCGACCCGAACCTGAACCACCTCATTTTCAACAGGAATTTGGACAAAGTTTATCCCACTAAATTACTATATCACATTGTTAAGTATAATTCAATGATCATTATTTATTTGTATGTTTTTACAGGGTGTATATAGCCTGGAATTATTATTTCTGAATAAATTCACGAAACATTCTGGGCTGAGATTCTGAATCTGATTTGAATTCCAAATTATTTAAAAGATATTGCTTCATAATTCATATTATAATACACACAAATACACATGGGTCTATTCACAGTAAGGACATCATCATTATAGGAAGAGATATAACCTAAATAGTATATAATTTATTTTACATTAAAATGGTGGATATCTTGAGTGTAAATGAAGCTATATTTTAACATAATATTAAGAGTTGAAACCTTGTTGCGGAGCTTTTATACTTAACCTGTGGGATAAATAATCCATCATTCATCTTGCCATCTGGGACTAATATATGTGACACCGTTTAGAAGACCTTAGTAAGTATGACCCCAGTGAAAAACCGACCTATACCACGTGGCCGTCTATAAAAGCTCTCCATCCTGTGCTGTAAAGAGGGTTTTCTCTGACAGAGGTGTTCTTTGGGAAATAGCATCCTCAGGTAGGTTTCCATAGTGACTCTCGGTCGAGGAGTTATAGGACAGGAGATGGTATTGGTGTTGGGGGAGCGGTATGGAGGTGTTGATGGACTGAACTTGCACGTTGAACCATCCCAAGAACTTCAAATCAAACCACCCAAACGTCTAGTGAGGAAACCAGATGAGTCAAGACAACCTTATGTTGAAGATATCAACAGTGCAGTGCAGGTCATAAGCAGACGCATACTTCTAATGTCAAACAAAAACGTCAAATGATTGCCCGTAGGAAGACATCTGTAAAGCATAAAGGTGATGTGATGGTTATAGAAAACAATCTTTAGCTGAGGGAAGTGGGTGCAAATCGCATGAGCAAGCTTCAGCACAGTGCTGCTTGTAGATCGTTCCACAATGTCACAATATGAGGGGACGACAAATTACTTCTAAAACACTTATTTCTCACAAAACAAATTAAACATTTTTTTTTTAATCTGAACCCGTCACTCAGTAAATAAGGCATTTATCAGTTTGAAAATAAATGAATACAGTTTCATTCTTAGTTTTCAAAACACTATTTAAACATGTAAATGTGTCCCGCTATCCGTTCTGGTAATGTGCATGTTGTGTGTTCACCTTAACACTTCTCTCTGGGCGGAACACAGTTGATTCATTTCTATATGCATTAGCCCATATTTATTGAAGAAGTTTCACTCTGAATCATCCACTTTAGTGCCTAAAGTGAGTTTTTATGGCATGGAAATGAAAGCATACCCTCTGGCCCCCCATTACCATATCTTTATTAACATTTATGGCCCAAATTAATTTAAGTGAAACTTCAATCAACTTTAACGTATCCATCCATTAAACACAATTGTCCGAACCTCCACCAGCTCCATGGCTGCTGTTCTGCATCACCTTTGACCTCCCTGTGAAGCAAGCAGGAGACGAGTGAATCACCCCACAGAGATCAATAATGGCCCTGTTAATCCAAGAGAGGATTTTTTTTTTTAATGAATGTCAGCTAATCTTACAGATATGCTCAGGAGATGCTAAACTGAAATGAACAAGGGTTTCCTTGAAGGGCTTTTCGTTTTGGTTTGTAGGTGGTCCTACTGTTGAATTAAGGACTGCTTAGGTATAAAACCTCAGTAAAACAGTCCATGAGTCAACCAAGTGAATGTCCAGTGTAATGCTAGTGAGCTGCTCCAGGCAATAAACCACGACAGTCTTGAGCTCCAGGAGAGATTTGTCTACATTTACAAACATTGATTAAATTGTCCCACGCCAATTGTGTTTCTTTCAACAATGTTCTGTTCCCATTTAACAAAGATGAAACAACTGCAATAGACAAAGAGCACTAATGAGGAACCGCAACAGCAGGAGAGCATATGTGCCCTTTTCTCTCTCTTTATACGCACGTGTGTGTGTGTGCGTGTGTGTGTGTGTGTGCACAAATAAAACTATCGTGTCATTTGCTCTGCCAGTGCAACCGATGCCACCTCTGTCCAAACTGCATACAGCGGGAATAGCCACAGCAGTACTGTAATAAACATCGTACACACGCTAACCATCACCTCTAGTTTTAGCATTAAACACACACACACACTGGCAAAGATGTTTGACAACGTTTGCTGACATTGACGTGAGTAGAGGCAAGCTCAAGCGGTTCATGTGGGGTTTGCACATGTCATGAATGTAATGCATTATAACCGCCCACACACTGGCGCACAGTAAAAATCATTGACTCACACATGTACAGTTCATAGAGAGCCTTTCTTTACAATCGACCAGAGAGAAGAGGGGGAAGTCATACTGGATGGTGTCCAGGTGTGGAGCCTGCCTCTCCCACCTCTGTCATTAAACCAGCGGCCTGTGGGAAGCAGGTTTTTTACTGGACTCCGCAGAGTGAGCTGACCCCGAGATGAAGCAGTCATCTGTCCTCTCTCAGATCGCTGCTTGCAGCCCAGTGCCATAATTCACAAACAGCCATAAGCAGCAGACGTCACACCAAACTTATTTATTGCTGATAGTCTGCTACTAAATTAATTCTCTCAGGCGTTACGCCTTATGCATGTGCAAGTGATGACATTTTTATTTCACGTTGGCAAACGGCTCACTCACCCGAGTCATGAACTTTGTTTTAGGTTGTCAGTTTGGACGTGCATTGACATTTTTTTTTGCTGTCGCATTGAAGAGACCAGAAGCTGGTGGAGCTCCATGGAGCGATTCAATCAGAGACGCCTGCGTCATTTATAACAAATGGCCAATTGTAAGTATAGATCTTACATAAAAGGACGCTGCTCTTTGAAGAAGCTGTCAAAGAATATGAGCGGAAACAATCATTCTGCTGGGTGAATGGATCCCCCAGCCGTACATCACTTTAGTTTTTAAATCACAAATACAGAAAACCCATCGATAAGGGAATGGCTGAATCATTTTAGGGATATTACGCTCATAGAAAGATCATCAGCTGTAATACATGAAGCGTGGACATCCATTGTAAAGGCTTCAGTTCTCTTTCAAACCCACATTTTCTTACACATATATAATGTGTCACTTTGATAGAACGTAAGAAGATAATGGACTGTACATCGCTTTTCCTGTCTTCCGACCACTCAAAGCACTTTAACTCTACTTCATTCACCCATTTACATCCATTCACACACTGATGGCAGTGGCTATGGTTCCAGCTCCATCAGGAGTATTAAACATTCATACCCACATTCATACGCACAGCTATGGAGCAATTTGGGGTTAAGTGTCTTGCCCAAGGGCACATGGACATGAGCTAGCGGAGCCAGAGATTGAACCGCAGATCCTCTTATTGAAGGACGACCCTGCTCACCACTGGCTACAGTCTTCTTTAACTTAGCACTCAGTGCAAAGGATTGAACAGATTAAAAGGCACATGCTACACATCCAAAACTGTGCAAACTTTCTACTAAACAAACTTGAAGATATGGTCAAAAGTTATGGTGCAAGCTAGTAAGTGAAGCTTGAGTTGAGAGTTCTTTGTGAAGTGTTGTTTCAAATCTTTGCTAACATCTTTAGCCATAAGAACTTATAGAAGTCATTTATTGTTATTGTAATATCTTTTAATGTTTCCTGTTTCAATACTCATTTACCCCGATTATGTTTTGACTCTTTCAATAAAAGCAGCATTTGTATCTTATATTTTATTCTTCATACATATTTGTGACACACAATGATTGTGGGTGTTTCCTGGCTGGCGGGGGGATGAGCCAGAAACTCGGTCTGGCAGAGGAACCATCAACCAGCTGTCCCGTGCCCATCAGACGCACTGCCTGTTTAATCCAGAATGACAGCCTGAGACCCAGTGTGAAAGGGTTTTCACTCTCAGCCTGTAAACAGGTGAGGTTTGATGGCGTCTGCAGCCCAGTGAGCATTAACTCCGCAGGTGCCTGGTGCTGGACCTTTAGTCCCACAGCAATGCGTTGGACCGTGATTTGTTGATATCCGGTTGTAGATCTGGAGAAATAAGTATCGCATTTAAAGCCGTGCAGCATGTGTTGAACCTCACATCCTTTATAATTGATTTAAAATGCCAAACTACAAATCCAGGGCGAAAAAAAAAAGCCTGCGAGGTTATTGACAGTGAAGAATGACTTCCCTGACACAAACACCATGTGGTCGATGAAGCCATGCGGCAATATTACATGTACAACTAATTTCGCTCATTTCTATTAAGTCCTCGTGTCAGGGATGTTGTGTTTCAAGATTTGTTATGAATTGTCTATATCGGCTCACTCATGACCTCTAAATGGTTCCTTATTAAATAGGGATTTTCTCGTTCTGGCTCACTGGGGAAGGAATTGAAGCTGTGAAAGCGCGCTCGGCACAACTGGTTCTTCTGACACGAGCGAAGTTGGCAGAAACCAGAAAAGGCTAATGGTGATGTTGGCATTCCTCCTTTGATAATATCTGCACGCATGGTTAGCCCCCGTCACTCACAAAGCTGCTCCTGAGTGTGTTTGACAAGATGGCTGCCTCTCTAATTTGATGTTACTGTGGCGACTTCGTCCACTCCGCGTTGTGACTGGAAGGGCCATAAACACACATATGCAATGTTGCACTCTTATACATCCCTGAGATGTAAATACTGACGCCTTAAGGATGTTGTGTTTCCTCAAGAGGCAGCAATACATACCTGAAAGCTGCACATTTGTGCCTTTTGTTAACTGAATGTTTGTTTTGTCTTAGATGTCTTCCCTCTCGTCATATTAATAGCCATCATGGGAATAATACTAGCGATTGGTTTATTTAAAAGTTTGTCTTTGCCATGTATGTCTCCAGGCTATACCATAATTAGAAACCAGTCCCAGTAACACTGACATGTGGGAAGCATCAACCCTCTCCAGGTTGTCACTTCCTTCCTCTTTATTTTCTCTGCCATGATGGACAACCGATGGTTATGTCCATTCTCCAATGGCCTCGCCCATTACAAAAGGTCACCCGAGGTCATTAAGGAGGTTGATTGTAGACCAGAGGCAGACTTTAGACCAATGGAAAGCCAGCAGGATATCAATTGCAAATGTGGACTGCAGCTCTATACCTGTATTTGTACTTGAGCTTCATACGGAAGGAAAGGCTCAGTTGTAATGACTTGTTTACACTGTTTGGAAAGCGCTGATCTTTGGATTCATGTAATTTGCCCCCGACTCAATCAATCAAGGTATCAATCAGCAGCTTGCGCTTTACGTAAACATATTAATCGGTTTAGATGTCTGTCCTCCTTGTGGCGCCCAAAGCAAAGGTCATCAGCAACTCTGAGTGAAAAGACTGTTAAGATTCCCAACTGAAGCTTGTGTTTCCACCATAAGAAAACACACTAATTAGTAGAGTAAGCAGTGAAACCATCATTAAAGGAGACTTGTTCTGTTAGGATCTGCAGGTTGGAGAAGCTGCTCGGTCCGTCTCCCATCAAGGCAGGAAATGGCAGGCTAGAACGGCTTTGGCTCCTGGAAGACTCTCAGTATGAGGTATTTGTTTCAATCAGCTAGAGGACCGTTTACTCTGACTTCACGTCTGCGCTTTTAATTTGTTTTTTTTTGTAGATACTTGTCTCACTGCTCTGTGGTTGGTGAATGTAGCCTGTGTCTTGATAATAAGTTCCAAAAGGGACAAAAAGATGAATCATCCTTTTTTTAGTCATTTTATTAGAGAACAATCTCTTGAACATTCTTGGCCCGGAATATCTTACCTCTGACTGTACTGAATAAAAGCAGTTGTCTTTCCCTCTAAGTCGAATGGGATGAGGTCATTGTTGGCGCTCCTTGTTAAGTTTTCATGTTTAATAGCAATGCCTTCATCCAATATAATTAATATATATATATAATATTTCTGAATTTGAAACAAGATTACACTTCTTCTGTTGCCGTCATTGTGTTTTCAAGAGCCTTTATTCAGCACTTAATCACTTCGTCATTTATCACTTTTTAAACTCTGCCTCATTTTCCTCTCAGCCCCATGAATACATGACAAAAGATACTTTAATTACATCTATGAAATGATGCAATATTCTCACCTTTGCATTCATCTCTTTCCCACTACTCCCATAATTATATATGCACTTGCATATGTACATAAATAATGATATACATATTTTGTAATTCTTTTAAATGTAGTATAATGTATCTGCCTGTCCTAGTGTTTGTTATTGAGTGGAATGTTGTTATTCAACCTTTTCCAACCTTTTTTTTTAATCTGTGGAGGGAGCAACAAACTCCCTGAACTGTATCATATCAATAAAGCTATAACATGTTATGGATGTTTCTCTATGATAATGTTCTGATGGTATTATTGTTATCAATTTCCCTTTTAAATAGTATTGCATCTCTTATCTCTAGATTAAATTGGACCTCTCCCTTTGTCTTTATCTGAGAGTATACATGTATTAAATGTACAGTTCATTCTGTTTTAATATCCAAAGACAATCCTGTGTCTTACTGTACAGTATTTAACATTACATGTACAGTATATTACTTGGCAATGCAACTCTACTGTTTATATCCAGTGTATTTAACAGTTAAAGGCAATGATCCTATTTTTAGGCTCTATTGTCATCTTTTATGTGACAATAAACTGCGGCAGGTTATATTATTGTGAATATCTTGTAATAACTTATTCCCACCCCAAAACTCATCTTTTTTTGAGACGTTGTTCCTCACAGTTTCTTTAACAAACAGTGAAACACACATGACAGTAAACCCAGCAGAGTTTTTTGCTTTCTCTCCACCCACCGAGCTTCAACTCAGCCAATGAGATGATATTTGTCTCCAGGGCAGCTCTCCCAACATTTTTTTGTTCAACTCAAATTGTGATCTGCTTCCCTAACTCTCACTCACTGTCAGTGACGTTGGTTCTGCTGCTATTTTATCTTTAAATGTGTGGCAGCTGAGAGTTTGTGCAGCAGCCGCCCTGGTGGTCTTTCACTTCTCTAATTGCAACCCCCCCCCCCTACCTTGATCCCACTCCCCTTCTCCAGCTCTCTCTACTGCACCGTTCCTCCCTCATCACTGGATTTACAGCCCAATCACTGTTGCCATGGCATGCAATATGTCGTGCAACAATAAAACGAGTCATTTTAATATTGGAGACACAAGTGGGTGTGACCTTACAAGCATAGTTGAATGTTGATCGTCAGTAGGTCGTCAGCTCCGCTCGGTGTGGTCAGTTCTTTATACGGATTTGTCTCTGACATGTTACTTATCCCTGCTCCAGTGGGGTTGAAAGGACACCTTATAAAGTCAGGCTAAAGATTAAGTAACTCCTGCCTTCATTGCAGTATGCAGCCAGGCTACTCCAGTCATTAGACAGAGCCCTGCACTACTGTAACCACACAAAGGCTGGCTCAGCTCTCACACACCTCCTAATGGCTTTCACAGAGTGGCCCCTTGGCCGGCCAAAACTAGTCTAATAAAGGGCTGGGAGCTTTAAAATGAAACAGACATGCCATACCCCCAGCTGGGCACGGTGTTGTACAGTACGCCAGAGCTAAACCAGGGGTCCATGTTGGATTTAGTGAGCATTTAATGGAGTACAGTAAGACTGAAGGTATCAAAGGAGACTTGTGGGATTTTAACTCACTACTAGAACATAACCTTGGTGTCCATCCAGAAATGCACTCCATTGCTTTCACCCCCACATGCATGTACTTCACTCCCGTCTTCTCCGCTTCCTGCGTCCCAAGTGTGGTCATCGTTGCGGCGGGGTTAAGAGTTCGATCGGATTCATCCTTCTTTTTTTCACCAGAGGGGCGGTGAGGTGGACAGCAGGCCTGTGCCACAGTGAGGGATTAAACACTGTCGTCACCCCCTCCTCTGCCGGAGCTCAGACCTCTCCATCACGCAGACAGCAGGTCCCAGTCCTCTCCAACCAGAGCCAAACACATGCCAAACTGCAGAGAGACAGACAGGTAACTCCTCTCTGATACGCAGCATATGTCGCCCTATTTTCAACCTCAATGTACTGCCTGCATCCCCAGCCAACACGGGGTAATGTAATATTGGACTTTACTTTATTGGACTCTTTACTATGTCTGTGCATGGAAAGCATTGACCTCTCATCAACCTCCTGAATTGAAGTGCTCCCCTTCAGATCACAAGCAGACTTAAAGGCCTTTCCAGACCTTGAAAATGGAAGTTGTTATTACCGTTGTTTTAAAGTGCATTGAACCAATCATGTTCCGCAATAATGCCCTTGGGCATTTTCTTTTCATGTGACCCATTAAGTGCAACTATTTGAAGCAAGTTATGAAACCTGAGAAAATAAGCGGCCATATTGTTCACGTATTTAGTGCTTCACACCTTTGGTCTTGTGTTAGCGATTCTTTCTCCAACACATTTCCAGACCACAGTGGTCGTGGTAGTGTACAATAATTGCATGAGGGGTGGTATGACATTGACATTTTCCATGTGTGTATCATATTGCTTTGAACTTTAAGAGATTCAAAGGCATCAAGGGAGCAATACAGCAAATAATATTCATTCATTGTAAATTAAATCAAAGGAAAATGACCTCCAAATGCTAAAATTATTCCTGTAAATTCTAAAGTTACACACAAAAATGGGAGGATGTGATGCCCTTTCTGGCTCCTTTCAATTGGCTTTCAAATGGCTTTATTTCCCAATGTTTCTCGAGAAAAAACATATTTTACGTTTGCAAAAAACCTACTAAATCCAGTACACACGCACACGCACACGCACACACAAACACACACACACACACACACACTTGCTGATCGCAGTGGCGTGGAAGGTGGTCGTGATTCTTGGTGCCCACAGCAGGAGATTGCCCACAAAAATTCCAGAAGGATTATTTAGTTATGAAGCAGGGGCATTTTGGGAGTGGAGCAGAGTACGCTTCGGTCTGGGACCCAGAATCCTTGGCTACTGACTGGGGGGCCATTTGAAATCATAAAATAAAATGTCTGACAGCTGTCTGAAACCTAGTTTCTTCATATCCTCAGAGAAACTTCCAGAAGCGTCCAGTTTTCCCACGATAGATTTAGAACATAGTCATGTTCATAATGATT
Organism: Clinocottus analis; assembly: GCF_023055335.1. Lineage (NCBI taxonomy): Eukaryota > Metazoa > Chordata > Actinopteri > Perciformes > Cottidae > Clinocottus > Clinocottus analis. The sequence goes on along the minus strand of NW_027175887.1, from coordinate 7,196,780 downwards.
GACTGGCTAACTAAAAAGAGATGCATGTCCAAAGTCCAGTCAGAAGAGACAGACCTTGGATCAATGCTTGTGTCATAATATTAAATCTCAGATTATTTTGGATGTAGATTCTAATATGTCAAATGCGTTCAGCTAGGAGCCACTGTGTCACAAAGTTATGCGTGTTGGTTGAGAGCACAACAAAACATGACAAAGTCTAGAGAGCAAAAATAGAAACCAGGACTGTTCATTGATGTCCAAAGCGTTTAGCTCACTGTTTAAATGTCACAGTCTGACATCACAAATGTAATATTAGCTGTCGCTGAAATGTTTTCTGTGAATATCAAAAGAAACACCTCTAATAGTTTTATGTTGAAAACCAGAAAATAAAAACATTCCTCTGTGGAGCGAGCAAACTGTTTTTAATGGGAGTAAAGCCCACAGACTGCATGACTCCACCCCCTCAAATATGAGTCCTGAGTGTCTTGTAGCACCTTCTTAACGCCGTTCAGGGTCAAAAGAAAATCTGATTGAGAGAGTAAGGGTCTCCTCTTGCAGGGGGGTGAAGGTGTGAATCTGACATGAAGCAGGTTCAGTTAGTGAAGCAGAAAGCATCGTAGTTGAAGTCGCGGATGGACATGTAGCACACCCAACTTCCATGTGGGAGAGCAGAGTTTCTGTCCCTTCACGTCACTAACAGTTAATACAGGCCCGAGCTTTAACCATACAGCAACTTCCATCTGTACATTTTGTAGAAAGAAGTAGTTTGGAAACTGTTGGCATTGGACATTGAATATTGTCACTGAACAAACTACTGTTTAGTAGAAATAGCCAACTTTTTTTTTTAGTCTGGTATTTCCTTTTGTCTTTTGAAAGTGCAAATATGAACATTGGATCCTGCATTTTAGGGCATTTTTTCTGCATAAAGATAACCTGATTTGGAACAAATTTGAAAGGTTTTCATTCAGTCATTACTAACTGCAATAATCCCCCCAAAAACGATCTGGCATAACCATTTTAACTGTAAAGATTTGTAATAGAAGATACATTTGAAAGTAAACCTAACATGACTTTATTTTGTTCCATAACTTTGGGCACAACATTTATGCGGCTGAGGCTGAGAGTCATGGCAGCCTGTGCCATTAGTGGATGGGTGCATGCATGTTGTTGACAGGTAAAGCGCTTTGAGTGGGTGGAAGAATACAAAGGCGCTACATGAATTCAAGTCCATTCATCATCATGGATAAAAAAACAAAGTGTCATATCTGGCAAGTTGCAAAATGAGAATGCTGCTTGCATCAGTAAAATGTTCACTGACAACGGATTTTATGCTTTTTCCGACAATATCCGCTCTCGCGAACCAATATTCCCTCGTATAAGCTTTATTAAACTTTTTTATGGTCATGTTTTGGCTCTAACAATTCTCTGTTATTAGGGAACTATTGTGGTCGAGGTTCAATATAGGAAAAACTCCAAAGTGACCTAAAGCACAAGGCAGTATGTTCACTTTTTGACATTTAACCGGAACCAGGATCGCTCCCAAACCTTTACTGCCTTTGTTGCCGAAACCACACACAGGACTCCGCTGACCCCGGTCTCCAAAGTCAAATTCCTGAGTTTTATACACCCACTTTCCACCCTGACCACCTCCTTCCAACTTGCGTGCGGTACAATAATATAGCACTTTCTTTGCTGGAAACAACAGTGAACATAATCCAAACAGCATTGACATTTAGGGTTGAGAAAAAAAAAAAATTTGCACAATATAAATCCATTTGAATGAGCATAAACGCTTTTCGAACCACTTTCACAATCTAAAGTCAAATTACGCCCATTCTCTTAAAAAAGATGCTGAAATGTGAGGCACACAAAGAACGGTCAGTATGTGTTACGAGTGCCATGAAAAGTGACTAAAAAATAATAAAAGAGTGCCTGTGCATTCACTTTGTGAGATTGTTCACGAGGCCACAGGTAAACAGGATCAGGATCATTGACCTCTGTGTCTTCATCTGACTGCTGTAACACAACTGTAACTGATCCTGTTTGGATGGTATTGACCCTCTGTTGGGCCAGCTCTCACCTCCTGCTCCTCACTGCTGCAAGATCCGACCTTATTGATCCTCATTCGTTAAGTGTTACCATAAATTCCCTCCCCATTAGTTTAAACTGGACGGCATTTGGTCCACCACATGATTCATCCAGACAGTACATACGGAGGGAGAGAGAGAGAGAGAAAGAGAGAGAAAGAGAGAGAGAGAGAAGCCCTCTCTACTCTCTAAGCCATCGTCTCCAGACTGCTCTTCATCCCTCCTGCAATGTGTTCCCGCCTCTTATATTACCTATCCATCAGCCACTCTCCTTTCCCACCCTTTCACTCACTCTCTCCTCTGTTTAAGTGTTGTGCCTCCTGGATTCCTGCACTACAAAGTGCTTCTATATGGGAGGGATTCAATTCACCCCTAATTTAGTTTTGATCCTTTTTTATCTGCACCATTTGCTTGTTGGAAGTGTGGTCGCTGTCTCCCTTGTTGATAATGTGTGCTGTACTGTATACTAAAATGTGTATACTTTTGGAAGGGGAATAGTCAGTTTACAGCAAACCGGCCATGACAGAAAACCTCTCCGTGAAACTGAAGTACTTTTCCTGATCGGGCTGTTTAATGGACTACAGATGAGCTTCAACAGTACGCACAAGAGCTGGGTGACATTACATTTGCAAATACGTTTTGTGGTCTGTGTGAGCTCACTTGGGTGCCAGATTCATGCGGAGGTTGCCAAGTAGAACAAAAAAAAGTTTTCTGTTATTGTCAAGTCACCGTTCTGTTGTCTCCTAAAATAAAAAGTCCAGAGAAGCGGTTCAGCACATGTTGAAAAAAGTGTTTGAATTACCATTTGAGCCACAGAAAGTAGCAGACAGCAGCAGAGGCACCAACCAAGACCATGGTAATGCCAACGCTGACAGATATTGTTTCTTGCTCCTATCACATATCTCATGATTACCCCTCTCCTCCGTCAGCCCTACAGCCTCTCAGGTGTCTTGGGATCACTGAGCCCTGGGCTCAATTCCCCAGGTGAGTGTTTTTGAAAAATCTCCTCGAAATCTTTTCACGAAAGATTTCGCACCGAAGTGGGAAACGCCGGACACACAAATCATTTCTTGGTCAAGCCATAAGCAAGGCTTTAAGTGTAGCAACGGCAATAATAATGTTGGTCTGCAGCCAGCATCGACAACTGAGGTTTGATGGATGTCTGCGTTATGCACCTGAGTGTTCAGTTCAGTAAGCAGATGAAAACGCTGCACTATTTCCAATAGAGATTTCAATGCAGGCCACAAACTCTCAGGAGAACAATTCTCATGGTCCATTGTGGGAAAGAAAATGGAATTTTATGCTGCATTAATGCTCCTGAATCATAAATCTGTATTTTGAGAGCTGTGTGTGGCTCGCTTATATGCTCGATTGTGCATTTTTGTATCTTCTTGTGTGTGTGTGTTTGTTTGCACATTTGCATGCATGCATGCATGTGTGATTCCAGCAGGAAGAGATAAATTGGCTTCTAAAGATCAAAGTGGTCATTCAATCAGTTTTTCAAACACACGGCAATGGGTGCAGGAAGTTTTGATTAAGAAGCCTGTGCATCAGTGGAAGGAGCTCACCCACCTCCATGCGAGCCAGTTAGCTGATTGAAACCCCAGAGGACCCAGTAACCAACATTACTACTGCGCCCTGACAGGCCGAGGAGGGAGGGGTCGGGGGAGAGAGGGAGGGGGGACGGAAAGAGACCTGACCAGTGCGCTTTAATAAATCACCTCCATCCAGCACACTTATCCACTGTAATGCTTTTATTTGCGTTCATATAAACAACACGCCTTTGAACATAAACCATTACAAGTGTGAAACACTGTTAGGCAACATGTTTTTCCAAGTTTACACACCACAGATTCAAGTTGGAACACAACTAGCAGCTCCTCTTTCAAATGTCAGTAATTGCAGAAATAAAACAGAGCAGCACCTTTCGCAGTTGTTGCTGTAAATCTCTGAGCACCAGTTTGGGACATTTAAGACAAAGCCAGATGTGAACATGTAAGGGCAGTGTTTTTTAAATAATTTATTCCTACATGTCGGTTTGTGAGAAATCCTGTTTGGTTAAGATGTTCAGGTTAGGCAGCATGAAACACTGAAGCCTTGTCGGCTAAATGTTACGACAAACATAATCTTTAATATTAGCACTTTTCAAAAGAGAAGTTACAAATAGCTTTACAGATGGGTGCAAATAGACACACAAAACCAGACATTTCTAGTAGGACTCCTTTGAATAATAGGTAGAAAAAAAGTTTAATCCTTTAATGATTAATTCACTGACATCCTCTATGTTGTCAAGTCTCGGGGCAAACAAATAAGCTAATGTGTAGCTGATACAACATTTAAAGTACTGTTGAAATTGCTAATATATTCTTTGGCTTTTACTCTTCTGGACTGGATTGTAAGTTTACTATATTAATAACTGTGTTGTCCTGTGAGAACTTATTGTTGATCTTTCACTGGAAAGTCTTTGTTTCTTCCTGGCACGAGAAACCATCATCTGACAGCAATCAAGTTTACATCCAAAGGATCGAGAAACATTTTGTAGATTGTCAGCCATGACCCAGCACACCCCCGTCTACAGACACGTTAAAGCAGCTCCAGGGAAGATGACAAAGGAGAGGGTGAACTATGGAGAAGCATCCAAGAGTGAGAGCTCACAAGTAGAGATTACACAGTAATGTGCAACAGCACTAGATTCAAAAGCAAAGTTTCTTGGGAAGGCCAGTTAATGCAAGATTGAGTGGTGAACACAGAACTGGAACTTCCATATATTTACCAGTTACTATTAATTATATATATATATATATATATATATATATATATATATATATATATATATATATATATATATATATATATATATATATATATATATATATATATAAACATTTAGCAGTAAGAACCAGACACAATTGTCTCCCTCAATAAAGGCAGGCGCCTCAAATGCTTCGAGCCAGGGATCAACAGCATCCAACTTAAATCTGACAGCCAACAAGCAGCGCTCCAATAACTCCTCTGAAGAATTCCTCGACAGAAAACATAACAGAGGAAACAAACTTTGACTGCCCGAACACACACAAAACCCAAAGCGATCCGTACAGCATTAAACTATTACACTAACACCCTAACAACAAGAGCTGCCTATACACAGCTCAGGTCAGTGTTGTGCCGTCCCTCTCGCTGCCGAACTAGAGTGTAACTAGTCTTCCTCGTGTGGTGGGTACTGACGCACTAAAAGTCCAAGTGAAGCCACCATGAACTGGCAACCAACCTGCAGCCTCGGACGTACCCTCGAAACAACTGCTCCACACATCACCATCAGAAATCCCAAAACAAATTCTTCTCCTAAACCTTACAGGGTCAGAACAACAGCAATTTACGCTCCATGTATACAGGACCACCGAAACACAAAAATCACCAGAATAACGCAGCTCGGTGATACAAACACACTCCTCAGGAAATAGCCGAGTTGTACAGCTGCTCGCATTAAAAACGGCCGACTCAACACTCGTCCGTGTCTTCCAAACAACCACATTGCACATCTCACGCACTACACGAGTCGCACCTGCCAACTCGGCTATCCAAAAATAGTTATTAAAAAGGGGAGCAGCAGGGTTGATTCTTTTTGAATTAATTGACTTTTTTCTCACAAAATATAAAAATAGAACCAATAAAAGTATAGTAAAAGAGCCAAGCCGATAAGTGATACCGATAAGAGTAATAGCATCAATAAAATCTTAACCATAACCAGCCCTTCTCATTAATATATCACTAGAAACTAATCTAACATTTCAATAACATAAATAAGACTCCTGAGTGATCACTGAGCATGTGTCATCCCTCCTGTCCACTGTCAACCTTTTCAAATTCAAATAGTCCATACTGTTCTGAAACCAGCTAATGTCGGCAACACCTTCAGTCAAACTCTTTTATGATATTTTGTTATGTGTTATACATTACAGATTGTTTCCAGTATACACTGCAGAGGCTGACTCCTCGTCTTCAACCTTTTTATTTGAAAAACATTGGACATCCGCCCCGTCCCGCTGAATGTTCCAGTCCGATTGGCTTGCAGATAACATTGTTTTTGTAACTGCTTGTATTTTTCACAGATTGGAACAATGACCTTATGTCTTTAACACACCAAACTTCCACCCGCCCAGTGCAGCTGTGCTACATATTTACCTCATTAGGTCCATTAATCCGGTCTTGTGCTCCTGCTGCTGCTCGTATGGACCTTTTTTCATTATCTGACTGATTTACTGCTCAGGATCGCAGCGTTTCAAGGGCCACTTGAATATCCTCCGAGGTCAAGGAAGGAGCTTGATTCCTGTTTTGGATCGCTGCTCAGTCCTTTGTGTGACGGCTTGACATCTACAGTCCAGCGTATAATGAGACAGCAGTTTGACTCATGCTGCTCTGCTCCGAGGTCACCAGCTTGCTATGATGTGATGCAGGAATTAAATGTCAATGAGTATTTAATCTATCGGGATTCTGCATTGAGGTGCTGCTTGATAAGGTCGTGCAGAGTATAATGATGTGTTATGTTCTGTATAATGGGTTTTTTAGTAGACTGTTCTTGCGCAGGCAACTTGGCAGTGATGTTAAAACTATATTTATTATTGGAGGTGCGGTGGAAAAAGGATTTTTACCTTTTATTAAGAGCGTATGCAACAACTTTTTCAAGGTAATTTGTTAGCTGTCGTTCTTGGCAGCATTTAAAAGGTTGAGATATAATCACTTCACTTTGTCTATCAGCCAGACTAAACACCAGGATCTTTTATAAGGTTAACCAAGAACATGTGGAATGGGTACACTCTAATCCACTATAACATCTATGTCAAATAGATACATTATATTGGTGAGATAACATCATATCTAAGTGGGGATCTTTTTAAAGGAGTGTATACACTTCAACTAGAGATCCCTAACCTGAGAGAAGTGAAGCTGGTGGTCCATTTGAAAATCATAAAAAGAAACACCTGACAGCTGCCTCTATTCTCTGCATTCAAAGAGTCCACCCACTGACCCTGTTCACCAACATCTCCATTAACCGGAGCACAGTGTGATTTCATTACATCAGGCTTAATTGTGTTCGCTGCATCTCAACGTGCTCTGTTAGAAACAGTGGCGTGAGGGCGGCTGGAGGAAACAGAAGATGGGAATGGCGGCGGGGACACGGGGCAGAGGCGATGTCAAAGCTTTTATTCACTGGCTTTTAAAAAGCTCTCTATTCCACACCACTGCATTCCCCCCACCGCAGGGCTGGGAGCATCTCTGCACCGAGAAAATCAGCTCCAGCCTCCATGCCGCCTGGCAAACAAACCACACCGACATTATGTACTGCTCTCTGCACTGCAGGCAAGATGAAATACTGTATATCTCCCAATTTAGTGAGGTAGAAGAGTGAGGTGATGGCTGTGGATGTTTATCAACTCACTCTGGTGTGCGCTTTTCATTCTAGTGATGGGGAATAAAAGAGGGGTGAAAGCCTACCAGGACTGGAGGGACATGGGTTGAGAAAACAGTGAAAAACAGGTATTTAAAAAAAAAACTGATTCAAATAACTACCCTTTAAAAAGCTTGATTATGAAGCAGGGCTTTTTCCTGACAGCTGCTGTATTGTTCTCGTGCAGTGTGTTAAACTCTGGACTAAACACAGAGTTAAACCACAGTCAATGAAGACAGAGATCGTAGTAAGTTTCTCTGAATTTACTGTTACTCTTCCTCAATCATGCTGGTGAAAACTGCAAACAAACATACAATACAAACATTCAGTCCACATTCCTAACATAGGGTTTCACAGTAACAAAATGATGAATATATGTTGCATGTCTATATATTACAGCACTTACGACATTGCTTCTTTGATGCTTCCCCGTGAATGCAAGAAGAATCCGAACCATGCGGTCCACTGTCCAAATGTTTGCTGAACCGGAAGTGCTACAATCAGACACCATTTGACAGGTAGTGTAAGTCCCGCCCCGGAAGTGACAAACCGGAAGTCCCGCCCCCGGACGTGACAAACCGGAAGTCCCATCCCCAGAAGTGCTGAAACCGGAAGTGATGTCGTAATATGACATCACCATTAATTAAACAAAGTGAAAAATAGAAAGAAATGCCGTGAAGGCAGCACAGCTGCCATCTATTTACAACTACTGTGTAATCAATTTAGACAGCTGCAAAACACCAGCAGTGGGATCAGGACCTGCAAGAGACCTCACTGTGTGGTATTAAAGGAACTGGCCCGGTCGGGAATCAAAGTCGAGGTGTTTCGGGACCCGTCTGCACCCGGTACCTGACGTGGTTTGGTTTCTTCGTCCTCCAACTGGAGCCGAAACACCTGCCGTAACTTTTGCAGAGTTGTTTTTTTTCACATGTCAATCCATCCAGACTCCTACTGCTGTTTCAACTGTCACAACACGGCACAGACTGAGGTCCTGTGTTCTAATTTCAGGGCATGACCTTCTGTCTGTGTGTGTTCAGACACATTGGTATGCTGCTCTGTTTACCTTATATGGTACTTGTGTGCACCAGTGTAACTTTTGCATGAAACAGAGGACTGATTTTTAATAGTGAAAACCTATTCTAGTAGAGAGGACTGTAAGTATCTTCCTCACAATAATGTGGCCTTTGCGGCAGCTACATGGCTCTGTGGAGCACTGTTTGGAGACTTGAATATGTAAACAGCTATTGGACAATTTTCCATCGAGTGTTTACAGACATCCATGGACCCCAGAGGACAAATCCTAATTTGGATGATCCCCTAACTTTTCCTCCAAAAGGTTGACATTTGTGGTTTTTAGTGTATCAACAAATATTGGAGGTATTTCTAGTATATTTTGTGGAAACAGTCATGTTCACAAGGATTTGTAACTTTGGTGATCATTAATTGTTTTATTTAGCACCATTATTAGGTCTATTCCTTTCTCTAAAGCGCTTATCCTATTTAAGTGTGGCGGGTCTACAGTCAAACTGGTCCAGATCCATTTTCATTCATGAGCTTATCAGTGGTACCTGGAAACCACTTTGAGATGATATGGAAGCTATTCAAAAGGTACAGTTGCCTCAGTGCAGCAGAGAGAAAAGAGGCATATAAAGGTGAGTAACAGCTGTGGCTGAGAAAAAGGCCAAAGAAAGAAAGGAGTGAACAAAGGAATACAGAAAGAGAAATGAACAGTATCTTCCTCACAGCTACACAGATTCACCATGTTGATGTGACAAAATAAAGATAACATCAACCTCTTCTGCAGTGTCTCTGTTTTTTCAATCAGGCCTTTACTGGGAATTCTTCTCGCTGCAGTCGTTTGTAGTATCACAAACTGCTCCCTGATCTGCAGTAAAAGAAGAATCTACCCCGACCCAGTTGAAAGGCCTGTGCTTAGCCAATAGCTTTGCATCTACTGCTAATCTAACGCCGCAAATCTTTTCAACCCGATTTTGAGTTTACGATTCGGAAACTATTTCATTCAAATTGCATCCAGGCAGGTTCAGAGTTTTGTACCTTTGAAGAAAAGAGTCAGGATATTTTACTGTGCTTAATGTGGTGTTAAACTAAAGCAATAATGAAACCCTTACTGATGACCATGCCTATTTTCACATTTTGTTTTAAACAACCACTACTTTTAACCGTGGTTGGAGGAAATACCTCCATGTGTGGTGTGTGAAATCTGACCTTTAACAACGCAGATCATTGCAGGTGATGTATGTTTGGTGTTTCCCTTTCATTGGGTGGAGGGGGCTGAGTCTTTCTCCTATAGCCTGCTTAACTTTTCCAAGGAAGTTTAAGGAGAATTTAAGCTTCTTTGTGAAATAACGTTCCGATTTATAGGCAGAGGGAAGAAATTTGACTTTGGAACGACTGCTCTCATTAATATAAACACCTTAACATGGTGTAAAATTGCAATGGAGAGTAGATTTAAGAGAGCTTTCCCCTAGTTTTATACTGCACATTAAAATAATTTCCACAAAACTGGATCCAAAACCTCTCAGTTACCGTAGCCGGGCTGTGTTTCACTTCTTTTACGGCCCTGTTTCTGATTGAGCCGAGCACTATCTTAGTTCCACGTTTGACATAGCGCAGTTCTCTCTGATCCTGGATGATGTGTCAGTGGGCGGAGGTGAAGATGAGCTTGCCCAATACCAAAGGCACCATGCAGAGGAGAGCAGCTGCTGCCTGTCGGCTGCAGGATACATCAGCCGTGATGACAGCAGAGATGCAGAAACTTTAGAACCACAAAAATTGGTGTCCACCTGCAAAACATGCGGCATAAAATAAGATAAGATTAACCTTTTTTAGTCCCGCCCGCAGTAGGGAAGTTGCAGGATAACAGCAGCAGACTGGTAAATTGCACACAAGAGACACATAGTTAAATAAAAAAAGTAATACAAATACAAACAGTAATGAAAACAGTAAAGAATCCACAATAGAAATACTAAACATGCAGGAAGACTGAATGCATTTAAGAAATGTTTTTATATTGCACCAGTTGAAGTGATTACGGTGACCAAAGTGATGTGGTCTACTGCATGTATGAGGCTATAGATAATAAACAATACTATAGTGACGTCTGTGAGTCTACGACAATGGAGACTACAGAGACGCCAACATTTCCATCAGCGTTTCTTAGATCTGACTTTGGCTTTAGACAGTTATAGTGTATTACTATGAATCTTCACTGATCTTTTCCTTGTACTAATACAATACCTGCACCATCCTAATTATAGAACCCTGGAAATACAAACAGCTGAGTGACGCCAAAGGGCCGTTTACATGACTAACGTTCCTAACGTTGCTATCACTGAGCTCATAAAAGACAAATAGAGAGCGCCATGCTGCACAGATGCTTTCATCCAAACCAATTAATGCAGTGTTTTGCATTTACATCCAAGTTCACTGGAGAGACGGCGGGCTGTCTGTGATAGGTTGGAACATTTCTTGAGGTGACGTTTATGATGAACATGTCCACTCTCCTCCACCTGCAGACATGAACTCGGCCTTTGTTTTTGATCCTCCCCCAGCTGTCTGATGCATTAACTTTCTTCTTTCAGCAGATGCACTCTTCCATGAGTCACTTATTGTTCACGTTGAGGAGCAGGTCTCTGCTGTGAGATCTGGCTCAGCAGCCCTCGCTGCACGATGTGATTCTTTAGTACATTAAGTCAACCTTCTCCACGCAGACACATTAAAGTCTGACGGTAACATATTACTGTTATCACGAGGTTGTGCATTAGTGGTGCATTATGCTGCTCTTAGCAAGCAATGTTATTGAAGTTTGCACTGAATACAAATCACGTCCAAAATGCTGTGTGAGGTGCTTGTTTTTAGGCTGCTGGAGAAAATCACCTCCTACTTTATGTTTGAAGGTGCCAACACGCTAAAATAATGCGATAACAGCTTCCCTATAAGTTCACTGAATGTCACCCTGCGCTCTTTGTTCTCATTTCATGCTGTATTCAAATAGTTTGGTTGGTAGACGTTGGTCGTAGCAACAGTTGCATTGTGAGTATTTGGTCCTAAACTTCTGATGCGACCAAATTTGAATGGTGGTTGTGTTTTTTATTCAACCGGATCCCAGTGCAATCGAGCACAATGCAACATCACATAAGATAGAAGAGACTCTGGCACTACTTTGACTCAATGAGCTTTGCAGAGCACTACATCCATCCAATTTGAAACTGTAAATGTATTTTTATAGTATTTTTATTTTTGTTAGCTTTACTGAAATATTGCTGCATTTTGATGAGGTCACGGGTACTTGGCAACTAGTCACCATTAGCTGATATTCGTTCTTAAAGGTTTGATCTGTGGTCTCTATACAGGCTGATCAGAAGAATCGATTATATGACACATCCATTCTGAACTGAAACGTTTACCATCGTCATGTGTCTGCTTTCTTCCCTGCTCTTGTGATTATTTTAATATTTTACTGTATGAATATCTTCAACTTGAATTTTAATGAATTTCTTTGCTGTTGCTGATTTCAGTCAGAGTTGGTTCAACATGACCTCAACAACCTTGTTTGAAAATGAATCTCTGTGGCCGTGAAGCTTGTGTTGTTCTAGGTTTCAGACTTGATGCCAATACCACCAGTGCTATAAAGCTAACAAGTGCTCATTTAGTTACTCTCCTCGCAGCACTTAGTGCAATAATGCAGTTTTAATGACTCTCTCTCAGCGCAACTTAACTGTATCTATGCTGTGTGGTAAACAGGACCTCTGGGTATTTTAGCATATTTACAATTATAAAAGAAGCTTCCAAATCGTCCCAACAACCTCACTCACTTATTGATTAGATACAGACGCAGGGTTTTGTCCAGCAGCCCTGCTCACTGGCCACCATCAACAATAAGAAGTTGATCAGAGTCGGTCCTGAACTGCTAAAGCCAAAGAAACCGTTTCTCTGGCTGTTCAGCGTTAGTCGAGCGCTGCTTGGAGAGACGACGCGTGAGACCAGACAGGAAGCGAGGGGATGAACGCCGGAGTCTAATATAATACAATTTAGTTGGAGCACTGCCATAAAGATGGTGAGTGGAGCCACGTGGGCTGACTAACGACAAGCACAGCTGCATCTGCAAATTTACCCAATGCCTTCGCTCCGTAGAAAATGATTGTCTGGCCGTCAGTTAGTGCTCCTTAGGTTCAGATTTGCTGGATGTGCCTTCTTCTTCTGCTTGCACATTTTCTGCTTTTTTTTGGACAGCAGACCACCACTGTGACTATTCATAGACCTTTTCAGATGGCGTTTGGCATCAACATGTCAATAGCGAAGTAATATATTCCTCCAATGTCTGAGGAGTGTTTTTTTAGATGGAAAACAGCTCAAGGTTCAGACGCTGGGTTTCACAGACTGTGGTGAGATATTTTTGTTGTATCAGATTACAGCATTATGAATGTGTTGTGAATAAAAGCTAATTGATAAGTTCGCCGATGCTTAAAAGTTTACCGCCGCAGTTATACATATATGTGATGACGGCATGTCACTTGGAAACCATTAGCTTTCCATCTATAAAGGAGAGGTTATGTTAAAGAGAGCCCACAATGAGCAAGCTTTTACAAGGAATTGTGACTCCACAGATGTTGGACTCCATTTATAGATCAACCTGTTCATGCAAAGTCAGCATGCTACAGTGAAACCCGTTGCACCGTGTCCCTTCTTCATCAGTTCCCATGCTGAAACAACACAAGCTTGTTCTGATCACAACGGGACGTTCAGGGAGTCTCTGCAGTTTAAGGTGAGGCGGTGGTCAGTCGGGGGTCTTTAGTTTCACACCCTGGTTGTTTTATTCCAGGAGGCCTGAAGGGGAAGTTAGCAGAGCTCTTCAGGGATCCAGTGACGCGTTAGGAAAACAAGGTTTTAAAAAAAATGGATGGGAACACTAATTTCTCCAGACAGATGTGTTGATAAGACCTCAAAAGGGGAAGATTCAGTGTGATGCCGTGAGAGCCGAGAGGCAGTAGCCAAGGAAAGAGAAAATGGGACAGATGGAGCTAGAAAAATAGAACCAATGCAAGAAAAAGATTTTGAAATAAATACTCTCTCTCTTTGCCGTCTGCTCAGTTTGACTTACAGCTCAGTCATATTCTCTTTCAGACTATCCCTTCATCCCGCCTCCTAAATTAACAGCTGTCAGACCCCCTCTCAGTACGCCGCTGATTGATGACCTCATCTGGGAGTTAACATGACACACTTTGTGTCAACTTTTCAGACTGCTGCACTCACATTCTGCTTGGTCTCGTTTACTCAATACCTTGAGCCTTTCATAACTTTGCCACTTATTGTTGCCTGACCTCTGGAGACCTTGACCCTCGGCCACGCAGCATGTGGCGAACAGACAATGGCACTTCATTCTTTCGGCCGAGCAACAGGTTATAAGTGCCGTCAAATGCAGAGTTCTGTTAAGCAAGACGTCTTATTGTTGACCCAGGGAGGGAGAGGCTTCTCAACACACCCTCCCCCTCACGGTGTTGATGAAGCTGCAGAGCTCTGATGGATCACTGCACCTCCACACCGGTGCTCTGGGGTTCATTTACAGTATGCGGTTGTCCTCCGAGTGAAACCTCTCGTTTCCTGCAAAGACACGAGGGTGAAGTATGGAGGTGTTTTCTTTTTGAGGGAAAAATATTCTCGGAAGTCTTTATACAGTTTTTATCTCAACTTTGTATCGTGCACATTCTCCCACTAATGGATCCTGTGGACTCTTTGTTTTAATCACCACTTTATCTCTCATTAGGTAGAGTCAGCAATCAGGGATCGGTCAGCAGAGGATTCTGGTGGGAAAATAAAGGATTTTTTATGGCAATATGTTGACGTGCCAACTGCGTTGTGGAACCCAGCATTGTTTCAGCATGGCTTTTCAGAACAATAAAAGCCACTGCGGTCGGTGTGTGGTTTTCCACGAGAGGAGTGATTACCCATTAGCCATGTCAGATATAGTCGATGCTCTCTGGATGGTCAGCTAAAACGCATGTCTGGGATTTTAGTTTTTCTTGAAAGTGTGCTGGTTATGACAGGTAATAAGCTCTTATAGATGGAACCTAAGTGATGGAGAGAAGTAACAACAACTCCAAATCACTTAGCCTCCTCAAGTGGTTTCACGTTAATCAACATATGTGCAATAGTTTAACGGACATGTACAATGTTTCTCAATCTATCTCAATCTCAATAGTGAAATCTAAAAAGAACTAATTATGCAAAACAACTTTGTTATTTGTATTCCATGTTTCACAAGCTAGTGCAAATGTCATTCTCAAGTGTGTTTTAGAGCATCGCATGTTCCTCATATGTAAACTGATATATTGGTTCTGTAATTGCTTAAGCATGTTTTTTTTCTGTATTAAAGATGTGCCATGCGTTCTTGGTTAGCTGAATGGCAGCAGTCCTTACCAGCTAATCAACAAAGCCACATATATTGGTAACATACGCAGCTCAGTTCTGAATGATTTTGTTTTTTGTAGATCCACATGTGGACCGTCAATATGCCATTTATAGACGACAAAAATGTGCTTCAAGATAGATGCACTACAGTAGATATAATAAAAAAAACATGACCCCAGAGACACATTCTTCTGTTTGTAAGTGTTTATAATTCAAAAGTTGTTGATGCTTCAAACTCTTTCTGAAAGAAAAAACGGGCACGTAAAAGAACAGTTATGATCAAAAGGCACTTTTATAATGACAGCTCCGACAGACACGTCTAATAATGTTGCTACTGCCGAGTCACAACCGACACAAATGTATGCGTTATACGACTTCTCTCACGAGCACTAAAGCAGCGTGTCTTTGATGTGCATTATCAAACAAAGTGACATGAGCCCCTCAAATCTGAGTTGTCAAATTTGTCTTCTTTGTCGTGTTTATTTTGTCTTGATTTCCACCAGTGAATGTGTTTTCCTTGAGCAGTTTAATAAACCGCTATCGACCGAATAGAAAAGCCACGACGAGAGGGTGACAGACATTATACCATTAGACGTGCGTTTCTTTTCACATTCAGGCTGTCAGTTAAGTCACAATGCTTCCGACTGTTATTCGGTTTCCCCCACACATTCCTTATGAATCAATAGTTGCCTATAATTCTCTATAGATTGTTTCCTCTTGTCTCCTTCACATCAGTTACTGTATATGTGCCTGCTGAGTCCTGTTCAGCCAGACCGATGTGTTGATCGGTGAAGTAACAGGTTGGAAATGGGTTTTCAGGAAAGGCCACGGAGCGGCCTGCTGCTTTGTTTTGTTGTCTGCATGGTTTTTAAAAACAAAGACATGCAGGGTGGACGCACTGGGAACTCTAAATTGCCTGTGTGAGATTGAGTGCGCCTATTTGACGGCCAACGCACAAATAAGGATCAGGAAACACTGCGTGGACTCAGCTGTCATTATGTTCATCCATTACGCACGGCTGTGAATATATTATATCGCTTTTGTTCCGCTCATTCATCAGATGCACATGCAAACTATAAAGCTATCTCATCATTCTTATTAGATGATCAATGATTAATTTATACCGCTAGTATTTAAACACAATTTACAAATGAATGGAAAGATTTTTGACGCCAGGTTTAAATGCATTATGACACACGTCATAAGTGTTTGCACTGCACTTTGCAGTGATGCATTCATTGATTAAACAGTTAGACTGAAAGAAGAAACATAATTAATTATTCTAATATCAGTGGAGAGCGAGCAGAACCTCCACCAGAGTAAGTTAATGAAGTGATGCGAGTTAACTTACATCCTTAAACTATATTTAGTATGGAGAATGAAAAAACAGCAATATGGGACTTTGGTTTCGTCGTCAACTTGACTGTGGCGGAAAAGTCACATAATCTCCAAAATCAAAAGGATTTATCATTTGGGGAGCATGAATGTCAATTTTATCTTTCCAATAACCTCTGAGATAGTTCAGACACAGGTACAAACGAGTAGTAGGGACAGATGTGCTCTTTGCTCCTGATCCAAAATAAAACTAGGCTTATGTATTCCTTTGATTATCCAATAACACTGATTTTTATAGAAAATGGGCCTTTTAAAAAAGGGGCTTTTTTCATTGTTTTTGTCATTTTAAAAAGCAGAGCTGCTATATTTTCCTTTTGCTCGGCTTTTCAAGTATTCAAAATAGGTTGAGGAGGGTGACTTGCTGTACGCCATCTCCTATTAACTGCCTTCATGAATGATGACTTCCCCCAAATAGAGTTTATTCAGCGAAGAGCGGGAAGAAATGGATATAATTCCTTCCGCGGCAAGACAGCCGGACTTTATTGTCCCAGTGGAATAGCCTCTGCCCCAGCACATACAGGAGATAATGCGTTATTACAAAACTGATTTCCAGGTCCATTCGCTGGACTGAGGTGTGCTGTGGAGCATAGCGAGCTGTCTGCTTACTGTCACCCACGCAGCCGGCTCGGTGCAGATGCAGCAAGACGTGCTGTGAGTATCCAGCATCTCCGACCCGGAGGAGAGCGCTCTATAGCAACCCAGCTCCTCGCTGGCTGCCATCTATCTTTTCTATCGCCGAAAACATCCCCTCCTCTGTCCTATCGCACACTTCTGCATATTTACAACTCCTTATTCATCAGAAACACTTCAGCTGCTGACTTGCCCACATATCGCCTCCACTCACCTCCTGAGTAAACACACGGGGGATCCTTTCCATTTGTCTTCTTATGCATGGGCTGGCTAATCAGTATGCATGCGGCATCGAGCTGAAAGCATCTGTGTACTGCAGCTGCAGCAGAGGGTCAAGGCACGAAAAAACACGACGTCTCTGAGTGTATTGTTGTTGACAGAAATCGAGACCATTACAAGGTGAGAATAGCAAAGTAATGAGGAGGACCTGATTGTTACATTTGCTTTGCTTAAAAGTCAGATTCTGTTTGTCCCCCACTCAGTGTTTGTTTTGTTAAGAGTTTAGAAAGCAGACTGAAGGCGACTTTCACTGTTTCACTTCATGTAACTGATATCAACAACGCTCCGTGAAGCTCTGACCGGTGTACCTCTGTGAGATCACTTTACCTCGCCTCGCTTTCCTATAAATCATCAAACTGGCGCAATGCCTCTGATGAGCCTCGGTTTCTTGAGGTAGGTGGTGTGGTGGACGCGGCCGTCTGCATGCAGGGGACCGGCTTAATTCGTCCCTGTTTGTATGTGCATGTGTGTGAGCTGTTTATCCGTGTGTGTCGTATACAAACTGCCATCAGCATGAAAAGCCAAGATGATTAGAGGGAAGAAATCATTACGAGTCTTGTAATCAAACAGAGAAGGTGTGTCTCGCAAACAATGTGTGTTTCTGTGTGTGTGTGTGTGTGTGTGTGTGTGTGTGTGTGTGTGTGTGTGTGTGTGTGTGTGTGTGTGCGTGCGTTCTGTCTGATTATTTCAGTCTGCTCTGCATTAACAAGACGTTCTGAGCACATAAAACCAGGTGTATATGTAATATTATGTAGAAAATGTATTGTTGGCAATAAGTGATGTCATGTTTAATTTTGCCACCCATGGGTGTCACAGGTAAACATATGGTGTAGCACTGTTTTTGTGGTTTGTGTGAATGCTCCTCCACAACAGGCATTATAGGGTAGTTGCATCATCTGCTGGGTGTATACAGTTGGTTTACTGGAGTTTATTTGGTATTTCTCAGTTATATACAGTGTCTGAAAGGTTCCCAGCCGAAGGAGAACAATGAACTCAATGTTGTAGCAGTTAATAGAATTACAAAATGTAATTGTAATCCCACAATAGGATTAAAATAATCAGCTTCATACAAATGTAGTAAATCCTGTGTTAGGAAATCCAGTCAGACAAGTCAAAGGAACGGGTCCACTGACATTACTCAAAGCTGCTGATTCTGTTCTCCTGGAAAAGGTTTGTTTGGGTGGTATTTATTGAGTAAATTCCCTATTTTGCTCTGTGAGTCCGGTTATCTGTGTCTGTTGCAAGTCGATACACGAGAGGAAAACAGAAGATGAACGCTCAGAGTCAGTTATGGGCTGGGTTCACGTCTCATCGTAACAGAGTCAGCTGGTCAGAGCTGGATTTTAGGGGCTGGTTTATATGATGTTCTCAGGTTGTCCGTCTGGTTCATTCATGTTAACACGTTTTGACAGCAACACCTTGAGGGAATTTTCTTGATTTAAGGATTAACTGATTTGATGTTGAAGGTTTCTGTGAGCTCACCAAAACACATATTTCTTTGGACATTTGTCAATATTCATAATTATGGCAATGTGACACAAATGTTTTAAAGAATAAAAGTATGACATTTTGTAAGAACAAATTATGTAAACTGGTTGGGCAAACAACCCAGATGCTATAATTATAGTTTTAAATGAAGTAGAATAGGTTGTTACACAGAACATTATTGCATAATTTTCCTGTTGGCTACCATAATGGAAATGGAGAAAAAAACCATTGTGAAATGATGATTAACATGAACATTATCTTGCAATTCATTCAATAGAGCTTTTCCTCAGTATTGTTACCCTTTGCTGCAAATCATGCTTTTTTTTTTATTTCTCACGTATTGTACCTACACTGAGTTTCTTTCAAATGTGATTTACTCAGTTTTTTTAGTTATTTCTGTTTACTTTCCCATTGAAACCGTACACTTTCTGTGTCGCTTCTTGCCATTTTTACTGTGTCACCATACATTATACAACATTGTTAATAAACATAGTGTACTGGGCATAAAGTGGAGGCTGTGCAGACATTACAGCCCCATTTTCATGTCTCTCTCTCTCTCTCTCTCTCTCTCTCTCTCTCTCTCTCTCTCTCTCTCTCTCTCTCTCTCTCTCTCTTCTCTCTGTTAGAGAGATTGTTATTGAAAAAAGAGAATCCAACCCCGCCCTGAAATTATTCATCTGTCTTGATACGAGGCGACAGTCAAGTAATGGATGTGGGTGAGCTGAATCCCACTGAGTCAACTATGTTGTCCACTCTACTTTATTGAAGAGAAGGAAATAATCAAAGCAGATCCATGCATGGAAATCCTTTGAGTTGTTAAACAGAAGCATATTTTAGTTTAATCCTTTCTCTAAAATTAGAGTTAAGCAAATAAGAATAAATTAACAAAAGCAAAAAAAGGGTTATTTTTCTTCAGGCAGTGAAGCCGAATTTACCTTTTGCAGAGGTGTAAATAGATGTAAGGGTCCGTAAACATATGGATGTGATTCATGGATCTGTAGAAAGAACAAGCCTCATGGTTCTGTGTGATACGCAGATGTTCACCTTTCAGACAAAACACTCTCTTCTTTATAACTTCATTTCCAGCTGACATTCATCCGAAATCCCTCAGCAACAAGTGCAACGTGGTAAATTAGAATAAGTCTGACTGATGAGGGTTTGTGGTCGGCTGTGTTTGACTTGGTGGTTCGGGTTATCCACCAGTGAGGTGTTACAGGATGAGGGTTCCCACAGCTGGCCGCCATCACTCTCAGGTCTTGTTTTCAAGCTCCAGTTCCATCATTTTTTTGAAAAACCTCTTGTTCCTCTCTCTTTATACATAAAACTAAATGAGTTAAGACGGGGTGGTCCACTTCTTTCTACGTGGGACGCAGGCAGACGGCAGAGGCAAGGCGTGGATTGGTTGATATACATTAACTGCTGCTGTGCCGGATGGTTTCCGCATGTGTCCCACGTGATCCAGGCTGGTGTCCAGGCCTGCAGTCCGCTCTCACACACTGATCTGATTTCTCACCCTGCAGAGACATGTATAAACACTGATAAAACCCAAACTGCCCCCATGTTTCCGGTTAGTTCTGCTTGTGTGTGCAGTGTCGTGCAGCTCTGTGTCTTGTATATATTTGTTTGTCAGGTGTTTTGACACCAAAGTGAGGAGCTCAACCGTTTGAAGGACAGATTCACTTTCCTTCCTCCACAATGTGGAAAGACGCCATTTTCCCAAAAATACCCTCCGTCGGGCCGCCAGCTCACATTGTGTGCAGATGTAGATTGATGACTGAAGCCGCGGTCCAAGATGTGTCAGTGGAGATGTGTGTTAGTGTTTCAGCATTTTGAGTTCAGTCCAACCTGCTTTGATTGCACTCAGGAACTCAGAGTTGGAGGTGCGACATGCACCGTTTTATGTTTTAAAAATGAGAGCCACATTTCCCATAAATCCTGGAGCTTCCTGTCACTGCAGGACATAAGTGTATTTCTCCCTCCTCCCTGTTTTCACAACAGTTATTTTAAAGAGAAGAAGAATGGAGAGAAGGAACTAATAACAGCCCACATGCACTCAGATATATAGTTGATATGATGCTGTTTTCACATTAGAACTGGAATACATTTGGGTGTTGAAGGAATTCCTTCTATGAATAATGTCTTTTGAGTAGCAAATAGGCCATGCAAGCAAACAAAAGGCTTTTATCTTGCTCCAGAGAATGACATGAACACTTGTGGTAAGTAAAGAACAGAAGACATGTGCAAGGTTTTTTCTGAACTCGAGGCAGGATGTGAACAGCTGTTGGACAAGATTCAGATACTGTGTACCTTGTCCATCCATAAGACGTTCTGCAGGGTTACCATGCTACGTCCGTCGTTGCTCAACCAGAAATGGTTTTATCAGGTGACCGTAAACATGGGGATTTCAGGCTTTTGAACAATGAGCAACTGATGTTTTTTTTTTTATGGAGAAGAGAGCATCATGCTTTGCTTTGATGTCGGCTGAATACAGCTGTAGTCCCCCATGAAGCCCAAAACATTCTTGATCCACCATTTAAACCGGAATATTTGACCCTGAAAAAAGCAGTATTTATTTCAATATGGCTTCATGTGTTTCTTTTCTTGTGTCAAGAAACAACTTATTGACTTTAAATAGCTAATGAAAGCCTCTATTAAGAATGGAGTGCCATAACAGCACTGCAGACGAAAAGTGACGCTTCTTTATGGGTCGAGTCGTGTTTGAGTTTCATCGCCCCGAGCATATTAATGTGTCCTTGCTTGTTCCACAATGGGCATGCCTGTTTCCTGTTATATATTTTAGACTTCTTTCTTCCTGCTTTTTCAGCTTTCATGCACTCTTGATTAATCTTGACAGAAGGAAAATCGTAGTTTGATTAGTGTCTCCATATAAGTGCTCCCTGCTGATCAAATTAAAATGCTGCAGTCTATCTGTCACCCCAATCTCAGTGTGGCTCTCTGCATGCAGGCCCTCATGTAGAAACCAGTCGAGGAGGGAAGAAGGCTGCACAGAGACATTTCACACTGCTGATTTCCATTTGTTTTTCCAGACCAACTTGTCCGCAAAATCAGTGAAGTAAAAATTGAAGTACTGTTTTTAAAACTGTAGTGTTTTCCTACAAAAGTGTGCCCTCTTTGGTTACTTCGCCACTCGTTGTGTCCTTTCTGTTTTCTTTTCTGTGGAGGATTTTATCACTGAGGATTCATCTCCGACACATAGCAAGAAGAAAAACCCCTGCTGGAGCCCGGCTTGTTGAAGTGCTGATAAGACTGCAGGGGAACCACCCTCCAGGCCCAATGGGCACACACATGGTGCTGCTTTCAACTGTGGTTTGGCTGCGGGTCTGCCCCGCCATACGTTCTGGTTTCAGCCTTTTATTTCCATTTGCTTGAGGTGATTTTCACAAATGCTTTTGGGTGTTTTTATAAAAATGGGGGGGGAGGAGGGAGGAACTAAAAGTTCATTTCTATAGCTGAACCTCAAGTCTGCTTAACGCGTTATGGACTTTCCCCCGAGAGATTGTGTGGTCTGTACAGTCAACTCTGGGAATCATTTTCATAGTTTCAAATGTTTTCTCTCTGAGGATTGTGAGAAAGCAACAGAAAATCCTGTGATGTCTTCATGTACCTTACCCAATCTTGAATTAAAGAAACAGGAATGTTTAGGAATGTTTTGTACAAAAACCAGTAAGTTAAAAATACAAACATGTAATTTGACAATCATGTGCTGTATTTTTTCTTGTCTTGTCTTCCCTGTTAGATTACCAGGAAACAAATGGATACTCCAGGAAGTCAATAGTCCTGGCCAAGAAATGGCTGGCTCAAAACCAGCTGTAAAACGGAAAAAAAAAAATTAAAAAATCACGCGTTTATTTAGAGATTAAACAGATGAGAAATAATGTGTTTATTAGTGAACTTTAAGGAGCTGATTCCAGTCTTTAAACTCGCTCAATTAACTGGTTGTTGGCTGTTGCTTCATATTCACTCAAGCGTATCAATCTTCTTGTCCAACTCTTTGCAAGAAAGCAAATAAGCATATTTCCCAAAATGCTGAACAGTGGTTGAATGTAACCTAAGTACATTTAATCAAGTATTAAAGTTGTGTAGACAGTTTTGTTAGTTGTACTTTACTTGAGTATTTCCATCTTATGCAACTTTTTATTTTCAGTCTCCTTCATCTCAGAAACAAAAATGGGACTTTTTGCTCCGCATTGATCTGTACGCTCTCGTTACCTCTCACATTACAGCGATGCTTCCCCTTCCTGTCTGCTGAAAACCACCAACCTTCAGATGTGTTGCTGTTGAGTGTTTGTGATGAACTGAGAGAGGACAAGTGTCCTTCATGTGTTGATAAAATCATCCTAATTCTTAAGCTAACTAAGCTGCATGAATACTTTAAAAAGTGTCTTGGATGAGCTGGAAACATGTCTGTTGTTCATTTTCACAGCGACGTGGTTCTCACAGGACAGCAGCGATACAAACGTATGGTGACCTCATGAAAAGTGATTAATTGCTGTAAATTAAACTACCCAGCAATAAATTAACGTTAGCACAATCATAAACATCAACGGCAGTAAAATGCAGCACACACATTAATAATGCATAATATTGATCCGTAGTAGAACAATGACAGGACATTTTACTGTCTTTTTGTACTGATACTTTACACATCTTGAATTAATTAAAGTTTTGAATGCAGGACTTTAACTTACAGTTTTTGTGGTAGTTGTACTTTCACTTATGAATACTTTCACCACTCATTTCACGCATTGAACATCAGTTTTAGTTTACCTCAAAGACAAACTGGACAAATAATGCAATGACATCTCTGTTTATTGTATTACAGATGCTCATTTCATTTGCACACATTTTTGTTTTTTTACATTTTATAGTGTATTTCTGTATCTTGTATCAACTCTAAGAAATTCACATTTACACAATGCATTTTACATTAGTAGGTAAGTACGGGTGACATTCAGTTTTTTTCGGGAACAGTTCCTGATCCTTCTGTATCACGTTGGTAACGATATCACAGTGAACCTCACCATAAAGTTCATGTTACGGCAGATTACACGTCTGGTGGCCTCTGAAATGGAGGTACATGATGAAGCTCACTGTCCATGCAACACCTCTGCACAGTAGAGCTGATTCCTATCGACTAATAGCATACGTGAGTTTTAGAGCAGAAGTCTCAGGTGACGTGTGTATGTTTTTGAAATGCTACATGACCCTATTAGTTGCCAGTATCTATAGCATGTTAACACACAACATGTCTTCATTGGCAACCTATGTGTATAAGTCTCGTATTATTGGTGCCAGGTTTATACAGTTTTCTAAAGTCTCCAAAGGTCATCTGACTTACTAAAAACCTCCATCAGAAATACACATAAAATCATAAAATAAGTGAAAAAAAATATATATCGTCAAACTCCTGAACTTAAAGACACCTGACACTGTACACAGGCACTTGAACTGTGGCACACTCTGTGTGTGCATTCATATTACTTCTAATAAGTGCTACAAAATAACATATCGATTAGAAAAAATACTGACTGCAAAAAGTGTAACGCAACAGGAAAACGTAAAGACAAATGTCCAACAACAGAGCGAGGGCAAATTTAAACCTTATCCATAAATGTGTCTTGCATATTTCTGTTTATATTCGGGTTGTACATTCTTTCATTGTGTTTCTCACTTCACAAGTTGTAGGAGAAAGAGAATAAGTCGGTTTTGGGGTGGATGAGTGGGCTGCTTGAGGGTCGAGCGGACGTCATGGGGAGACAGAGTCGAGGAGTTTCTTTTTTTTTTTAATCAACACTCGGGTCACTTAAACTGTAGCAGCATCTGCTTTTAATGTAAGCTGCCACAGCTCGGATAAGGATGAATCACACTGGCTCTCTCTCTCAGCAGAGGAGTGAATCATACAGTCGTTTGTGTGTCTGTGTGGAAGGTCACATGTCCACATTACATGCCCACATCAACTGAGGAGCTGTGAGCAAAAGAAGCAGCGTTTTTCTTGGTTTAATTGACTTGAGATGTTGGCGACCATGTGACCGATGCGTGCAGCGTCACACAGGATGGAATGACTCACTTTCTCTTTCTTCATGCCGTTTCTTATCTATCTATTGCTCACTAAACTCTACAAGCTCTGCTGACAAGTAGACACGTCGTGTTTCTTCTTTAAAGTGATGAAAACGTTTAAAAAAAACATGTTTTTTTTTCCTTAACAGAGTAACATGAGAAGTGTAATACCTTGTCTCAGGGGTTAGTCCAGCATATACCAAACCTGTAAAACCCCAACGTGTTGTATTTTTGTTTTAAACAAACTAAATGTAATGTTAAATTGTGAGCTTCAAAGGTAACTACACTAGTTGTTTAAACCAGTTCCCAGTCTTTGTGCTAAGCTAAGCTAGCCAGCTGGTAGCTTTATATTTACTGTCTGTGATATGAGAATTGTATTAACCTTCGAAGTCTGAGAAAGAGAGTGAAAGTCATCAGCGTCTGAATCAAGTTGACATCTGCTTATTAGTCTATCCACCCGTATCTTTCTCTATTTTTTTTTATTGTACTCGACAGCTGCTTTATATTTGTACCTGCCTTCCTACCTACTCCGTCATACTTCTAAAGGCTGTTTACAGAAATCCCCTTCAGGTCTGTTGATCTTCTTAAAGTCGCACCACAGCAAGAGGGACCCTGAGAAAAGTACGTACGTCTGTCAGATTGGATGCTGAAGCAGTGCAGCAGTCAAACTCAACTACAGTATGCTTCTTTTACAAGATATCCATCTATGTTGACTGCTTTTACAGTGACTGCTAGCAGCGGGAGGGAGGCAGCATAAAAGCGGTGATAAAAAGTGCCACCCTGCCTTGCAACTAAGTGCTTTTATATCGTCGCGGCCATACAGTAAATGTCAGTGGCCTCGGACTCGGATAAGGGATCCGTAATGTCATGCTGAGGCTTCAAAGAAGGCTCCCTTGCCCTTTGGTTGTCCGCAGAGTTAACCCCCGATGAGAAGCGGCTGAGCCGAGCGGAGGCTAAATGAAGCTGGAACCCTGAGGTAATTACTACCTGCCTGCCGGGACTTCTCTCTAATGGGCTCCCGTGTTGACATGAGCGACAATGCATTATCGCCACAACACTGCTTATCCGGCTCTATCACACAGACAGAGCTGCATGCACGACTGTACACGACTGTGTGCAGTGTGATGGTGTCAGTGAGAGGATCGTGAAAGGAGTTTGCCTCTGAGGGGTGTCCCAATTTCCCACTCAGTGGGCGTAAAGATTGACAGACGGGATTCCTTTTTCGCACATTTCTTGTCAGTACCGAATTCATTTGAGCCTCTCTGTATGCCGGGGTTTACTGTTAACGTCACGAGGCGAACATCATCGCAGTGAGTCAGCAGAGCTCCACAGTCCAGAGATGTTTCCTCTCACGTTGCGCATCCAGCTGTCACCGTGGAGGCACCCTGCTGAATCAGCCGTGTAACTCAAGCCACAAAATAAAAGTAATGCGCCACAAACAGGAGACAAACATTGGGCCGTGGTACATTATGCGCATGAGATTACTGAAACACAATCCCTGAAGTCGCTGCGAAAGGGGTCTGTGATGAGTGCAGGAAGAAGGAAATAGTCGATTAGCGAGCGGGCCGCGCAGCAATTGACCTTTCTTGCCGAATGTGAGTCACGTTTATCAGTCGGTGCAGCCGATCTCGAACGGTGACGCTAACATTTTACAAGACAACGTGCCATGGAATGCGCCCGGTGGTTAAACGGTAAACGAACGAGGAACTTCCTAAGAAGTTAATGACTCACCGCTCCCTCGCTGCTTTTTCGAAATTGCAGATGACAGCGGGGGTCTAATAGAGTGGATCCTCTGGAGAAAGAGACAGAGGATTATCTTAAGAAGATGAGGAGGAAGGTGCACAGGGAAAAGAAAGAGGAGATGATGGAGAACCTTCTCTGCCTATTTAGCTTTCAGGCACATGTATTTCACGGCGAGTGATTATGGACTTCAGGGGAAAATGTAACGGTTGAAAACTAAGTTGGCAGTTAGTGAGAATCACGTCAATATAGGGTACTGGATGAGTCCGTGGATGCGAGATGAACTGGCATATACCTATGATTATGTATCTGCTGGGACGTCGGTACAGATAGTGGTTGATATTGCCGTAGAGGTCGTGTCCAGGCACACACTGATTGATAGAGCTGAACTCCATATGCAGGGATGAAGAGTCACACTGTGGCCCAAAGGAGCCGTGGGCTCCATACAAGTCTTTGCTCAGTGGCCACTTCAGATATGAATCCCCTCTCCCACTGCAAGGCTTTCTCTTTGGTCCACGGATCCCGTCTCCACTCTCTTCTCCCTGTCTTCAGTTCTGACGCCTCCTCTTCTTCGTCCTCTCCCTCAGACTTCAGGGGGAGGCGTGTCAGGCTGCGGGCCGCCATCCACCCGCACCACTGTGAAGAAAAGGTAAGAAGAAACATGTCAGGCTCTGGAAGAGTACACGGGTGATGTGTGGCGATATTTATGAAGAATTTCATACATTTAGAGTAGAGCAGACGTTGAGCTGTTTGTTTGACTGATTCAAAAGGAAATGGCAATTTGATGACTTATCAATAGAAATCAAGCAATTAAAAATGATGCTTGTTCTCTCACAAATCAGTATTCTTGTTTTTTCCCACTGAGCAGCAAGTCCTTTGATTAAGGGCACCTTGAATAGCTTCTGCATCTTTTTAATTCGAATCCCTACCCACAAAGATTATAACCTCCGATCCACCGAGACGCCGTCGTCCTGCATGGAGGAACTCTAAACCCCCTGATAGTCACACTTTTCCCTGCAGGGGGCCCTGTGGTGTCACTCACTCGCCTGAACCTGCTAAACCGAAGTCATTAGCCGGATGAGGATGGGAGACAAACGCTCTCTTTTCCCACCAACCTCTTAACCTGTTGTCAATTGAGGGACGCCATGGAAACGCCTCGGGAATGCAGAGGCGTTCCTGAGAGGACCCCCGAGTCCGGTGGGTGTTTTCTCGTCTCCATCAATGCATCGTTGTGCCAGGGAAGTGTTGTACAAGAGGGTTTATTTTAACACTTTGAGAGAGGGGGATTCTTTTGTCGACCCCCCCCCCTCCTCCTCCTGCTGTTTTCACCCCTTTTCACTTCCTAAAAACACATCTTCTTTTCCACACATGGCCGTGGTATAAAATACACTTGGATTAGTATCTATTCTTCCTCTGAGCCCTCTGTTTATAGAGTCTGTCCAGTGACGGCCACAGTCCACAGCACTCCTTCTCTCATGCTTCCTGTTTCAACAGACACTCTTCAGGCACCGGCGGGGACAAAGAGTAGAGGGACGCTGACGCCGGCCAGTGCGCCGCCATCTGTAACGCACACACACAAGTTCAGGCATTCGCTCAGTGGCTCGCACCTGCTCTTCTACCTCAGTGCTGCATTTGTTGCAGTGCGCCCTTATTCTGAAGGCGGTGCTGATAAAAGCGGCCATGTGGCTGCCCGGTGTTTTCAGTGCGATCTCGTTCCAAGAATCAATACAAGCCGTCTTTCACCGAACCAGCTCAATCTGTTCTGAAATGTGAACTCCCAGCAACGCTTTGTTAGTGCCTTCTTCCTCTTCTCCTCCTTTCGTTTTTTTTCATCAGCCCATTCAGGCAGTTCTGATTGGACCCTGAGCCCTGATAAAAGCGCTCAAATGTTCTGATTGGGATTACATTTGAGATGGCTTCTTGGTAATCACAAGAACTCTCAGAGAAAACTGAACAGACATTGGGATTGTTTTACTAATTTGAAAACTATTTTACTTCTTTTGTTGCTTATCGCTTATTGGGAGCAGCGCTTCATTGCATAACTTATTGTATTACATTTCCATTTAAACCCCAAATTCCATGTTCAGATTATAAATGAATGGCGTTCTGAGACACAGAAAGGTTGCCTCTTAGCTTCTTCCTTTCTTCACTTGCTAAACCTTTTGGGATGTATTTAGGAAGATAATTGTTTGGTTTAAAAGGCTTTTCTCAATTATCTTGGGAAGGTTCCCAAACTGTATTTATTCAAATATGTA
Source organism: Clinocottus analis (assembly GCF_023055335.1). Lineage (NCBI taxonomy): Eukaryota > Metazoa > Chordata > Actinopteri > Perciformes > Cottidae > Clinocottus > Clinocottus analis. The sequence goes on along the minus strand of NW_027175887.1, from coordinate 7,167,975 downwards.
AATGTGTTTATTTCATGTTGTTCATCTCGGTTGGAGTTACATTTGTCAGATCTGTGAACAAGCAAAACTTTCTTTTGTCTCCTCCCCAATTGCCTCCATGTAGTTTACTCATTATTTTCTTTATCTGCTGTGAAATATAATACATTTCTTTACTCATATGATGTACCTTTACTGTTACAGAAAGTATGCACTGTGAAGCTGCATTATGCATGAGAAAATCATCTAAAATAGAAGAAAAATAAATATTTGATCCGACTCTGCAGATTGTAAAGCATCAGGGGGGATTAACATGATTGCGACATCTCTACTTTTGGCTGAGTCGTGTAACTTTCCAATAAGAAATGCTACATGAATATATAGATATGATTTTGTTAGTTTTTCTCATTATTTCCTTGTGGCTTTCAGATTAAGACCAAGCTACTGATTCTACTCTTTATTCTGGTGTATTCAGGACTGTAAGTCAGTCAGTTATAAAGCAAAGACATACATTTGTTCCCCATCCTTGTTCAACCCTCCTTCCGTTGTTTGACTGACATTGCCTTTATTTCATTTTGTGTCGAGCGTGGGGTCAAAGTCAGGACAGGGACGCACGGCTGGGTGATGTGAGTGAGGTCTTGGAGTCTAAAGGGAGTTTAAATTTTAAACACATTCAATATGCACGATCTAGGGAGGAAGCAGGGAGGGAGGGGGCGCTGCCACGATAGACGGCTCTTTTTTAATGGAGATGAGCAGACCGAAATGAGTCCGAGCACCCTTCATGCCGGAGCTCCCACCCCTCAGCCATGCAGGGAATACCCTCTCTGGTTTGTGTCTGTCAAAACGCGGGACATTTTCATTGCCCTATTTCTCAAGTTAAAGCCTTTTTTGACTGCTTTTGACTGGATGTGTTTCCATTATTTTTAGTCGGCAGTAAAATATGGTTCATTGGAAGCAGGAAACCCCCCGAGCGATTATCGTGGATTTATTGTGCATATTCTCACCCTCTCACATATTTTATCAGAACCAGTTGGTTGTGGAAGAACCTACGGACCCCAGCATGAGAGCTTTTGCTGCCTTTTTAATGGCTTCCGCTCCCGCAGACGGTGCTAATGCCAATTAGCACGTGCTAAACGCTGGCGCTGGATCAGCTTTTGAAAGGCAGCGAGAGCAGGCCTGGATCCCGTCTCATAACACCTGCTAATGAGCCAATCAGTTAGAGAGGCGACAGGGTTAACGGGGCAGTCATCTTCTCACTGAATTGATGCCGATTTGTCCCTCCAAAAGAAATTCCTTCTTTTCTTAGACGTGCAGCAGGGTTTTCATTTGTTTGAATGGAAGACTGGAAAGAGGGACTCAAACCAAAACACAAAAACTAAATAAGCGTTTCCCAAGCCTCATTAGAATGTAATGGCTATCCCAGAAAAGACACAGTGCTATGGATTGTTCGAGGCAGGATTTATCAGCTGTTTGGCTTGTTAGCACATTATTATCCCTGTATAACTATATTTGGGCTTTAGTATAATTCACAGTCAGACCAGGAAGGAAACATAAGAGATCCTGAGAGAGAAAGTCTGGCGGAGAAGCATGAATGACTGAATGAATAACACGATTATGACTGAACTTGAGACTTCTTCTTCAGGTAAAAAGCCTCTCAGGTTTATGTGTATAGATCGAGGGAGAGCGCTAGTTTCATCTCTTTAATGTGAGTGTTATTTGATTTTTGGAGGAAGCTAGACTGCTCTGGGGTCACATCTCATTCCTGCCACACTTGCTTTTATTCTCTGAGCTGTTAAAGGTTATCCTCGTTTTGTATCTGTGCAGACTCCACAGGATATACAGCCTTTGTGTGTATTGGTACTCAGTGTGAGTGATGCTAATAGGTCTGAAATATATACATATATATGTATGTATTTCACAATTTCTCTTTTTGCTGAAGTAGCGACAGTTTAAAGGAGGATGCTGGTGTTATTACTCTTTGTATGTCAACCAATCCCATAAAAAGACCAAAACAATACATTGTCTTTGTATTGCCTTCCTCAATAGACCTCCATTCTTCTCAATAAAAAAGTTTTTTGGTCACCCTGCCGCTATATATAGTGCACCAAATGTGTATTAATACGCAGCTGGAAATAGTCCCCAACAAATGCATTGTTTTCTATAGTAAAAAAAACAACTGATCTGTTACCTCATCTTTTTTTAGAAAAACTAAAGTATATATGTGTGACCCATTTTCAGAAAGACCTTCAGTTGTAGCTCTTTCTAGCTCTTTTGTCAACAATACGATTGTTTTTTGTCTTGTGCTTTGAAATATATGATACATCACAAGGGACTGGAATATTGTGCAAAACACATACTGACTCTGAAACGCAAGGAATCTAAACAATCTTTGTTCTCTCTCTTAATGCACCGTGCTGAAATTAAGTAAATTAAGAACTGCTTTGAAATACATCAGTAAAGTGCATGATGCTGGTCTCATCCCTACAAGCCAGACGTAATTTTTCGAGTTATTCTCATACAACCTTTTAGATTTTGTCTAGCTTGCCAGACTGTCGCAAAGTCGGTCCCACAGACATACACCCAAAATACTTCACGAGTCAAGCAGAGACACATTTAGATAAAGGCGAGTAGTAACGGCACATATAGATCAAACAGATGTAGTTGCATGGTTTCCTTACGGTTTTTAACGTTCTGTGCTCGAATATAGAAACCGTGTCAAACTTCTGTCAGCACTGAATTCTTCAGCCTCATATTGATCGTATATCTCAACACTTGTGATTAGGAGGCACGCAGCTACACCACCGCTCTGTACCACCTCACATGCATGTTGCTACCGGTTCAGTCAATCATAATCTCGACATTGCTTCAAATGTAATATTCGGGGTGTGAATCCTGCTCCGAAGTGATATATTGTGTTTGATATCAGTCCTCAAAAATGTGTTGGTCTGATGAAAAGTTGTGCACACGGATGGTAAAGCACAACAAGTAGAATCTCAGCATTGTATCCTGATGGAATCAGTAATGACAGCCAGTACATCACGGTGCAAATCAGGAATATATTTTAAGTTTCTGTGTTGAATATGAAGTTGTGGGCAGGGAACAGGATTTAAAATGATCCGTCAGATGCAAATATGTTGACACATCTTGGTGTTTAGTTAATTGACCCTGATTTGACTGAAGTCCATATCACAATATTATTCCACCAAAACTGAAAACTCAATGACGAGTGTATAGGGTAAACCTGTACAATCTAATGCAAATACAACAGCTACCTTAGGTCCTAGAACACTAACGCTGTGTGATTTTCACCTGAACGATTGTTGTTACGTATTGTTTATTGTGTTGCTTTTGTCTGAGTTGGCTGGGTCTTTGTATAGCTTTATGCTGCTCACAGACGGTATAGATGGTGGGTGTGTCTTCCTGCTCCAATCTCTTTTTTTTCTTCAGGCTATTTCGATAAGCATATTTTATCAGGTACATCATATCGGCTGAAATTCACCCAACGTTAATGATAGTGTGACTATTTTTAACGTTAGTGTTCTTGGGTTAAGAAGCTTGTGATGGGAAATGTGTGAGTTATTGTACATGTTTACTACTGTGGCCGTAGCTGCAAATTCACAATATGTCTGCACAACATCCACATAAAATACAATTGGAACCACAACGTTTCTCTGAGGGAGTTTTTCTAATGCACTACAATACCACTGGATTGTCTCCCAGCCCCGATGAATGCTCATGAAAATATTTGCAAATCATTTTTTTAAATGAAGAGTGAGTGATTTTGTACACTTACCAATCTGCTCCTGTGTGCGTGAGCGTGACGGCTGGGCCTGGACGTCTGCCTGCGCTTGCTGCTGCTGCTGCTGCTGCTGCTGCTGCTGCTGCTGCTGCTCCTGCAGACTCTGACTGTCCACCGAGATGCCGCTGTCGCTGTGCAGCTTCTCTCCCTCCGGCGTCACCATCTGGTTGCTTGTAGCCGCGCGGTTGTTAGCTGCCTGCTTGTTCTGCTTGCAGCTATTCCACCTGTGGAAAAGTGGCAGCGCAGAGTAAAATAACGACCTGCTCAATATGACGCAGCCGCGTGATCCTATTTGTTGTTCAATAGTTGGATTTCACGGTAGTTAATGTGCCTAAGAAGCAATAACTGATAAGTAAAAACAGCATTTTACGTTGTTATTGAGCTAACAGAGAGGAATTTGGATCACTCGCCCGCTAAAAAGGAGAAATATCCTTTGGTAACACTTTATAATAATTTTACGTTATTTAGCATTCATAAAACATGAGTAAATACTTAATTAATGTGTGTTATTGACTATGAGTATCTAGCTATCACCTGGATTGGTCTACTTACAACTGAGGTGGCGCGTGCCTGTCTCGACCTCTAGTTAGTGACAAGGTCGCTAACTAGCTATCTAGCGAGCTCGTCACAACTAGCTAAAGTATGTGTTACCAGATACTCATAATCAATAATGCGTACGTGCCAACAAACTATGAAACATACTCACAAAAAGGCGTGTAGTTATAATAAAGTGTTACCCATGCTTTTGTCTTCCTGTATCTGTAATCAAGAACCCACCGTTTCAGAAATGTCTGTAAATTCAAATATATCTGTAAAAATAAAACTATGTTAAAAAATCTGCTTGACAATTCTTCACTATTGCTTCTCTTTAGAAGACGAATGACTCACATACTAATGATTAAAATATGTATGAGGTATTGAGTGATTCTGTGCAGATAACATCTCCAAGGGTTTACTTAAAATAAAATATTGTGTGTCAAAGAAATTCACATAAATTACAGTCTGTTTTCTGTTTGACAACAATTACATGAAGATTATGAGCCAGATGTGTGCGTGACTCTGCTGATAAACCGTGGTCGGCACTTTGCAAACAATCAATGCCTCTAATGAGCTCCTTGATTTGTTTCAGACGCCTTTCAGGCCGAGCTTGTATCTGTCTGCACTGTCTGAGTGCCTGGATGCATGTGTGGTTGCATGTCCTCATTAATGTGTTTGTGCGTGACCTCTGTAATGCATTAAGTGTTGTGACCTTCTTTTTTCTTGTTGTGAAAAAGTCTTTGTGGTACATCCAAGTGATTCTCTCGAAGTGGGTCAAAAGCTCTTTGACCATCACAGGCCTGAATATTTCAACAGGCACCTTTTCGCCCGGGGCAACATCTGTCACTATCCAACGCCACCAAACACCGCCCACCAGACCACCATCTCCATCACCCTCTTTGTCCTCAATTTTATTATGGATGAGGTGCAAAAACCCTGATTGTGTTAATGTCTCTAACTACAAAGCAGCACACGGCCACTTCTCGTCTCGTTGTTTTCCACCAACTGACCTCTTGAAGACGATGTAGGCCACGAGGCCCACCACCACGGCGGCCAGGATGGAGCAGTAGATGGGGATGAGGTTTTCGTTAAACCCGTGGCCGAGGAAGCGTGGAGAACCAGCGCTGGACGTGGTCGTCTCTCCAGGCAACGGGCTGTCTGAGCCATCAGGGAGGAAGTAATTGGTGAAGGAGGGTGGAGACAGGCCCATATCGGAGGTGGGAGTGAAATATGTTGGGAAGAGAGGATCTGTGTGGGAGAAAAGGGAGCATCTGTGAGAAATCAAACACGCCTAGATACGACTGACACGGAAAGTATTTTACGTCTGCGGCCATGCGAGCAGCTCTGTGAGGCTTAAATACCGTATGAGGAAGTATGAGCTTTAAACTATACTTAAAGTACCAGAAAAAAATAACATATGATTTAAAATGGCACATTTCAGAATATTATAATGTACGATACTTATTGATACATCAGTGTGTTCATAACTTTACTGTTGTAGTTGGTGCCGGTCAAGCTAGTTTTCATTACTTTATATACTGCTGGATTACTTGGGATTAGATTTTTTATTATTAATCTGAACAATCTGCTGAAAAGTGCATTACTACTGTATAAAGTAGAACATGAAAATCCTTAGCTAAAGTAGAAGTGCCTCCAAAGTGTACTTAAGTATAATACTTAAGTAAATGGTTTCAAGCAGCTATAATATTTACCATGTTCGCCATTTTAGTTTAGTTTTCCAACATTTGCAACATATGCAAATTAGCATTAATGACCGACATTTTGTCGGTGCTTAATCAAAATTGGGAAACCCTTATCACCAAAGTAATTACAGTACATTTCTTCCCCAGGAGCATGACAGTCTGTTCCTGAATCATGACGAGACACTTTCATATCTTCTCCGAGAGCTTGTTTGTTGCTGTAGTCATCAAGTCCCCATCCAGATGTCTTTTACACTGCACACATGTGGCAGCTGTTTCTGATAGACAGATGGGTTCTGGCTGAGTTGATGTGTGCAGAAAGAGAAGGAATGTTCCTCGACGAGTGGGGTAAATATCTGTCACCCACCAGCCTGCCCCACAACAGGCCCTGGCTCTGCAGGTCTCCTCTCACCACATCCCCATCTATGAGGATCTTGGCTTATTTCATGACATCAAGGCCATATGAATCAATGCAGAACAAAGTCCGTGGCTTTTGAGAGGTCATCACTTTAAGTGTAGCCTTTGCTGAGGCCAGAGAGGCAGGAAGGCTCTGTGCTACTGACTGTGTCTGGTTTCTATCATAGCAGAGCCTGAAGAGAAGAGTCGTTTTCATAAACTGTACTATTTCCTCTTTCTTTGCAATTCATTAATGATTCAGTGTCATTTGTCTGTGTTGCAGCAGACCCATACCGACTCTGATGGGCATTACTTTCTCCTTGAAAACACAGTTCATCCCTACAATCCTTCCTACAAGCCCTGACATAATACGTCTGTTTTGAAGAGTGCTGTAACTGAAACTGCAGTGATTCTGTCAGACGGTAGAAATGCTTAAAATACTATACCCTCCCTCAGGGTACAGTACAGCAGGCCGAGGCGAGAGCCCGTCCAGCCAAAACCCAAACTCCTCTGAGCTCAGCAGCCTTTTGGGGATGGAGAATGTGCAGCCTGGTGCAGATCTGAGCCTGTAATTCCCAGCAGAACCTCAGGCTGCTCCTCATTAGCTGCGTATTGGCGCTCACAGGATTAACCCTGTGGAGACCCCCGAGGCTTCCTTCAAGGCCAAAGATCGGGACGCTCTATCTCAAATATGTTAGGGGTCGTCCTCCTTTACACTAGTTTGGTTTTTAGGGGTTTAACTCATTTTGTGAGCGTGATGGATACACTCTATACAGTTATATTACAGACAGGGAGTGAGATTACTTACAAGTTGCCATGTAATGTAAGCACCTTTTATTCTGCTTTACTGAGAAATGACATTCACACGTACAGCATTTTTTAAAATCATGGCTGAAATTTGAGAAACTGAGCACAGTTCAAAGGGTCTGTTCTTACAAATATATGTTCTCCTTTCTCTCAAATGACATCCATGTTGGCTAGCACTGCAGATACTTTTCATTTGATTTGTACAGAATTTCCAGAGTAATCCACCTCCTACATTTCTGCCTCTACCTCAATTCCTTGGAGGTTAATGGAATGTTTTTTGAGCAGGATTGAAGACTTACTTTTCAATAATTCAACAGCAGTTGAATTATCAGTATATTTCTGAAAACAATGTCCTAGAGCTCACTGTCAAGAAGTTTTTATTGGAAGTTTTTTGAGCCGAAAGAAATGTTTCTGTATGGAAACTCTTGACAGTGTTGGGGCACATGCAGTTTTTGCAAAAACATGTTGATGTTGAATTTTTGAAATGTCCGTTTTATTGCTTTTAGTGTGACGGCTTAAATCTCTGAGACAGATTTTTCAAAACCTGGCTGAATAAGAAAACATTGTACTACATTTACAATTAAAAGCTGGCACCGAATGCTTGTAAATGATAGAATGCACCTATACTCTACTTTCAGCATCACTAAAAGCCGAACGATCTACTAGAAAACACAGAATTAGTGTCCCGACATCTTTTAAATGTATACAATTTTAGGGCGCTCCTTTAAATCAAGAATTTGTGAGGAAAATATAGTGACCAGTGATGTGGTCAGATGAAGAAAACCAGTGGACCAAGGCTGTCTACACATTATATTCTCTTTTCACTGACACAGCAGATAGTCAAGTTTCTCCAGATTGATTTGTTGCATAATTTACACACGGTTACTCGCTTTAATAGTCCGATGGGACCTTGATGGGCATCTTATGTGGACGTATTTGAAAAACTTCTGCTGGGCGTCAAGAGTCCACATTGGTCTCTGCGTCTGCGCAGCGATGACGGGGCATTCCTGCCTTCTGGAGGGGGGGATTAGTTTACTGAAATGGCAGAAAGCATCTTTCTAGGACAGAAAAATACTGCACATGTGCCATACTTAGAAACAGAAATAATACCGAGGTCTATTTAAAGCAGGTGCTATTGATTCAGATCTGTCTAAAAGGAGGAAGGGCTCGGAAGAGTGGAACACGGGTGTCTGTATTACACACATTTCTTGACCTTTCCTGGGATGTAGTCAGGTTTCCTCAGCTCCGCCATACATCATCCAGCTAATGCGGGGCCAGCTAATGGTATTAGCAATGCAACACGAGCTCGCAAATAGAATAAATGTGTGAATGGGGAGGTGTGAAAGTGAGTGAAAGTGTGCAGAAGGTCCTGCCTAACAGACAGTTTGTCAAAGAAACCTTTCCTTTAGCACACACTGAGCTGTCATTCGTACTGCACTGCTGTGAGTGAGCGTCCATGGTGCAGCGACTGTTGTCCTCATGCAGATGTATTTATGCATCAGTCGCACCTCAGGACGCGCCGTAAATTGTCTTTCTCATTCTGAGCCAAGATGACGTCTCTCCCGGGAGCCCGCTTCACATAACACTGACTCAACACAGAGCCCCAGCTTAAGTACAGTGTACCAGCTCTTTATCGTAACTCCCCCTCTTTCCCTGCATTTCTCTGGGCTGATGTAGAAAACACGACTGGCTGTAGACCAAAGGATAAACCTGGTTCTCCAGGGGCCGCATACTTCAGCTGGAACAGAATGGGAGCTTAAAGGCGGCGGTGGAGATTTAACAATTTCATTTTGGCTTCAGTGGGTTTAAAACACTCATGAAACGAAATAAAACTAGCTTGAGATTTTACGAGCGTTGGGCTGTGTGTGCACGGGGAGATGTGTTTATTAGCGGGGTGTGGACGAAAGGGTGGAAAAAAAAAAAAAAAAGATTTCATTTTTATGAGCCATTGAGGTCTTTATGGTGAAGTTAACCCCTGGGTCCTGTGCAGAGAGGTTGGTATCTCAGCTTCTGCCAGTTCAGGGTGGAGATGAGCAACTGTCAGGCGGCGCACATGCACAATGACCTCTTTATCAGCCGCCAAACACTCTCCCAGCTCAGCCTCGGTCTCAATCTTCCCCTGTGTTTGTCGCCGGACGCGCGCACATCCATCACCCATACACACACACACACACACACACACACACACACACACTACGCATGATTCAAGTGAGCGCTCTGTCTTCTATTAGGGAGGGTTAATAGGGAGAGCGGAGCGGAGGGCAGACAGAGAGGCAGAGTGTTAGGAGAGGGTGCGGAGGGGGTGCAGATGAACAGAGGAGCTGCTGTAAAGTGCTCTGATTAGCAGGAGTAATTATACTGCAGCGGTGAAGGCGCTGAATGCACACTTCCACCACTTCGCTAGCCCGGCCACTCGAGGGCCACTGTGGGAAGAGAGAGAGCAAGAGAGAGAAAGCGAGAGAGAGAGGGAGAGGGAGAGAGATAAAGGGAGAAAGAGAGAAATAAAGGGAGAAGGAGTGAGTGATAAAAAGTCTTCCTTTATCTGTTTTTTTTATCTTTTCTTTTTCGAGGACAAACACTCGAACAGACCCTCGGCACTTGAATGCAAATCTTCTCAACTGTTGACTGAATAGAGTCTTTGAAAAAAAAAAAAAAAAAAGCTCTGCTGAGGCCAAACGGACAGAGACTTTCGATAAAAGTCGCAGGAGGTGTTTTCAATTTCAGATCAAAGAAATTCACACATGTGCAGTGCTCAGAGTTTAATGAAAACTGTACATGTTAAAAAGCACTTGGCAGAGGAACGAGTGTGTGTGTGTGTGTGTGTGTGTGTGTGTGTGTGTGTGTGTGTGTGTGTGTGTGTGTGTGCCGAGTTAGCCCGCTATCAGCTGTATTGATTTTGAATGCTCACAAAAAGTGTGTTTGAAGCTGGAGAGGACTACACTTGTGTGTGTGTGTGCGTGTGTGTGTGTGTGCGTGTGTCCTGCAGTTGAGTGTGTGTTCTCATAGAGGTCACTCAGCGAAACCTGAGCATGAGCAGAAGAAATCCCAGGACTCGAATCGACCCCTCAACATAGAATACCAGCACAGCACATATGCTGCAGCTCTCACTGTCTGTTTTCATCTCCATGTCTTTCTCTCGCCCTCTCTGCCTCTGATTGTATCAAGTAATTGACACTTGGTGACAGCTTGATATGAACTGGGGATTTAGGGATTTGAAAATGCCCCAATCATATCTTTTTACTGAATGCAGGAGAGAGAGAGAGAGAGAGAGAGAGAGAGAGAGAGAGAGAGAGAGAGAGAGAGAGAGAGAGAGAGAGAGAGAGAGAGAGCGATAGGAATTCTAGTCTTGATGAAATGAAGTATTTTTTGTATTTTTATATCAAATTCCAGTCATGTTTTTGACTTGTAAATTAAAGTACGAGTTGTTCTAACATAATGCTAGTACTGATCAATTCCAATCAATAATATAAACACATCCATCCATCAATCAATCTACAACTTTTAGCAAGAAGGGAGGTGTGTGTAGAGAAGCTTCATCTTAAGCCCAACCTTTGAGCGCTCCAACCAAATGCAAAGGGTTTGACTTAAATCCCTCTGGCAAAAGAAATGACACAAACAGGATGAGAATCCAGGCGAGCAGCTTCCTGTTGGCTGCAGAAAACATGTCTGCATGCATCCTAGACCACCATGGAAGGCCTCGAAAATATCATCACCAGCACATGTGACTACAGCCATTACCCACAGGCCCACTGGTGCAGCATGACAGGGCTCTCCTTTCAAAAGGGCGTCCCACAAGGTCACTGATCGGGCCATCTCCAGTCGCAACCGCCACTGCCGCTGCATTACTGTCGCTTAGGACGCGGCGGGTCAAAGGTGAGACCAGCTGCATGGGTGGGCGCTAAATAGGCCGCAAAAGGCTTTATTGTGGCCGACTGTCCGTCAGATATGTCTGGAATACAGTCGATGTTCTGTATGTTTTAAGGAGAGTAGGGTGCAGTTTGTTTGGATGGCTGTCACGTTACAGCCTAGCGTGAGTCTGCATCATGCAGAGGAACCTTGTCAGGCTTCACAAGACTACATTACTGTGCCTTGGTTAGACCTATGGGGAATAGTCATTCCTGGCATCTCACCATGGGAAATTTGGCTCACATGCTTATTTCCAGCCTTTTCTACAGAGCTTCCAACTTCAAATGTGTTGCATGATTCAGAAAGTTTGAATACTGCTGGGATATGTTTTTTCTCATGTCCATGCTTCTATTATAAAAACTTAAACAAACAAGGCTTAGCTTGAGCTAGCACAGATGTGGACATTTCCAGGTGTAATTTACATTTGGGTATTTTCCATCATGTTTCCACGCCACTCAATCCTGTCAAATTGTAAACAGGACTAAGAGTCTACAGCCATTTAATACATTCTCAAACATTTAAAAAAGCTAAAAAAAAATAACAAAAATTAAAGATTATCACCTTTTTCTCCCTGTTCCCACAGATGTTGTGCAAAACTTGACCTGATTTATGATTTGAGATGCAGAGCTAAGCCGAGCAGAAGCCACAGCGTCTTGCTTGTGTTCAAAATAACTGTGTTGATGATGATTCATTGATGATGAAAGTCTAAATGTTCCGCCTTTGAGGATGTTAGGTGGAAAGGTGGTAAGTCCTCGTCTAAGTTCTTAGCCCTTCTTCCACCTCATCTACCGCTCCTGCTCTTATTTTTCTCTCATCCTTCACTCTACTGCCCGTCAGTGCTATTACAGTCTTTTAAAACAGGAGTTTACACCCTCCATGTGGTGCTAACACATCCTCTCTGCTGATGATCTACAGATGTTTGAGCTTCATTAACTTTGTGGATCAAAATAGCTGCCGACGTCTATGCTGTGAAACCGAGTCTTAGAAAGAGAAATATTGCATGCTCAAGTGTATATCACATTATTCATATTAGAAGCCACCATTAAGATGCTCGTTTGAAGATTATAATGCAGACAGCAGATCAATAAATGCCCTGCATTAGCAAGTGCTCCTGCTATTAAGCGCTTTCGTCAAAGCATTTAATCACTCCACAACGTAAGTGCCTCTGTGGTCAAAGTTTGCATAAAAACATCACATGAAAGGAAGAAAGCTTTTCCCCAGAACAGACAATGACCACGAACTTCCACTGAAGTCAGGGCCTGTTGTTGGGAAAAGGTTGTTTTTGTTTAGAGTGCTGAAGATGTTGATTTTCACTTTGCACTCCTCCCTTATATGATGTTCATTGAAGGAACAATAGCAGGTTTGAATGAAAGAAATGAAAGCAATGCCACAGAACACATTTCTACCTCCCAGATTTGAGCCCCGTGACCCCCTGATGAGGTCAATGTCATGCCTCGTCCGACATGAGGGAATTTACAGCTTCCTCGGCTGTACGTTGCCTCAATATGAGAGAAGCAGCTCCGCTCTGCTTGCATGCTGTCTTCTGCTTTGTGGGGGAGCAGATTATTCATTGTCTCTGTGTTGACACTCCAGTAGTCTTTGACCTTCCAACTTCCATTTGAAAACACGACCAGCACCGACCTTTGACCTCGAGAGTTCCCACAGACACATACGGGAGTCACTGGAGGCCGGTTCGAATGGGATCGAGACGAACATGATGGCTCCTAAACAGCTTGGAAAATCCTGACAACCAGTGCACTTCATGCCCGCTGCTCTTGTTCTGTCTGAAGGGCGCTGTCACTGCTCACCATTTTGATGCTGTTGGAAAGCTGTTGTTGTGGGAAAGCTGTTGTGGAGTCCCTTATTAATATAAGTTAAAACGTAGTGATTACATTAACGAGCAACTGTCCTTCCTCATTATATCGGAGTACCAGCAGCTTTGTTTGTGTCCTCTCTGGCTGTTGGTCATTGTTTATGACACGGCAGGTCCAGTTGCTGTCTAACCTATTAATAACAAAGAAATACTTATTTCTTCATGAGCTCTTTGTGATCACCAGAGAAAACCCATAATATGGGGCATGGCTTTGTTTTACTTTGGGCCGCAACTAATAATTATTTTAAAAATGAATCGATCAATGAATCGGTGTATAGAATTTCTAAAGCCTCAGAAAAACATCTTCAAATCACTTGTTTTGAGTTCAGAAGCTGGAAGTACATGAAGTTTAGATAAACATGGATCAACGAATCGACTGTCAAAGTAGTAACAAATTTATTTTCCAACAAGTTTATGTGATGCAGATGACAAACGTCACCAGAACTTCCCGACGAATGATGTTCACGTCAGTCATATGAATGCTTGTTTACTCCTCCTAGGTGTGTAATAAGTCAGACAACAATGCATCCCTTTCTTTTCTGTGGTCTGAAGCGGTTTCCCTGAACTAAATGTGTGCCAGTGACCTGCGCGTGCGGCAGACTTACTGTGACAGACGGAGTCCATGTTTGGCGTGCACACAGCCAGCTGTATCTCACTGTCCTCGTCACAGATGGTGCAGGGCAGGCAAGGGTCGAGGGAGCTCTCCCGTTCGGAGTAGGTGTCGTCCACGCACTCCTCGCACACCGTGTCGTGATCGTGTTCGCAGTGCGCGAACACGCCCTGGCCTACGGGGCACACCGTACAAGGCGTGCACTGGCCTAATATCTCGTCGAAGAAAAAGTTGTAGTTGCAGACGCAGTTGGCGTCGTTGGAGTCGGTGCAGGGCGTCTCCATCCGCATCAGGCCGGTGCACTCGGTGCAGGGCCGGCAGCGCTCTGTGACGCTGTAGTTCTCCGAGAAGGTCTCACCTGCAGAAGAGAGGACAGGGCGAAAGAGACGAGACACACAAAAAATGAGAGGAAGGACACGAGAGACGGGGCAAAGAGTGAAGGCGGTTAGGAGATAGAGAGAGAGGGTGCAGGAAATATGAGGAGATAAACAGAGGGATAAACAGTGAGTCTAATGACATTAATCGTGTTTACTGCACATTCATTAGAAGGGAGGACACATTGATCCACTGGGCTCTTAGTGATTTGTGCTCCGGGACAAGAAAGGTGCTCTTGTTGGGGAGTGAGTCAAAAGCCTGCTGCGCTCATTACGATATTGATCCCAATGTGTTTGTGCTGCGCCGAGTAAACTGCTTCAATCTCAGTCATACACACAGAGTGAAGTGAAGGTGCATCGACATGGGCATCGGCACTGGTGATAAAGACGGGAGTTTAGTATACCCAAGCGGTGAAGCATGAATCTGGTATTTATCGTGTTAACGAGTTATTCTGCCAAAATGGGGCATTTTTGGGAGGCCTGACAATGTATGTAATTTGTTTTGCCTTTAGTTCACTCACATTGTTAAACTATTCTAAATCATGATCCACTTAATTGGTAACTATTGAATTGATTTAAAATGTTCCCTTGAATATGCTTATGTTAGTCCCATTTGGACAAAAGAGAAATCTTTCTCAAAAATAATATGTTATATTGTTTAATTTGCCAATGTTAAGCAGGGTTATTATTAAGGGTTTATTGTTCCTGTGTATAATGTTTATTCATATACTAATTGGGACCAATAACTACTTCAAACGGTTCAATTAGCATTGCTATTAGCATTATCAATAATAGATGAGTGTGAATGAAGACTGAGACTGTGAAGCCATGCGAGCATCTCAGTGAGGCTGCACTTAATGCTAATGTTAGCATGCTAGCATCTCAGTGAGGCTGCACTTAATGCTAATGTTAGCATGCTAGCATCTCAGTGAGGCTGCACTTAATGCTAATGTTAGCATGCTAGCATCTCAGTGAGGCTGCACTTCATGCTAATGTTAGCATGCTAGCATCTCAGTGAGGTTGCACTTCATGCTAATGTTAGCATGCTTGCAATGACAATACTAGCATTCTGATGTTCATCATTTTCACTCACTTAGTTTAGGGTGGTGACATTCTGATATTCGCTAATCATTCGTTAATCGCTAAGTGCAGTCCAAATGTCTTTAGTTTTGCAGATATTTAGTCACAAATATAAATAAATCAATAAAATAATGAAAATAATAAAAAATATATTTATATTCCATCAACTTTGACCTGATGAAGGGTCACCAGAGTTATTGACTCTATCATCTGTAAGTCATGAACGTACAACATGTTTTATTGCGACGCATCTTATTAGTTGATACTACTCAATTAGCATGGTTATTAGCATCATTAATAATAGATGAGTGTGAATGAGTGCTATGAGTGCTAGCATGGTTGAAAAGTGCCTTTTACTTCAGGTTTGTGTCAAACATTAAAAATTCACAGGGTTTGCACTTCCCTGACAGAAAAACGTCATTCGGCAAACAGACAGTGTCCTTTTTTCGGAGAAATGTCCAAAAGACGGCCATTTCGAAGAACAACTCCGCTGCATTATATTGATTTTCATTGAAGGTTTGTGAGAAAAGGAGATAGCGGACCAAAGCTGAGCTGTGGAGAACGGTGTTGAACAGAAAGAGGCGAAAGCCGCGCTGACTAATTGCCTGCTGCTTTTCGATTACTTCAAACACTTCAGATTTGCTCTGCAGGAACGTTTACGACAGGAGGATTCGCGAGAGTTCATCGCTGAGGAAGTGATGACCTCAAATTGGTTTATTCTTACACTGAGAGTTCCTCTGGGCTCAAAGTAATCTATACATATTACATGTTCATATAGAATTATTTCCCAATATAATTGGATGCCTGCTGAATTATGCATACAGTGAGAGGGAGGGGGCAGTAAGTGTGTTTTAGTGGTTGAATGAGATGGGAGTGGAGTAGAGAGGCTGACAGGGAAATAAATCTGCAGCTCAGATTGACCACGGAGGAAGCTTCACTTTCCTCCAAATCTCTTTTTACTGTTTTCTGTGGGTCACATGAGAGCGGTCACCTTGCAGGAGCTTCAGCTCACATGCAACGTGTGACGTTTTACTCCCATAGGAGGGGAGTCAAAGTGCAGCGGGAAGTTTAGCATCCACAATATGAGATGAAGAGACAAGAATGCATGTCCAAACCGATTTGTAAACGCTTAAATGACACTCTTGCTTTCAAGTGGCGCAGATAACAAGTAAACACCGGTTTTGAATGTCTTCGTGGTTGAACATTCTTTGTCTTAGCGTGAAATAAATCATCCGGACTGGGTGTAGCTATAATTATAGCCACATGACTGAGTGTGAGACTTTTTTTTTTTTTTTTAGCGCAACTCTTATCAGCACACACATATGTCTGAGTGTGTTTTCCATGGGAAGTGCTTAGTGGGTGTCGTGTTGAGCAACAGCATATTGTCAGTGTGAAAAGCCCTGCAGCAATGTCCCAGCACTTGCTTCGCGTTGTAAGCGGCTCTGGCAAGTGAACGCTGGCACAGACGGAAGCTCTAAACACCTTGTAAACAGCAGCACGGCTCAGGAGCCGATGAAAGCTGTCACATTCTGCAGGCAGGCCGAGTGGAGCAGACGGAGGTAATGATTTAGAGACAGGTAGGGAGCAGGCGGACCACGAGTACGAGTGGACGCTTGATTTGCTCGAATGAATCTCACGACTGTGAGCTGATGGAAAACGGTCTGTGAGGGTGGGCTGGAGAGGGAGGAGCCCAACCCGAGTCTAAAGAACATGATTTAGAGATCAAAGTGTTGATGTACGACTGGAAGGGGAAGGGTCAGGGGAAATGGAGCCGTCATGCATGTAAGTCAGTTTCCTCCTCGGATAGAAACACGCACACACACACAGCATCAGATTCAGTGTTTTATCTTGTCTCCATCTGCCGTCACCCCTTGCTCTTATTACTGTCTGGAGGCAGAAGTGATAAAAGAGAGTGACATCGACTGAACAGTCCAGACATGGACAAATAACAGACCTGAGAGGTAACCAATTATTCAAATTAGTGAGCTTGTAGCTTTTGTTTTTCTTTGCAGTCAGGCTCAACCGGCAAAGCTTTCCTCATTCATTTCAATTATCCCACAGCGCGCAGGCTTCCTCAGCTAATTTTAGCCTGCATGCATGAGCCCCTTCGCTGTCCCTGTGAGCGTAAACACGTCTAAATGTGACCATATGCACCGAGAGCAGTGTGTGTGTGTGTGGTTTATGTGTCAGCACTTTCATCTTGGGGGCTATAAGAAGAAAGTGAAAGGCCATCGAGGATCCGGTGGAGAGTTTCTTCTTTAATAAGATACGACCCTTTTTCTAATTGTCCCCAATCGAGCGATGAGAAGTCCATCTCCCAGCAATCACAGTTTTCATGTTCGGCAGTAAAGAAGCGTCCGTAGGTAAAGGGAGATGTGGGGATGATGCACTTAAAATGTGCCGCTTCGGCCCGTGAAGACCCCCCTCCGAACACTGATGTGTTTCGGTCCCATTAGTGTCATCAATAATGTAGCTGTGGACGGCCTTGAAACTGCCCGATGAGCTCCACAATCAGCACTTAAGGTGTAAGCTTTTAGAGAGGATGGCCATTTCTGCCACTCAGTGTCAGGGTCCACGTTTCAGCGGAGGCAACATTTCCCTCTCGACCCTCTGCTGACTGCAGATAAATCATCCGCATTTGGAAAGCTGCGTGACGGCTTTATTTGTTTTGTTTTTAACGTGAAACACTTTCGCGTATAATTATCGCTGTGGTCCACTTAGCTTCCCTCCAGATTTGAAACAGGTGCTGTAGGATATCACCAAAGCTATTATTAGGAGACCAAAGGAGGGAAGTTTTTATTTACAATCAACCCGTTTTGTACCTTGTGCTGAGCTGTTGTTTTTTGCCCCGTTAGGGCGCCACATAAGGACCGAGCTTCCTCTGAGACGGCCACAGAGGACCTGCTAGGGTGAAAATTTCCGATTTCCTCTTCTTCACCCTTCTTGATCCAACGCTGGAAGCGATTCTTGACGCTTTCAGCGCTCTACAGACGAGGTTGTGATTCTACTTTCTTTCCTTCTTTAAATCCCCAGTGAGCGCCGGTCCAGTCGGCGGGCAGCTCTTCTTAAACAAGCTTTTTCCTTGTGAGCCTTTTGGTTTCTCAGATCTTCAGTCAGTTTGCAGGGCAAGCTTTCCTGAATGGTTCACTAAGTGAGGCAGGTCCGGTTGTCTCGTCTCCCATGACAGCAGTGAAAAGTGGAAGAGACTGATGAATATTTCAGCGCAGCTGACGCTGGCATTCGTCCCAAGCCGGGATCGGGAGGCCATGCTGTGTGTGTGGGTGTGTGTGTGTGTGTGTGTGTGTGGGGCCGTGGGGGGTTACACTGACAGGAAGTGGGGGATTAACGGGGGTTGCGGTAAATAAATATTCACCCATATTTACCATGAAAGAGGAAATGGATGTGTTGCATTCTCCTCTTTAATTATTAATATCTGCACTTTAGAAAATGTATTCATAGCTTTGGTTTTCCAAATAAGGTCAGTGTTTCAGCCAACTTCCATATAAATCCCACTCGTATTGGAGTGTGTGTGTGCTCCTGTGGGCCTCAGGTATACGTTGAGATTGTATCATCTGAAACAAAAACAATATTGAAACCAAGGAAAATGCATTTGCGCCGGAAATTGAGTGCAACCTCCTGGGTATTTCAGCTTAATTGTTGAGTGTTTATCAGCGGTGAATACCCCTCCTGTACTGCAGAGCAAGATAATTGTTCACTGTTAGAGGCACAATAGGCTTTTCAATATGGTTTAATTAGCTGGATCAAATGAGTAAAGATGCATTGATGTAACAGTATGCATGATGAATGAGGCTATCGTACCCGTTGGTGCTTGGCTCTCTAATACCATTTTATCCGTTAATACAGACGATGAGTCATAGCAACAAGAAGGAGGAGGAGGAAGGTGAGGAGGGGGATGCTGGCTGAGAAAAGTGAGTAGGATGGACAATAGCGGAGACATGACAAGAGTTGGTGGGATTCGCTGGTGTGGGATGTGGAATGGATGAAAAAGAATAATAACTAGAATCCTGAGGGCCCACATAATAAGAAAATTGAGCTGTGGTTTCCCGTCCACGCATCCTCGTCTGCCACTGTTGAAGGCAGGAATATGAAAAGGATTATGACGCGCAAGACACATTTCTCATGACGTCAAACGGAAGATAAAGTCCAGACGCTTCGGAAGTTGCTGCGTGTTTCTGTACAGACGCCCGGCTGCTTCAGTCAAGCAATTTCCATCTCCAGTCCATCATATGCAATGTTTGATGATGACTATTATTTGCCCTGCTTACTCTCCATCTGCTGGTGTGACTGGGCTTCTGACACTGATGCAAAGCACGACTCGCGCTATTTGTTTGTCTCTGTTATTTTTTGCAGAAAAAAAATTAAAAAAGATTGGCAATTTCACGGCGCAACCTTTTTCTACATCGACACTGTATGACAGAGTTGGTTTATGTGAAATTGACTCCCTGTCCTTTTTCTTATATATATATATATATATATATATATATATATATATATATATATATATATATATATATATATATATATATATATATATGTATATTCCCTGTGGCACTGTCGCGCTCTAGATGTGGAGAATTGGCTTCTTGCCCCTGAACCCATTGCTGCAGCTCTCGAGTTCCTTGAGGCGAAGAATAGAAACTTCAAAGAGGTGAAAGCCGACCAGACTTGAGATTAATAACATAACACAACACAGAGATTAGCATCTGTTGTGCAAAGAACTTCAAGGATAATCAGAGTACCGCTGTTGTCTGGACGAAGAGCGTTCCTGCCAGCACAAATTGAATCGCCTCCCACAAAACGACATCCAGTTGGCGTTATTGTATTTCGGCGTTAAGAGACTGTTTACATGCACCATTGGCCAGTGTTTACACGCGGCATGTGTGTGAGGATTAATGCGATCAATCAATGCTGAACGCAAAGTGCACTCTGAACGTCTAAACAAGACTAATTTGGGGTCCCTGCTCAGCGTCAGCCACCGCAAAGGCTCAAACTGACACAGCTAGCGCGCGCTTTCAACAGCTTAGATAAAGTGCGACGGTCGTCTGGCTGCGATCCTCCAGCTCCATCCCGAGCCATGCAGCGATGTTCGTGACCTATGCTTTGACGTTCACTTTGTGCTCCGACACACACCGGCAATCCTAAAGGGCAGAAGGAGCTGCGGGAAGGTGACGCAGAACGACGGCCGCATCAAGCAGAACACATTTGTTTGCAGCGCCTGGCTCTTCTTGTTCTCGTCCTTCTCGGGGGATGTTGCGTGTTGGCAGCGGTCCAACCTTTGCAGAGCGAGTGCTAATGGTTCACAGCCGGGCTGAGCTGCGAAACGAACACATTTGGACCCACTTACAGGCATCAAACATGTGACAAGTCATACAAATGAGGACGAAAGGAGTTTGTTTTGGCTTTGGTGTTGTTTGGCGTTCAGGGCCGGAGCCGCCATCAAAGTCACAGAAAATGAATGTGGGTGTGTAGATGATGACGACGTCAGTCCGGAAACGTTGCATTAATTGGGTGTGAGCGTGTAAAGCTGGTGATGACATGCAGTTTACATGTATACATTGTCTTTTGATTGTCTCCAGATTGAACGTTATTCTCTTCCATTTGACACAGTGGAGGATAACGGATAGCAGTTTTCAGCAGTTTTAGTGTGAAAGTTACTTCTCTGATCTCTTTAAGGTTCAGTTCATTCAAATAAATGATGCAAAACAACACATTTCACAGGTGAACATTTTTGACAGCAAGCTATTTGTAAAAAGAAATTCTGGAGATACTTGTTGGGGCTGGAAGCACAAACTTCAGAGGAAGATATCTTAAAACCTCACTTTGGTGTTGCATTGTAAATACTGTTTGTGAAGTAAATAACATGTTAGTTATAACTAATAGCTTTATTAATAGTGAATAAGTAGCTTATCATGATTGTATTATCAATCGTGTGTAAGTCATTAATAAAAATAACTTTGCCGGTGCTAGTTTGGCTTGTGGCTGTTCTATTCTTCTATTTGGTAAAAAAAAAAAGTCTACAGTTATGAATTATATAAGATCAATAAAGTGTTAGCTGTAGTTTGTTCCATATTTCATAAGACATTGTAAATAAATGTCAACACTAATTAAACTATTTGCTCGAGCTAATGCAGCATGTACGCTAATCAGAAAGCGGCACTAGTGTGTTTTCTTTCAACAGAAGCTTTCTCTCCATAACTTCATTAAAAAGCCTCGACTCACTGTCCAGACACTGGGAGCAGACGGTCTGCGTGGCGCCGCATTTCTTCACCACTCCCTCTCCGGGTGGACACTCCTGGCAGCATTCTCCATTGGTGGTGTACTGGCCGGAGTCGCAGGGGACCTGCACCGCCCGCCCCGTCTTGGACGCCAACGCTAACACCACCTGGAACACGGGGACAGCAGAGCGGAGCGGAGCGTCAGAGCAGCTCTTTCACACGTGGCCGCTGTGACCGAAACACGCAAAACAAATTGATTAAAATGACTGCCAGGTGTGTAACCTGTTCCTTTAATCCACACGCCATCAGGAGTCATCGTAAATCATGTTGCCTCGACCTGTACTGGACACACTGCGAACAAGTCTAAATTGCCCTAATAGCTCCCCTGAAGGCCCGTCAGCTCGAGTAGTGAACCTATGACACGTCGGGCCGAGCCAGTTATCGTAAAATCCTGTGTGTGCGACATTTTACACATGCTCGTCCTAATCACTGTCTGGAGGTGAGAGTAGATGTGAGCGCCAACCACTGCTTACAATCAGCATAGGCACGCACGCACACACACACACACACACACACACACACACACACACACACACACACACACACACACACACACTTGTTTTACTATACTTGTGAGGACGGCACATGTTTGTAACTTAAGAAGGTATAGCGTAGCCTAACCCTAACTTTAACCCCCAAAAAAACAAGTCTTAGTGCAATTTAATGGTTTACTTTACTTTATACGTTATACTGAATGGGAGCTGAATACCCAAATGTGATACAAAGCAAACTGGGTGTTTTCACTCAAAATAAGACTCTTTAGGCTTTTCAACAGCTTTAAAAATAGCAAGGCAGAGCACCACCCTTTAAAGTGGACCACATGGGACCATATCTTGGAAATTATATGTACTGTACTCAACTGCAAGAGACTTTTTGATCCTGATATAATTATGCCATGAATCACAAATGTAATTTTATTTCATTTAAAAGATTTATTTGCACATCAAAAAAGCACATTTGGTCATAAAACAGTTATGGAAGACATACATTTGTTATTAGAAAGACTACACACCCAAAAGTGACGTATCTCACTGAAGATACGGTGCTGAAGATAATGCATTTGTTTATGGATTTGAACAAGTTCCAGCTATCTAGCGAGCCAAGGTGACGACAGTGATGCACACTGTACACAACGAGAGAACGAGAGATATAGTTCACAAAGCAAAAACTTGCTAAATTATCTTTTCAAATCACAATTATGACACGTGTTACTTATGGCACATTCAAACAGAATGAAGAAAAGTAAGCGTTTGGCTGATGGCGACAGTAAATGTTTTCCGCAATAACGTCCGATGGGGGACACCGACATGGGCGGGACTTTGTCTCTCGAATGTGCATATCAATCACTGATACACACGTTTATTTTACATCCCTGTACTGTAAATACACCCTTTCCTCCTGACTCATAAAGCCATACATGTGTCAGTTAAAATGTCTTCATCCGGTCTAATCTGTTATCACTTCCTCTCTTGTTGCATTCCCTCCGTCCTCTCTGATACAAATGCCACGCAGCTCTGCTGGCAAAAGAACTGAGGCTTGTTCCACTGATGTGTGCAACAACGTTAAATAAAAGGAATTCATATCCAGACCTTTTCTAACAAAGAAAATCATTATACTGAAACACTTTCATGTCCTGTGGTTCTTATTATGTAACAAGCAAAAGCTCATTTCCACTTAATTCACATTTGCTGAGACATCAGTTAAATCTTTTCTCTCTCTCATTCGTCCCTCCCCTCCGTCCTCTCTCTGCGCTGTCCCTGCTTTCATTCAGAAACAGATGTACTGAGCCGCCAGCAGCTCTCCTTCATTCTCCCTTCTCTCGCTCAACATTTCTTTTTTGCTCTCTTTGCATTTCTCTTCCTTGCTTTACAACCTGCAACACATCTTAGACTCTATTTGAATATATCATCGGGATTAAAGTCACGTTTTTCTGCAAAAATGAACTTTGGACTCAGTCCAAAACCTCAAGAGTTCCCTCTTCTATCTGCGGAGAAGAGGATTCATGTCCCTGACTCCCTTTCCTGGGACATCTCCCTGGAATATCGCTCACAACACAGATTAATGGCAAAATCAGTCCACCAGCAGGAACATGCATACACGCACACACACACACACACACACGCACACACACACACACACACACGCACACACACACACACGCACACACACGATAAGAACAACGTACCCAGCTGTGATGTGCCTGGTTTGTACTCTTCCCAATTTCGTGGTCAATTTGAGAGTTTATTTCTAAATTTAATTTGACCAAAGTGCAGCCGACCGTCGCCACCCTTTAAACCAGCTGTCATAACAGAGTGTCCCCTCACATCCAGGGCTGTTCACATGATGACTGAGCTGCACAGCCCAATTAGACCAGCTGCTGTGGACATACCAGAGACTCTGTGCTCCACCATCCTCCCATAATCAACTTTGTCCACGTAATCAGAGGAGCCTCATCTTTCATGTCGGAATCAGCCGAACAAGTAACAGCTCATGTCGGATATGAATGTAATGCATCCATTTACTCTCCGTAAGCTGCAGCATCTTCAGCTCTTATTTTAATATCCCGAATGCATCCTCAAAATGTGAAGTTAATTACTCCATCTCACTGATGAAGTCTGGGCCAAGGCGCCTGTCAGCTTCTGGATGTCTGGATGCTTCCCAATGTGAAGCAGAAATGACAATTTTCCAGAAACTAATCCCAGCAGTGCTGTCTAACTTTCCTCCCTGGATGAAAACCAAGAGGAAGGTGTGTAGTGTGAGTGTAGCTGCATGTGTGTGTGGAGCTGGAGGGGGTATATTAGCCTGGGTATAATAGCGCATGCAAATCACTTGTTTAGCTGCATGCAGCACCTGCACGTTTACCAGTAAGAAATATGAAACGTCACATTGGTCCTTTATTAGGGTATGGCTTGTTTTAATATAGGAAGCCCCACAGCACTGATGCTTCTCACATTTAAACACTGTTCAAAATATCATAGAAATGGCACAGACATCACAGAGGGGGATCATAAATGCCTTAGAGCTCTGAAGTTAAGAAGGAAACTCAATATAAAAGCTCCCAGCGGATATTATAGCAATATCATAAAAGTATCTATGGGATGTCCACGCAAATCAAGCACCACAGTGGAAGGAAATGTACAAAAAAAAAATATGAAACTCAACTACAGTTAGTCGAGGGAGTAGCAACAAAATAAGAAATATTCCGGGGAACACGCAGCGTTACAGTAGTGACGGGGCTACTCACCAAAGCGCACAGAATCACCAGCGATAAAGTAGTAGTCATCCTGCGTCGCCTGCTGGAGTCACACAGAAACAGTTCTCGTGCAGAGAAGGCAGCGCTATGTGGAGGAGGAGAGCCGCTCAGCGGGAGTGCTCATTTTATTCCCAGTGCAGCGGATTTTATCAATGGGTCCGCACCATCACGACTGTGTCCGGGACCTCTGGTTCTGGAGTCAGATGCGGCTGCCGGTGCACCTCTCAGCAGCAGCACAGGAGAAGAATTAACAAGAAGAAGAATTAACAAGAAGAAGAAGGAGAAGAAGAAGAGAGGAGCAGGAGGTGGAGGTGGAGGAGACCGTCCTGTCCGGAGTGCTGCGAAGCTGCAAGTGCACTGCGGAGGAGGCGAGAGGAGAGAAGAGAGGGGGCACGTCTACTCTCCACTTTATTACCTCTGATACTCCCGCAGTGAGACTGTACAACCTGCTCCTCTCTCTCTCTCTCTCTCTCTCTCTCTCTCTCTCTCTCTCTCTCTCTCTCTCTCTCTCTCTGTCCCCCTACCTCTCCCCCCGCTGTCCAAATCTCACGTGAGGTCCCACTCAAAGCAAAGGGACATAAAAATGATTCACATGCATTGTAAAGGACCAACATTAATGTCTGACACCATTAGCAGCTTTACGAATGCTCCACTCATCTCTGAGCTTATTATGCTTTTCACTTAATAGCTTAATCCCACACAAAGACAGCTCCATAAAACAATTTTTATATTTCCCAATTTGGTGTGGATGAAGTTGGCTGGTGCAGCACTTTGGAGATGATCTGGGTCTTATCACCAAACTCATCAAATCAGTGGTTGGCCATACTTGTGGCTGAAAAGGAGCGCATCCCTGCAGCACGTTTCACCATGACCTCTCACACTATGCCACCGTCCACATACTTTTGCCCATCACTTCATCTAATGTTCAATGTTTCCACTGTGCTGAAGGCTATATGGATTGCATTATCACGACACGTGTTTCTTCTTCCCCAATTATGTTAATAAGGCGGGCAAAAATAATGCTTCAAAATTAGAAACACCTTTCTATATGATGCACTCCGAAACCAGATTATCCCAGAGCACAGCCTCAGAACATCCCACAAACTACTGAAACCTCAAGGACTGCAGGGATAACAGGTGTTTCTAGTTTTCTATTGAGCCACTTTCTCCATGAATCAGATGAGTAACTTTTACAAAAGCGCGCTTTTTAAATTGACTTCCTGACTTTATGTCTGTGCGAAACAAAGTCGAGTGTGTCTTAGCTAATTACGGAGCAACATCAAAGTACATATACTCCCATCCGTCGGTCTACAATGTGCAATGTCATCATGCACCACAAGAGGGCGACTCTGCTGAGCCTAGATCAGCAGCAGCTTCACACAACGGATGAGGTTGAAGGGACTTCACTGAAGGATGTGCAATGTGAAAAGGCTTCATTTCCACTGATCTCAGGTTCCACGTTACTCAAACACACACAATGAAGCAGTCTATGTATTTTCAGAGTCCTCTAATAAACATGGTGATATATATTTTTTGTATCTGTGTCCTGGGACTGAACTGTGAATGTGTCTCAGGTGCTCAAATGAGAGTTTATAGAAATATGATTAAAACAAGACATTGTACTGTGATGATGTAATAGTGTTCTTCCATGACCGGCTGCAGCATTTAGCACGTCTGTTGAAGGGATGAATATACTTTCTGTGGGAACCTGCTGAACATATTGAGGTTTGAATCCATTAAGCGCTGCCTGCTTAATGATATTCTTTATTTTTTATTTTTTTTTGTCAAGATGATTCTAAATTTGGTGAAGCCACTCCAAAACCACTAATGCACGTCTCGGCATCGTAATTGTGTTTGATGCTCATTGTGCTACTCAGCCGTTACACCGAAGGAAAACAAGTGTTGATGGATATTGATCCACGACAATGCGACAATAAAGCAGCAGTAAGTCACCAAAATAACCTAATCCGTGTCCAACCTTTTCCTGATCGCCATCTTGTGCAATCCTCCTGACCTGCTATGCTTCCACCTTCTCCTCCCCGATCATCAGCTCTGGGGACGGAGAGGCTGACGTCCCTGAAGCAGCAGCAGCAGCAGCAGCAGCAGCAGCCACAGGGTGATTTGGTTACACTGTTGTAGATCCAAATGCTCTCCAGTATTGATCTTGGGACACATCAATTTTCCCACTTCCTACATCCTCCTTCGAGATCACCTCCGACTAACCCTCCATTCTGATGACTCTGACAGCACGCCCATCCATCAATATGGCCTTCTTTGATATTGTATTCACGAGGCCTTTAAACCACGCATCCTTAGTGCATAATCACCACAGAGTGAGTGAAGCCTCGGTATCCCTGTAGCTGTACAGGTCGTCAACGATGAGCTCCTATCTGTCAAATAAACGCTAATAATTAACATTCACGGCCTCCGGCCATGTTGTTGATATTGTTTTATCCCAATGACAGCGTAACAGAGATGTACTACAACTCGAGGTTGAAATGGATCCGACCAACGGCCAGAAATAGAAAAATGTCCTCTGAAAGAGAGCTCTATTAGTAGTGTTATGGATATATGGATATGTGCTGACAGGGGCCTTTGGTATAGGATATATGTATTTTTCTCTGTACGTATCACATTTCCAGCCGTATGATTGGTCAGCAAAAGGAAATGTCACGTCAGTGTGCAAGGTCACCAGTAAAACACAATATGGATGAAGATGACTCGCGGAAGTCGTCTCGGTGAGCAACACCCGCTATCCAGCAATGCATTTTTATTTATTGTGTGGAAACATCTTTCCAGGCCTTTCTCACAGCAGGCGTAGTTTGACTCGTCATAGTTGGAAAGCACAGGTGTTACTGATAACACGGCGGCTCTGTTCTAGTCAGGTCACAGTGAGCGGACATGCACAATACAGGAGCCTGAAACCAAAGCAGCTAAATGGAGTTCAGCCATCATTGATTTCATTTGTATACACACCTGTCACATGGCATCCATTGACGCTTTGTATAATCAGAAGGTGCCAGGAATAATGACAACTATGGCAGTTTATTGTCTTCATTTTTTAGGTCTACTTAACATTTTAACTTAATATTGCTGCACCACTTCATGGAGGAACTGAGACGTTACTACTATCAAAAGAAAATGAGGTCACTGTGCTTGCTCAGAGTCTTCTCTGGTATTTGATGTATCGTTAATGTCGCCTTTATCGCCACTTACTGGAGTCATTTTTGCTTTATAGTATAGAAGAAGGTATCAAAGGTCTTTATTTTCAAACGGAGTAAAAAAAGTTTCTGTTTAAAAATATAATAAAATAAAATACCTGTATTTTTGACTGTGTATAGTCGCCATCTTAGAATACGGCCATCGCCATCTTCAAGTGACCATATTTTGAATGCGGAGGCAGGACATAGAGCCCCGTGCACGGCTATAGAGAGCAGGAGTGACATGTGAATCACTAAATCAACATCATGCTCTATGGAAGGAGACTTGCAACTAGCAATTGAGTGCATAAACTCATGTTTACAAAGTTTACTGAGGTAGCAAATCAAGTAAAAAACAGGGTCATTTGCTCATCGACTATAATCGACTCATCAACTTCTTTTTGCAACTGGAGGAGTCGCCCCCTGAGACACTTCTGCATCAGCTTTACTCGGCTAAACCGGAGGTTGCCGCCTGGTGACGGGACACAAATGTGTCCATTCTGCACCCATAAGTTGTTTTAAGTTACTGTGCCATAGCAGTTACATGTTAAAGGTGCTATGGATTCCATTGATATCATCCATTGCATTCAGATCATTGCACAACGTGAATATTTCATATTCAGGTGGACTGAGACTCAGACAGACACATTTGTTTTGTAACATGTAGCTATGTGGGCCTAAAATTAGCTATATATTTAGGTCACTTTGTGCAGTGGTGTTTTCAAGATTCGTGTGGGGTAATAACGTCTAGCTTGTCATCAAAGCAGTGATTGTTTTGTTGTTTGAGGGAACTATAACAAAGTAACTCGATCAAATTGTTTTTTTTTTAATGGAGAGCAATGAAACCAGCTGTGGCAGGGCAGCTGAGCACCTGGGATAGGTACCGGGGTGAGTACTCATCATTTTCTGCACACTAAAAGGCCTGTCTTCTGTCTTCAGTGGGAACGGATCCAATCTGCATCAATTTCCGGCACAAATGACTGCTGTGGTCACCGATATTTATCAGCTCCAAGTGATGGAAACAAGACACCCGGGTGGAGCATCCTCATCCGCTGGCAGAAGAAAAGGAGTCTATCGCCTGTAGCTGCTTTGTTTACGTGTTTAAAGAAACCTGCTTATTCGTGCAAATGTTGATGGAAAAACGAGTAAAAAACGCTTAATAGCTGACAACAGAGAGACCACGTGATACAACATCATTGTACTATTGACTCAGAAGCGTCCACCAAACATCAGATGTCTTACCAGGAATACATTTAGAAACACTGAAAACTGGCTCCCTTTTAAAAGCTCTAGGGATGTATTATTTTTTAACAACTGTTCATCCACTGAACAACGTTATCAATAAATCCTTTAATTTAAATTATTCCATCCGCTATTCTCTCAGATTTGTGACCAAGCAACAGTTTCATGGCTTTTGCTGAATTAAAGACAAATCTCTATATCTTTGCGATGGACAATAAATACAGCGTTTTCTGATTGTGGTGAAGATTCTTAAGAACTTGTGACTATAATAAAACTCACATTCTTTGGTCGTGTCCATTGTTTTGTTAGACATTGAAATGAATGCCGATATGTCCACAGATTAAGTACTCAGACGGAGACACATTGTTTTGGCTTTGCACTGCCGCACATTGGATTTGAAAGGAAATAAGGACTGAGGTTAAAGTAATGCCTTTCAGCTGTAGGGGTCTTTAAAAGTATTCACATCCATGTTTAATTAACAATGTAGGAATTGAAGGTGTTAATATACATATTTCCTCTACAAATGGACTTCAACTGTTCGTCCAACTTCGGTTCAAAATAAAGTCTCTTATTTAAATCATAGTCATTGATTTACTTTGGTTGCAATATGTTCTGGAGTGCAAAGAAAAAACAACAGAAACTTTGCCACTTTCCAAAAACTGCCTCAGACTTACTGATTTATTGGCTGTTTTTTTAGGCCTGGCTGTCTCTGGTCCAGTCAAGCTCGAACAGGATAGAAGGAGATTTTTGGTCCTGCATCTAAAGAGAATAAATTATCCACATAATCAATCACGTCTTCGTTGTCGTTTGCCTCCTGATTGCAGGAGTGAAACAAATAATGTCCATGCTACCACAGTGCTGAAAACGTGGCTTGCGATCTGAAGGAAACCAGTGAGGTATTGAAACTGGAGGATTGTATTTCTTCTCTTTAATGCAGTCCTTAGTGGATATAACATGCAGATGTTGTACTGTTTAGAACGAGATAAGTCCGGCCGAGACAAGAGCCTTCAGTGTGACCCTGGTGTGACGTTACAACAGCTGGGATTTCTTATCTCAGGGCTGTCGGGGTGACGGATTGGGGCTGATATATAAGCGTTGGACGGCCACTGTATGAGGTTATGGCCCAGCATGCATTGAGGGAGCTGCACAGGGAGGCGTATTGAGTCCAGAGGGTGGACACCATATGTTTTTAACACTCTGCCAAGTAAGGGATAGGACAGCACCTGTGGCTAGTTACACATCTAAAAACACGAGTTATAGTTCCCACTCAAAACGAAGGAGGAGATGCACTGACCCTTCACAAATCGTTTGCAAATATAAAAAACACAAAAAGTACACTCTGAATGCTGGAGTCGAGCCAACGCCGCAGGGGGAACGTACACTTGTCTCCTGGCAGGCTGTCTTTACGCTGTCATATTCATGGCGTTGGGTCTTTTCTCCTTGGTTAACTGTAACTCTGAAAGATTGCCCACGTCGAGAATGTTAGGCTCAGACATCAGAGGTTCAAAGAGAAGAATAAAAAGGGATATTTAGGCGGATGATCCCATCGGAGTCATTTCACTGGCCTTATTATAGCATTATTACAGGAACCAGAGCGCTTTTCTGACAGAAAGTTCCCCACCCAGCACATATGTCTATGTATAACAGATACAGTGACGGCCAACCAAACCTTTTCATAGCAACATTCCTGGTTTCTTTTTTACCCCCAGACTGGCTCAAGCTGTAATCAATGGGTTTGAATATTTTGCCAATGGCGGCGGTTTATCCTTCCTGTGGACATTCCCCGATCATCAACATTTTCTGCTCATATGATGCTGCCAGCACATTTGAAGTCATGTGTTACATGTTTAAAGATACATGACAGACTTTTCTATTCACCAGATAATCTTTCTCTGAGCTGCACGATAAGTGAATTAGTGACGCATGAATTGACTCCCCTGCTGATCAGTAGGTGAGTGATTATGACTTCCACTGTTTGGATCCTCCGAACTGGATCAACCCTAATTTTTCTTTGTTATTTTAATAAGGAGGGTGTGTTTCTTTGTTCGTGAAACAAACTGTCCCCCAGGGTGATGTGCTGCACTGACTCATGTTTACTGAGCGTTTCTTTTTACTCAGCCAGATTTCGAGTTCAAGAGAAATTTATTGGAAACAATGCTCTGCACAAAATTAAAGCAGAAGCAACGTTCAAGACGTTTCATCGTGCATTTTTTTTTTTCCTGTCATCTGTTATTCTTGGATGTTCAAAGCTGTATTTTTTCAGCCTCCAATACATTCCGTAGTGACGGAGCAGAAGAGCTGCTGCCAGCAGCGCATGTGAGGTGCCAAGAGGGAGACAGAGAGACATCAGTAAGTTTAAAGTAGAATCTCCAGCATAACAGTTGACATAAATTACACACATTTCTGAGTAATTACCAAGAAATAAACAAGGAATAAATCAGAAACTGAATGCTAATTATTAAGAAGCGACTGATAGCGACTGATTTAATCTGAATTAAGGACTACTTAAGGCAATTATGGTTACTTGGGAACAGACTAATACATACTTTATAATGAACAAGTATATCGGATTAGTTCTGGATCAGCTGTGCTCTGAAAATCATAGTTATACTTTTTCAACAGTTCAGCCCGTCTTGTCCTTCTGTCACTTTGGTCTGACAACTTTTTGATAAATGGCCATGAAATGTTGCGCAGACATTTTGGATCCCCAGGGGATGAATCTCTCTGACTCTGGTGTTCCTGGATATTTCCTAAAGCGCCAACTTGTGGTTGACATTTGTGGTTTTCAGTGAAATGTCTTGACAAATATTAAGTGGGTCTCATTGTTACCAGCTTGGTTTCCAAAAAATGTCCCTTCCTGTGTAATCTCCACTGCATTGTCAGTTTCGAGGGAAACCTTCTTTTCTCTCCCGGATTAAGTCTGTTTTTGACAAATATTTTTCTAACCAGTCTGCGATAAGAGGGTGTATTATAACATGCTAATATGTCAATCAAAGACGGTGAACATGGCAGACATCACACCTGCTAAACATCAGCAGGTTATCATCGTGAGGATGTTCGCATGCCGACGTGAGCATCCCGCTCAGCGCCTAAGTAGCTCCAGACTCAGAGCTGTAGCATCTGCATGCATCATGGCTGGAGCCTCTGAACTTGTGTCACACTCTCCTATAGCAACAAACACCAAAGCCCTGCTGTCCCGTGCCATGTGTGGTCATTATACAGACCGTGGCTTATTTTCCAGCTTGATACAGTAAAATTGGTGCTGTTGGGCTGTGCAGGCTCGTTAAAAATCTGGTTTTGATGACATTTAATATGTATCTCCCTTGATGGGTGTTCTGTTGATTGGGAGTTATTGTTCCAATCGCAGGAATAAAATCAACACAAATGCACACCAGATCTCTCGAGGTTATTCTTCATTACATAAGATAAGATAGTGTTTTGGAGCAAGCGACACATTTTGCGTTCAACTTGTGGAATGTGGATTTTGCTCCAAAAATCTCACTTATCTCAGACAAAATAATAAAAGAGTAACTTCCAGACATCTGGTGCAGGGTGAGATTATAACTTGTAAAACAATTAGGCTGTTGTCAATTTCAAAAACATGTCATTACATATGTTAATAATGCGAGAAAGAGTACGCGGGTGTCTGGCCACTATAATACCTGTAAAAAGTCATTCCTTTTTGGTCGACTATTGATTTAACTTTCCTCTTTCTGAATAGCTATTCAGGATTTTGTGCACCCAACTGTAGGTGCTGCATAAGCACCTCTATCATGACCCTGATCCACATGTGCAGGATGGCCATATCTTGTCAGAAAGCCTATATTTCCTGATGGATTCTCTGCAGACCCAAGAGGCTCGTGTTCTGCTCTCGCTCGGTCCCAGACAGCCATGAGGTGCAGCGAAGCATCCGAGTCCGGCCTCAGTGTCACATTGCTGACCCAACGCACACAAACAGTAAACGCCGATCCTCTCAGAGCCACACAGAAGCAGACAGAGGCATGCAGATGGTGGTCGGAGCGTGCTTCACCCTCGGATCCCCTGCTGTCGTGTTATGCGGAGGCCGCCGCACCACCTTGTGAAACATGTGACCCCTCAGAGTCGATGACCCCGATGGAGCTGCGAACCAGAAGCTGAAAGGTGCAGAGGAAGAGCAACAAAGAGAGCGTGTATTTACACAGGTGATGCAGCACAGGTCATTTTTACTGACACACCGCAAAGAAATGTAATTTCATGACTCATTTAATATAATATTTGGTTTTGAAATCATTTGTCTGAGTACATGTGCGTTTCTATTACATGGGTGGGATTAGCCCGATGTTTCTACACCTTTTTACACACCGACCAAGCCGTGCCCACAGTTTGAGTCTTGTCAAGTTGGTTTATAGACGATCGTTGGAGCTTTCTCGGATTACCCAGATAAGTGATAGAAAACCAGAATGTGTAGTCGCTCGTCAGAATAATCCCAGACCTGACTGTGAACAGTGGAACTACTTTCTACCAAAGAAATAGTCTTCATGTTGACAGTGAGGTCTGTGGGTTATCCAAGACATTTGTTCTGCAAAGAAAAGCTGTTGAGTTTTTCCAATTTCATTTTTTTATGCTTGGAGCGCCACAAAAAAATCCAATTTACTTTTTTCACACTGTATTGACGTAGAAGCAGAAAGATATAGATCTCTCAAAACCTGGGAAGATACAACAGAAACTATCTTTATGATTAGATAAAGGCTTAAGGTGATTGAACACGGGGGGCACATGGAACATGTGTATTTGTTCACACATGCAGCTATTTAACAAGGGAAACCCCACTGAACACAAGCCGATGACTCCTTTCCTAGTGTCAGTAGATGAGTTGTTTTTTTGTGGTCGTTACGCTCGTGAAAACGAACGTGCTGGAAAATGGGAAACACTAACAAAGATATTTTATTTCGTTTCTGTCGAGTTTAAATGAAGTGTGTTACGATGATCAGTTACGATGCTAAAATTGCTTTTGTCTGACTGGAGTCTGTTGGCGTTCAGGAGAATTTATTAATTGTATGTTTTGTAACTCAGCAAATTGTAATAGTTGTCCAAATCCTCTAAGATTTTATTGAAAATACCCACTTTCACGTGCGCCACTAACAAACATGTGCGAGTCCATGCAGTTGGAGTCCAGTGGGCTACTGCAGTCATTTGTCAAATGTTAGTGTTTTTTCTGTCCAGTGGCAAAATAGCTATATATACTGAAGGTAAACAGTCTTTGAGGTAAACTTCCAATTTGACACTTAATACATCTATTTTTTCAAAAGGGGACCAGAAGATGCTTTATTGTCTTATACGTTTGTTCTATCTTATACATTTATTTTTGATAAGTCCATATGTTGTATTATCCCAAAAGGGCTCCTTTAATCATCCGAGTTATTGCCTTTATCATTTTGTTCCTTCTCCAAATGACAAGAAAGATAAATCTATAAAGTGGTTTTGAGAGCATCCTTTTTGCTAGTAAGTAATGACACGGTTCCTTTCGTGCTCACCTACTCGTCTCCCTACTGTGAAGCGAAGCGCCGCCTCAGATGAGCCGTTGTAATCAAGAGGAGTAGTTCTTATCTGCTTTCTTATCGGCTTCCCTCGGTCCTCTTCGGCTAACCACTATAATCAGCCAAATGGATGAGCAGCTTCACTCAAGGTGACGGTGATGGAATATTGATGGCGCTGGTGTGATTTTAAACCTTGATATTTTCTGTTCGTTGAGTGCATCGAGCGCCTCGGCAGAGACATGTGCCGTTTTCCTCATCCTCCGTCGTAAGAGCCATTGTTATGATGCACAAATTGTGATACAAATATATTCAAATTTGAGAATGCCATTATGTTCTCGCTGTTTGCTCAAATAGAATAAATAGCGCGCATCTGCATAATACCCTGCAGGTGGAGACGTTTACATTTCCTCCCGCCCATTGTGTCACGCCGGCGACAACGTCCTGGGATCAAAGGAGTTTGACGTCTGTGAATAAGGCAGGACATTGTTGTTTTAGGCTTCCTTTTGGTCTGCATGAGCATCCTGGGATCATAAATGATGCCGCTGTTTGACTCCTTAAGCAGCTGGAGCATCGTGTGGGAGGCGACGAGAGAGGACCGCACAGGAGGCAAGGAGAGAAATCGAAACAAATGAAAAGGTGTTAAGAGCAGAGACAAAAAGAGATAGTAGTAAAAGAGCTGTGGACTGAGAGCAACTGGAGGATGAGTATTGACAGCAAGGCACAGAAAGGGAAGTAATACGATTAGTTGGTTGGATGGTATTGAATAGCAATCATAGATAACTTGATCCTCTTCCTCCACCTTCCTCTAGGCTTCCTTTACTTCCACAAACTGCTCAATGACATTAAATAATACTAAGTAATTAAGGCTTTAATTCAACATCACTTCATCACTTTTGGTGAATCCATGTTTGCATATCTGCATCTCCTTTACTTGATTGGAGTTTATTACTTTTACTGCATGCAGCGTGTGAAGGTAGTGGGTGCATTTGGGTATCATGTCATCCTGTTGTGTTACCGTCCCATCTTGCTTTTTTGAGACATAGAGATCAAAGGCCGCAACCTTGTCATGTTCACTGAACCAGCGTGCATGGCTGGCTGCTAATGTCCTGGAAATCCTCAACACAGGCACAAAGTACACCGTCTCTGTGTGCTTCGCATTCAAGCATTTGAGGTATTAAAACATAATCGCCTCTGAACATAAAAACAGTATTCATTGGCCTGTTTTTCTTTCTTCCTGTTTTTATCTCGTTTTCCAGTAAGCGTCACCACAGGTCTCTCTTTACACAACATGCGTCTCAAAGACCTTCTTCAAGCCCTTTATGTTGTTGTCATTCCAGCCACAGAGCTCAGTCGTCTCCACTCAGCCATACCATTTCGTCTTCAGGGAGAAAAAAAGACGTCAGTTTCATATAGCCAGACGATTAAAGTCAGCCATGCAAATGTAATGTTCAAGATTGTCTCAATGCCAGAATACATTTGTGGACGCTGCCGTGTATAAAAGAGGCACTATTAGCATGTTAATGCAACACTGCAACTAAATACATGCCAATAAAACAGTGGTTCCCAGATTTTTGGACTTGCGACCTCAATGGCTCCTTGTTGAAAGACCATGTATGGATTCAGTTCAAACATAAAGCCTTTTTCTCTCCTGCTCTTTCATTTCAATACAGTTAGAAGAACAAAGAGGGAATATCGCCCAGTATTTATGCCAGAAAACCTAAACAAGACTATAGAGCTGCAGTAGCTGTGAGTAGCTTTGAGATAGATGCTAACGTCAGCATGGCAACATGTCACATTGCTATAAAATGCTGGTAAATGTTGGACATGTCCTTCATCTTTGTGTAGTTTGTCACATGCTTGCATTTGCTAATTATCAATAAACCCACTTGCATGGTTTCACAATGGATAAGTGCAAATGTCTGGACCAAACCGTCATACTATAAGTTTGTGAAACATCTCATCCTGGTCAAATTGGTGGACCGACCTGCATTGCTATTCGACGAATACACTAGCATAGCTAAAATATATGTTTATTGTTTTCTACATGTTGTAATCCTGCACACAGACAGTGGACGTACCTGCGTGACACGTATCTAATTTAAGTGTTTCTGACATATCGCAATGACAAAACGCTGTGAAAGCTTTCTGCCTTGTTGGCCGTCGTTGGGAGCTAAATGTCTGAAGGTGAAATCGACTTCAGGGTCAAACCACAAACCCTGTAAGCCTCCATTGATTTACAGGGGGCTCTCCTCTCATCCCTCTCAGTAATAGGTCCCGTAATAGCCACTTGCAAAGCAGATGGCGCCTACATTTTTAACATACAACTGCGTTGCTTTTCCTCTTTTGTGGTCCCCAGTCATGGAGGTTAATGATTTAACGAGTGAGACCTTCTGAGAAATAGAAACATATTCAGACTAGAGCTGGAATTCGCTCCTCTGGTGTGCCGTTATTTTCCTTAATTGTTTCCTGAACTTTGCCCTTGAGGTTTTCCCTGACCCCGCATATCCTGACGGGGCTCAGTGACAGACGAGGATTTGGGAAGATGGAAGAGGGTCCTGAGCGCGCGCGTGTGTGTGTGTGTGTGTGTGCGTGTGTGTGTGGTTGGTGCTGGTCCAGTCCAGGTGCCAGCCAGGCCAAATGTACCTCATTTACTTCTGACACACACTTCTCCATCGCCTCCACACTTGAAGCCAGGACTTATTCGGACTATTCCGGAACCGTTCCTGCAAAATTGTTCCCACAGCCTTAATGTGACGTTGTAATAGCTCTTCAACGAGGCCAGAAGCTCCCACATTAGGGTCTCCTGCTTCTCCTTGATTGATAATAGTTTGGAATCAGAGGTGAAGACCTCAGAGAGAATCAAGGACGTGACGTGGACTCGGCTGCTGTGAGAATGATTCATGCTGATTTGACTTGATTTACTTTAATTTAAATTCATCCTTCTTTCCATCTATTCTCCATCAAAAGGTAGCAGTAGAAGTGTTTCCCCTGACAGCTCTGTTCCTGGAAGATCCAGAGGCTTTCTCAGTCCCTAAAGACTTTGTTTGAAACTTTAAAGCAAAAACATTCAAGACTCAAGTCTCTTTTGATCTGGTGAAAATCATGAAATGATAAAAACATGACTAAGACAGAAACAGCTGGTCTTTGTGTTCTGCAAACCCCGACATCATTAGTACTTTGTCCCAAAGTTTGGTTAAACTAAATGAACATAATTCAACAAAGAGCTGAACGGTTGTCTTCCTTTTATGCTCAGCATGTTTACTGGACCTCCTGCAATGAAACAATGAACGATTATAAACATATTTACATATGGCGTAGTTAGTTGCTTTTAAATGTTGATTTGGAAAGTTAAGTATCTAACACAGCGCCGCAATTTAATTTAAATGAGACTTGATTGGGACGACGCCCAAAACATTGAAATAACAAGCTATGGATGGAACATCTTGTTGGTATGAAAGTGAAATTGACACAACTGGCCTCGAGAGAGGAAGGTAATCTTCCTCTTAAGAAGAATCCCCTGAATACTCTCCATGCACACACTACTCCCAGTGGCCTCACTCTGTTGTTTATCACAGCTTGACCTAAATTAAGTTACTTCTTTAGTGATGGAGCCTAAACTTCCCAATAACTTGCGCCACGCAAGCACAACTTGAGACAGCTGTTTCCGTTCTGCTCTTGTCTGTTCCAGACTGTAAACGCTTGTGACGCGGTTGATGCAGCCTTTCTTTATGGCCTGGAAAGGGGAGAAAAGTTCAGTCCTCCCGCTGAGCTGCGCTGGTGGACTCTGTACCGTGTCCCAGACATCGTCCCCCGGGACGGGGGGTGGTGGGGGGAGGGGTCATCGTATCAGAGCATGAAGGGAAGTGGATGATTCCTTTACAGCAGGTCTAAATCATCCATTCTCCATCCATGTTCCCAGCCTCTGCCCATCCCCTCAGACCGGTTTCCTCTTTCCACCTGGAAAAATAGCAGTCAGTGAAACGTGAGACCGAGCGATAGGTGGGGGGTCGTTGCTCTGCCCCGCTAATGGAGATGGATGTGGACTCAGAATTGTCTCCCAAACAGCCTCCATGACGGCGAGAGAAAGAGAGAGGAGGAGGGAGGGGGGTCCATTTCTGCTGCTCCTCCACGGCTGCAGAAGTCCTTTAATGAGGAAGGAGTGTGAGGGAGGAGGAGGAGGAGGGGAAAGAAAGGGGGGCGCTGGGAAGAGGGGGGGCTGAGCACTCACGACTTGATGTGAGAGGAGGGGAGACCGTGGGGTGCAGAACTGCAGAGGGGATGGGATGGGATGGGAGAGACAGAGAAGCCATGTGGGGAGACAGAGAGAGAGGGAGAAGACGAGCGGCTGGAGAATGGAGAGGAAGGAATGAATGACATGTTGACAACGGAGGAAGGGAGATGATAAGACAGCAGGGAGAGCGGGTTGAAGGCGTAATGATATTCAAAGAGGTATAATGCAAAAAGAGAAAGCTCCGAGATGGAGACTGACAGAGATAAATGGACCGTGATTGCAAACAAATCACTCCGTCGCTATTGTGCCTCCAGCAGGTCCATCCTCGAAATGCTGCCGTCCCCACAGTCTTTCATTGTCACAGTATTCGGGAGCTTTTTGGTAAAACGCTGGGAATATCTGTCAGAGTGAAACTCCACTGTGGCTGGTAACAAGCAGGAAAATATCACTTCACTTGTAGAGCCAGAAGTGAAGTTTATATCTGAAGCTACAAGGTTGTTTTTTTAGTGTGTGCGCAATCCCAAACAAATACAATCTTCAGAAGGGTTTTAATCAGGTTACGACCAACCCCTTTGGGATTACAGTCATAATCCTGCCATAATAACTAATTAACATTTTGCTCTTCATGGTCCCCAAACAATGCAACCCAACTTTATGATTCCCTGACTGTTCCTCTAGCACCGCCATGAGGTTGGCATTTGTGAGTGAAATGTTTGAACAACTTTTTAATGATCGCCCGACTTTTCATCTCAAATTGCAAAATCCTAAACAGCAACGAGTCAAACCTTAGAGCAGATTGTGTGGTGGCATCGCCGGCACCCCTGATTACTGAGGTTAACATTTTTCAACAGGTTATTTCTCGATGCTTACTGTAGCTTTAAGAAAAGGGAACCACAAGGATAATGTTTGGGAGGAACGAACACACCAGATACTTTAACTGACAAGACCAAACGGATGATTTCAGCACACATCCGGATCCGGAAACGAGATCAAACAACTTGAGCTCCGTCATAAAATGGCCACCTGCCTCCTGGTGTTACCACACATTTGTATTCTGCCTTGACAGCAGAGGACGTCGTTCACGGAGTCTTTCGAGCCTCTGCAGTGGTTTGTGTTCCTGCGTGTGACTCACTTGAAAGCTCTTGATAAATTCAGGAGGAGAAGAAAAACAACAGATGCCGCAACAGTTTCTCTGTTTTCTCATCGAAGAAAATGTGCGGCCGCATTCCTGTTTTTAACCACGGCTGGCTGTAAACTCGGAGAAGCACACATGTGTACTCTCCTGCACGGAGGACCACGTTGATTCAAAGCTTTTATGTTTGTGCAGGAAGCCGTCGAGCTGCAGGGAATCATTTATTAGGAAAAGTGAGTGGTTTGTCAGAAAAACAAGAAGCCACATCCATGCCTTTTATTGTCAAGTGTATTGTAACATGTTTATCTCCTGTATCCTTCCTCTCGAGTGTGACACTAGACGGTCAAAAGTATTTGGACGACAGTGAGCTTTCAACCTGGGGTCAAGCAGGACTCTTTTTACAAGTGCTTCTTCCTCAGTTACTTTTACAGCCTCTGTGTTGCCAAATTTATATGATTATTACTACATATTACCTCGAGCAGCTCAACTTTATAAAGGTCTTTGGCCATTTCTGGGAACTATAAGTCAAATACTGCAAATTGTTCACATCCAAGAGTCTACTGTTTCCAATAGTTTCATTAAAGAAACCACACCTTAATCTACTGTCTTTAAATGATGAATCTATTCTTTTTGCATTGCGCATGTGTTTGTGTGTTGCTCTGGCGACACCTGGAAGTTCCTCTGCATCTTTGTGGCTCCATGTTCTTCATGTATGTTCACTATCTGATCTTAATATTGTAATTGTACTATTCTTATTTCATCACTTTCATATCTGTCTGTACTGGAAGCAGGTGAGTTAGGGAGTCTGAGCCTGAAGAAGAAGTTGATAAGTACAGAGGGTCTCGTGCTGCACAGATTTTACTTGACTGGCCTGAATGGAGCCCTGACCTCAACCCCAGACCCTTCCTCTGGGAGGAAGATGACCGCCGACTGCGAGCCAGACCTCATTGCTCCAATGCTCTTAAACTTATTGAGAGAAAATCCCCAACATCACGTGGAAAGCCTGAAAACAGAAGGTGGTTGTTATATCAGCAGATTAATAACCACATATGGAGTATTATCCAAGTGTCCACATACTTTTGGCCATGCAGTGTACGTCTCCGACATGTACAGGATCCAAATGTATGCATCAACAAAACTGCCATAGAAATATTACATATCAATTTTATTTTTCTACTTTCATTTGCAGGTTGGTTACATCACGCCACCAAATTATTTTCTGTAGCCTCAAAGCTGAATTTGTATTAAAACTTGTTTAAAGTCCTGAATATATCAATGTTTAGCAACAACATTGATTTTGATAGAGGGGACCATACAAATAGCTTGTGTTTAAAAAGGCCAAACATGATAAAATTGCTCATTAGTGAAAACAACAATTTTAAGGACAGAGCTCCAGCTTGAAAGATGATATAATAGAACGCATAATTTTATACTGTAATGGCCGGGGGAGCAAACATTGTATTTTTAATAGGGATATTTCTGCCCCAAAGGGTCTGAGTGTTTGTTTTTTGGCCACACTGTTTATTACAGACCTAATAAAGGAGCTGAGACTAATCTTCCAAAATAAACAAAACAACTTACACACAGCACACAACACAGCCACAATGGTGAAATAAGTAAAAAGCAAAAAAGGCCCCATGTGAGGCTGAGTACTTAAAGATTTCAGTACTTCTTCCATCACTGCAGAATATTGGATGCTCCAGCAGCCACATAACCGCCTCCTCTTGTGCAACAGCGCCCCACTGTGGAGAAACATAACACTTCATACAAACGCATCGAAACAAAACTGTAGTTCCTTCAAAGTCCAAATTTATTGTTTACATCATAGTCAAAAAAAATCTCATATCAATTTTGACTATATGTGATAACAATTTACTCCATCTTTGTATCAACATGCTCATCATCCTGTTTACTCTGTCTGAGTTCCTGCATGGCCCTCCAGCTGGTCTCCAGACTCGTCCTCAGCTCGGCCAGATCCGTCCTGATCTCCTCAAGGAGCTTGAGCTTTGATAGTTTCCTGTCGATGGATGACAGAACCTCCCGCTGTCCCTCCTCCTCCTCCTCCTCCTCTTCCTCCTGACCGACAGCCTCCTGCTCTGCCGCGGGACCGAGCGGTTCCTGGAATGAACCCATAGTCTGCTCCCAGATCATCTCAAAGTACGAGTCAATGAAGGCCTCCAGCTCCTCCAGGCTGCTGTCGCCCCACTGGTCGATCAGCGCCTGCAGGCCTCCGGCCTCGCTGAGCCTCCTGAGAGTCCGCTCCCTCAGCGCAGGATGGCGGAGCGAATGCACGCTGATGCCATTATCCACCGCAAGCGTCCCGTGTCGCGCTTGAGGTACAACCAGAAGCATGGTTGGATGTGTGGCGAACAGACGGCGTGCACCGTTCAGTCTCAGGGGAAGATCATCAGCTGGGAGCCAGACGGGCAGATTCCCGGGCCACCTCGGTGCTGCTTCCCCAGAGAGCACGGGGACTAAGCAGGACAGGAAGCTGTCTCTCTCCAGGACATTGAGTCCCGTCCGGCCTGGGAGTACCGCTATCTGACCACCGCCATCGGGGCCTCCTGAGCAGTTTAGAGGTGGTGGCGTGGTGGGATTGGCTGATTCAGCCTCTATAAAGGAGATAATAAAGAGATGATTTCATGCCATAAAAATTGTGACAAATGCTGTAATGTGTTGCTGAAATGTGCTCTACAAATAAAGTGCCCTGCCTTGCCTAATAACCGTCTCCACCCATCTTAAGATATACATCTGCTTATCTCCCTGTTACAAATACTGCAACCTCACTGTTAACACCACGAACCAGTTTAGATGTGATCCCTTCCGCGTTACACCCGATGTGACTTTTCTTAAAATAGTTTTGTGTATGCATTTCCTCTGTTTTGTGGACACGTCTCTGTTTAGTGTACTCTCAAATTTTATATTTTTTTGTGATTTTGCTTTACTGTAAAATGTTATCCTGCCACAATACACATTTGAACTTGTCACTCCTAATCGAAATGTATGGCATAAAAATGTAACACACATTTAAGTGTGTGCTTGAATACTTGAAACGGGCTGAAAGAGACAGGTTAGAGCGCTGCGAGTGGGAATGCAGATAAATTCATGAAGACAGTGGGGTGTCCCTCAGTTCATGGCCTCAGACTTCACCACCAGTCACCTGTTCAGGCCCACAGTTAATTGTCGGTGGCGTTCATGTCTTTGTGTTCCAGCTATGTGAACCTGTTGCACCGGATTCTGTTCAAGTTTCCTGTGTGAGCGGTTAGATTGCTCACCTGTGAGCCTGAACATGAACTTTGCCTCAAGGCAATTTCTCTCATCCTCTTGGAGTCCACTGTCTGTTTCCAGAATTCACCACAAAACTGGTGAAATCTACAACTTATCATGTTTTCATTTCTGTCCTGTTAATTGTCTCAAGCCCTCACCAACTTGTCCCCCGTCTCCAGGGTGGCAACCACGTCTCTCGAGGAACCATACCTGTGGGAGCTATTTATTGGATATGAAGTTATTTTACTCGCAAGTAGTATTGTTTTGATGTATCGGAATAGTTTTTTTCTTTTGATCGTTTAGTTTAATTATTTGTAGTTGTCTAGGTTTACTGGTCTTTAGATGTTTGTTGGTTTATTAATTGGTTAATGCTCTGGGCACCTGGGGTTTAGGGGGGTACAGGACCAGCATGCACCTGGGTAAGCCTTTTTTTCTTCACCAGCACAGGAGAGGCAGCATGGGTCAGTTCCTTTGTTCTTTTTTTAATTTGCTTGTTTTGTTTAGTTCCGATACATTATCACAAAAACGGAATCCTGCTTTGGGACAATTCATTATTTTGGCTGCGTAATCCACATGCACGGTCAGTGGCCCTTTGATTCATGTTCATTTTCTATGATTTATGTTTATTTTCTTTGATTTATTGGACAAATAGCCTCCACAAAACCTTTACAAACATGAATCCAGATGAAACAGTCTCAATCTGTCGCAGGCCGGGCAAAACGCATCAGTGCGTGAGATTTACTTACGCTCACAGGACAGCTGATGTCTGCAGCTCGTGATCATCTTT
Organism: Clinocottus analis; assembly: GCF_023055335.1. Classification (NCBI taxonomy): domain Eukaryota; kingdom Metazoa; phylum Chordata; class Actinopteri; order Perciformes; family Cottidae; genus Clinocottus; species Clinocottus analis. The sequence goes on along the minus strand of NW_027175887.1, from coordinate 7,123,993 downwards.
TGATCTTTTTCACACGGCGTCACATCTCTGAAAGAATCCCCTTTCCACATGTGATCCCCTCTGTGAAGAATAGCCAGCCTGTCTTCCGCCAGCGTCTCTTCTAGCAGGTCGATGAGCTTGTTAACCTGAATGCCATCGCCCCGGTGTTTATTATCCAGGACGTGGTATCTGTTGCCACACCTCTCCACCAGCCTCCGCAGCGGCTCCGCTTCACTTTCGATGCGCCGCTCGATGCTCGTGTCGCCCAGCCAATCGCCGTGGCTAAACAGGACTGCAGCTCTGCTCCACATCTGGCCTCCTCCTGCCTCCAGCTGTTTCTCCATGTCCTCCACGTGGCCGGCGTTAAAGGAAGAGCTCACGTTGACGACCAGGAGGATAGCGCAGGATGCCATGTGGAGGAGGTCAGAGGTCACGGAGAAGCAGCCCGGTGTGTCCAGCACTGCCACCGTCTTGCCTCTGATGGTGGCTCGTCTTTCAGAGCAGGAGGTGGTTTGGGTTTCCGCGTGGAAGCTCTCTCTGCTCAGGATGGTGTTCCCACACGAGCTCTTACCTGTTTTCCTGCCGCCAACCAGCACAATTCTCAGTTCAGTCATAGGGTGGAGCTTCTCTGTCGGAGAGGAGTTTTACATGTCAATCAAAGTCTTTCTGCTTGAATTGTGTCCAAAAATATAAGCAGAAAAAAACATATAAACAGTTAAATGCAATGTTCATTCGATAAGCAAAACACGATTATGCTGATACGTCTGTTCATCACTTTAAATGTCTCTAACTCACCCAGCTGAGACCTCACCATCTGCCTTTGTTTCTCCTTCCTCATCAGTCTCTCCTTGGCTCTCTCCTCCTCTCTTCTCATCTCCATCTCCAACTGTTCCACCACGTCCCTCTCTATTTCATAATGTTGGCAGCCATTGCGGCCGGCCAACATTTCCTCGATTTTCCCAATCAGCTGTCTGACTTGAAACCCATCCCCTTTGGTTTTGTTGTTCAGGACGTGATACCTGTTGCCGCATCTCTCGACGAGTCGCCGCAGAGGCTCTCCCTCGCTCTCGATGCACTGCTCCGTGGTCGCGCCCCCCAGCCAGTCCCCGAAACTAAACAGCAGGATGACGCGACTCCAGATGTGTTGCCCCATCAGCTGGAGGTGCTCCACCGCCGCCCTCCTGTAGGTTTCGGTGAAGGCTCTGTCCACACGAATCACCAGCAGGAAGGCGTGAGGCCCCGGAGGGCAGAGAGACACACTGAGCACCAGCTCCCTCCGGTCAAAGACGGGACTCTCGTCACAGAAGTAGTTCATCCACCAGCCCGGCGTGTCCACCACGGTCACCTGTCTCCCGAACACCACTCCTCTTCCGACCTGACACCGGGCCGTCCTTCTCACTCGCTGGGGACGGCCGCTCTCTCTGCTCAGGATTGTGTTCAGAGTGGCACTTTTCCCAGAACCCTTTGCGCCCACCAACACAATCCGGATATCAGTTACAGGCCGCAACCACTCTGAAGGAACAAAGCGTTTTATTTGTCGACTTCTATGTTAAATCTATTTCTAAGCAGCACTGATTTGATGATTTGCAAGGAAGGAAACAGCTCGGTGACAGAAATAATTCAACATTTAGGGAAATTAATGTAGTCTCTTTCTTGTAGAGAGTTAGATGATCAGTACTGCTCTCATATGAGCCAGCAGCAAGTTAGTTAATCTCAGCATAAAGTGTGTAGACATGCCAGTTTTCCAAAATGTCTATTCCTCAAAACCCGGCTATTTGCTTAAAAACTTTTTGAGACTTAAACATTTAATGGAACATTACAAAGATGAACTCGCCTCTCATGAGAGATCTGTGTGTCTTCATCCTCACAAACCTCCGCCGGGCCCTCTCCTCCACTCGCCTCTTCTCCTCTGCCGTCGCCCGGGAAATGCTTTCCTGCATCTCAAACACTGCGTTTTCATTTCCTGTGACAAGTTTCCTTATCTTCTCCAGCAGCTCGGTGACTTCAGTACCATCTCCCGAGAAGATAACACTGTGACACCTCCGACTGCACTTGCCGCTGAGCCAGCGGAGGGCCCGGCCCCCACGCTGCACTAGCTCCTCGGCTCCTGCGTGCCTGGACCTGTCGGCAGAGACGAGGACCACCATGCAGTGGCTCCACGCCTCCTCGCCCAGCAGGCCCACGTGCTCCTCCACGGCCCTCCGACGCTTCTCTGAGAAGTCAGAGCTCGCCTTGATGGTGATCAGAAAGGCATGCGGGCCCGGTGCGCACAGAGAGACGCTGCTGACGATCTCCCGCTTCACCAGCTCAGACGTGTCCTGGGAGCTGAAGTCGCACCACCAGCCGGGAGTGTCCACCACCGTGAGCCGCCGTCCGGCCACCACTCCCAGTCTCCTGGAGCACGAGGTCCTCTCTTGGGTGACAAACTCCTCTTTGCCCAGGATTAAGTTCCCCACAGAGCTCTTCCCACAGTTTCTGCCACCAAGGAGGATAATCTTTAAGTGTGATGTGCACCGGTCGTCCCCTGACAAGGAAAGGGACAGGGAGTTGTTCTTTTTTCTTTATATTAATTCATTGTAATTTCATTGTGATGAAATTACAATGTAGAAAAAAAATAACAGACTCAGAGTATAAGATTTTAAAAAAGTAAATATTTGGCTATAAAAAGTAAAATAGATCAATAGATTATAAATTAGATATTAAGAAGACTTTTAAAACATGTGTAAAGACTACATAACTATTACAACGAAGGATTTGTCAAGACATTGTGCATATAATATGATTATTATGCCACATCAACAATTCAAACTTACATGCTGTCAGCCTGCTGGTTGCCATGTCTCATTCTGTAACATCTAAAAGCAGCAAGACTTTAAAACAAAAATGAATTATTCGTATTTCACGTCCGCGTTTCTGTGTTCTTCATGAAAAATTTGGACAAAGCTTTCTGTAGAAGGAGCAATAAAAAGTTTGTGTTTTATGAGTCTGAAGGTCGTCTGTAATAAATAACCAGTCACACATGCAGTGAACCACACCTCTCAGGAGCACGTCCACAGTCCAGGAGAGAAACATAAGAGTGTGTGCAGCAATGTGTTGTGTTATCAATGAAATTTACAATCAATACTTCTGATATGCTTCCTGGCATTTTGTAACAATGAAATATTTAGATCCTCTACTTAAGTAAAACAAATACTAGTACAACAATAAAAACCTGTATACTTCCAAAAGTAAAAACACATTGAATATCCTACATAAGTAATAGTAGATATATACCAGCCAAAATGTACCATAAGTATCAAAAATATAAGTATCTGTTCTGGAAATAAATGTTCCCTGTGACACATAATGTGATATCTGACATTGTATTTGGGGTTTTTCACAGTTTTTCTGTTGTTGTGTTTTTGGAGCCTTTTTGCAAAACAATTATGTTTTAAGATTGAGACTGATGGCAGCTGCACAGTCATCTGTCGCTAACAATAGTTTGCAAAACATCTCCTATCAGCCGATTAATCAGCCAAACTGATTACAAACGCTGATGCATAAACATATGGGCAGCTTGTATCTACTGGAGGAACTGTTTTACTTGTACTTTTTATAGAAAGCTAGTTTAGTCGAGTTGTTGCCAATTTAGGAGTAGGGCCACTTGTATGGAGGCAGTAGTTTAGATCATTTGAAAAAAGAAAAAAATATTTGAACCTGAAAATTGAAGTCGTGGTCTTGAACATTAAAAAAATAATACACTTTCAAAAAACTCTCAAAAAATTCAATAATGTATTCGAAATTAAAATCAGTGTATGAACAGTTTTGGGGGGTTAAATATAATTTTGATTCAGTTTTCCAGTAGCACATTTTATATATTTTTTTATATTTCAACTTTCAATCTTCTTTTTTTTACAGCTTCAAATCTTTCTTTCAAATGATCAAAACGTGTGTCCTGTATACACAACTTGAACAAAATGTTCCATTCACAGCTTATCACGTGTTGTTTTCCCTTGTCAGAAACGTCACAAGCAAATGGAGTGGAGTAACAAGTACATTATGCCTGAAATGTGGTGCTGCATTATCTTCAGCTGAGTGGTACGTCTTAAACCCAGCATGCATTCCTTCACGCAGTGATTGTATTTTTCCGATTTATTTCCGGTTTATCTCCCGGTTTAAGCCCCGCCCCGCTGCCCGACTCCGTGTTACAAAAGCAGCGATCACACCGGTTGACACAAACACAGTTTCGCTCTGCTGAGACAGCCAGCCCGGGAACAAACAGCAACAATGGGGGTGACAATTAAAGTCGAATACTGGTAATTATCACATCCCTTTCTCGTGCACATGTTAGAGCTGTCTCCGTGCCGTAAATCCTATGAACAGAAGACCGCTATTGCTACACATGAGCTATCGGTACCATTGGCTCTCAGCTAGCCGGGAGCCATGTTTCTGCTGTTTAATATAACGATGCACACGTTTCCTCCCCGCAGCGGCAGATGAGGGTACGAACCCCGCTACCGGGAACTCTATGACGCCGTCAAGCGCGAGTTCCCCAAAGCGGAGGTTACGGGCTTCGTGGGAAGACAAGGCGAGTACTGCTAATGACGTCATTTCAGCTGAGAGAGAGAGCGAGATGATTAAGCTGTCCAGAGAGTATCGTGTGTGTCTGATTCGTGTCTTTTTTTGTTGTTGATGTGAAGGCAAAGATGAGTGTAAAGGGCGTGGAAGGTGACGTCGTCTTTTTTTGTTGTTGTTTTGCAGGCAGCTTTGAGATTGAAATTAACGGGCAGATGATCTTCTCCAAGCTTGAAACTTCAGGGTTTCCTGCAGATGAGAATGACGTGAGTGAACATACAGACAGGCCCATGACATGTACATCGCGGGTGAAATGTATGTAAACAACTGCACTCAAGTGCTGCACTTGGGTTCAGATGAGGGGTGATAGTACTTTACTTGAGTGTTTTGTTTTCATGCCACTTCCTACTTTTTTCTCCGCTACATCTTGGAAGGAAATATTGACCGCATGTCTTATCATTTTGTGAATTTTTCATGATTATTTCATAGTGAAAATTGTCAGCGGATGAATCCATATTTCAGCGATACAAAATGGTTCACAATGAGCTCCACCTCCATCCTAATGCAACAATACCATCCTGTTTTTACTTGGATAGATGAGTAAAAGTAATCAGTCAGTCATAGAAACAACTTTTCTTCTTCAAGTGCTTTTAAACTTAATGTCGGATTTCCTGATTATACTGCATACTTTTACTTATGGGGTAACATGTTCAATCAAAGGTCGGCCAATAAACGGTGGTAATTATTTATTACATTTAAAAGTGCTAATTTGGCACGTGGTGATAGCATATCGAGAGCTGATCGTGTTGCATAATATGTGGGGCGAATAAACTGATAACAGGTCGGACATGACATGAAAATATGCTGTTCACAAGACAGCAAAGTAACCCCATCACCTGTACTTTCTTGACAATAGATGCATCCCAAATAATGTAAATAATGTATCTATAATGTAATTTAAAGTCACGGTGTGGTGTTAGTACGTTATGGAAAGGCGCTGGGTACTTTTTCAACGCTGGTAGATTACAATAATAACGCTCTGATTTCATGTTTTTCTTTCCTGCCACAGATCTTGCAGGAAATTCAGAACGCCTACGATGGCAAATCTATGAAGAAAGTCACCAAAAGCCGTCCACAATGCATCATTATGTAAAGCTCCCACAGTCCTGCAGCATCAAGACAGGCCAGTGCAACTGTAAACTGCCACCTCTGGTCTGCCCCCCACCCTGCTGAACCCAGGCTGGGGCAAAACCTCGCTTTACACAAAGCCAACAGAGATGCACTACGACCAGCAGCGCCTGTCATCTAACGTCTGGCTCCCCCTCTCCGTTCTCATTGTGGTAATCCAGGATGTTAATGATTACTGTGGCCTAAAAGGTTAAAGGTTACAGTATGATGAATCCATTCCTGGAAGTCCTGTATTATAGGAGCTGAGATGGGGAGAAGGTGTCACAGAAGGATTGAAGTTTACTTAACTTTTCCTACTGCCTCTTTGCCTGCTATTCTCCAACTGCCTAATTCTTTTGTTTTTCCAAGTCTTCGGTTACTGCTCTCACATGCAAATACCAGTTTTTACATAATGCAAAGCTGATATGACAATATTATTTTTTGTAAAGGGTGACTTCCTCTTGGTTTCTGCCTCCCAGGTGACTAATCTGTTCTAGGATATGATCAATGTGTGAACCGTTACTGTAAGGGTTGTGGATAATAACGCCATTTGATATAATTTGTGTTTGGCTCGCAATAGTGTCTTTCTTTCTCCATATCGAATTGGGATACTTTTAAACTTTTGTCAGTTTTTTTTTTTTCTTAATGAAAAGCTTCTCTGTATTTATTAACTGTCGGCTACAAGAGTAATGATCACAAGTGCTTCTGAAGACCACTACCCACTGGTCTGTCAGCTCACACTGCATGAGACGTCAGCTCATTCGCCACAAACCATCTCAACGTTCACTGCGATATCAGGAATCTTTCGACTTTAAATAAACATACTGTAATAGTTCTTTGTGTGCTGCTTTGTCAGAAGCGTCTTCATTACTTTGAACACACTGTACCATGATGCCATACAGACACAAGTTATTATTCAAGAAACTTTCGTTAAGGGCTCTATAATCATCCTCCACCCTGTACAGCTTTTAAAAGGACACACGAGGCAGGGTGACGCCACGCGGCCTTCACATTGAGCTTCACCTTTGGGAGCCTTTGTTAACAGGAAGAGTCTCTTGATGAATGTTGGCCAGCAACTGGCAATTATTTTTAATCCACCAGTTGAACATGTTTTCTCTCTGTTGTGTTTGCAGCCCGCATGGCAACAGTTGCTCCAGTCGAGAAACACTGAACATGAATATTGTTATGTATAAGTTCATGTTCCTCTCTCTAGGGATTCTTTAACCAAAAATACTGCGTGACCGGTTCAGTGAGAATCATTTATTGTGCTTTCCTACCCAGATTGTCATGTTTGTTACACTAAGTGGCGCCAATGTCAACAGAGACTGACACGCTGTGTCTCGCCTCTGGCATCCCAAGAGCTCAAAGTACAGAAACACTGGACATGAATACATTGAACACATTGCACTGTAGATTCAAATAAAGACACGTATGCAGCATTCTGAAGAAACACAACAACCCTGGAGGGTGTTCTCAAAATCCCTACAAGTTTTTTCATTCATTAAAGGTTTAACAAAATTGAATTCCAGTCTGGTGAAACTCCGAGCTTAAATGTCTTTTTTTGCGCAACAAATATGATGAACCACTAAAGTTGTTGCAATTGTACGTATTTAGCCAACAAAGTGCGAATGTAATTAAAACTTAGAAAATTCGTAGTGACCACAGAGTATTAAAATGCTATTTAAGGATACAGAAAATGAGAAGCACTGTTCAATAACAGTATCTAAACACAGTACGAGTCTAGACAAAGTTTGAATAATAATATTGCCGGCTTAGTCGAAGTAAAGCCACATTGACCCACGCCGCATGTTCTTCTCGTTAAAAGAACATGACGAGGTGGGTCACTGCTGCTGGCTCTGGCTTTCAGTGATAACTCCTGCAGCCGGCTGGTTCTCGCGCTGATAGAGCGGCTCTCTGCTGCCTCACTCAGTCCGCCAATTAGAGCTTTGAAAATGTATGCTGTTGCTAAAAGTTATCCAGTTGGAACTGCAGTATAGTTATGTGACTTTTAAATCTTTTTACTAGAGGGTAATGCAGAATTTGTGTTAATCGGTGCGAGAAACGCCACAATAAATATACTTTTATTCAATGTTGTGTAACAATGAAACTTGCAGTAAATGAGAAAATGCCTTTTATATGCGATAAAGCTTTATGAACATGGTGTTTTGACATTGTGTAACAATGGCATTTTAAATCTGACTCCTTAGTATCACCATAATCAGCTACATGATTTCAGTCACTTCCTCACAACTCTTTTTCATAAAAAGTATAGCTTAATAGTCCAAATCCCATTTTACCCACTTGCTTTGCTTTTATGTTATAGATGCTTTATGTTATTCCCTTTTTATTAGATTGTCATAAAGAACATGACACATTATATTGTCTGTTCAAATCTGCTTTACGTTCCACAATTAATGCCTTTGGACAACTTGATTTTGAACATGTTTGTCAGGAAGAAAATGTCTGTATGAGGACTGGGAGTGTCTGTGTGCTGTATGTTGAGACACATGGATGCTGCAGATAGCCTCTACACGCTGGTGATAACAGGCCCTTCAGCTGGGGGCCCCATTGTCGTGTGTCCGTATGTTTTTCAGTGTGTGGTAATCACTTGAATTTTGTATTAATCCTTGGGAAACAATGCCGCTTTCTTTTAATGGACAGTGCATCTTTACTGTGAAGACGGCAAGGACACATCCCTGACAAACAAGATTATCAATTCCTTCCTGCATTCCTTATTAGTTTCAGGACTGGTGAAGTTAGGCGTTGCCTTTTCTTCTCTCGGCATGTGACTCCGACTCATCCTCAGGCCTTGAGGACTAAAATTACATTCACCGAGGAGTGGTAGGTTAAGAGAAAATTCAGACCCACACTAAAATCCCCGCAGTACACCGAAAGTAGCCTCTGCCAGAAAGGAAGCTGACAAAACAATGTCCCCGTTGTGACAATGAACCGCTTTATATAGTAGACGTCATGGCTGGAATGACATTTCCACGTGATTTAACATGAACAACGGACTTGTTCATGTTAAATCATCTACATGCATTTTATAAACAGGCACATGGCCTTTGTCGAGATCGGAGGTTGAAATCAGTTATCATGTCACAAACAGAAGGCTTTTGTCTAGAAGACCATGAGAGATAACTTTATACATATATATATATATATATATATATATATATATATATATATATATATATATATATATATATATATATATATATATATCAGTTTTATAATTGCCTCTTTAAACCCTCATCCTACCAACATTTAACATACAAGGACCACCGAAAAACGACTGTCAGAGACATCACAGCAAAAATTTGAACTTTTTTCTTCCATGACAAAATCAGTTATGCAATTAATTTGTGAAGCTGCACGGTGGTGTAGGGGCTAGCACCGATGCCTCACAGCAAGAGGGTTTGGTGTTGGGATACTGGTCTGGCAAGTCCTTCTGTGTGGAGTTTGCATGTTCTCCCCGTGTCAGCATGGGTTTTCTCCAGCTTCCTTTCAAAGCCATGCAGGTTAGGTAAATTGGACTCTAAATTGCCCGTAAGCATGAATGGTTGTCTGTCTCTATGTCTGCCCCGCGATGAGCTGGTAACTTGTCCAGGGTGTACACTGCCCTCGCCCATTGACACCTGAGATCGGCTCTAGCGCCCCGCGACCATAAACAGGATTAAGCGGTTCGGATAATAGATGGATAACAGAGTTCCCTAACCCCTTTGATAGTATGTGATACTTTTAATTTCTTTCCTTCATTAATGCAATGTTAACAGAGATTAAAACACCATAATTCAGACAACAAATGCATAATTTACATTTTAAATAGTTTTGGACCCAAAAAAAGAAAATTGAAACTATCAAAGCTTCCATGTATTTGACGCACCCACAGTGTTGCATGGCAGAAGTGAATAATGTTGTAACTTTGATTGTGTTTTCCGGTCCAGAAAAGAGACCTTTGATCATTATTTAACTGTGGGCTCCAAATATTCATACGCTTGAAATAAAATAAAATAAATAAAAAAATCGCAGCAAATATTTTGAGGTACACCACACAACAAACAACGTTCTATTTTATTTGTTCCAGTATAATTGTGAAGTGGAAGGATCCATTAGAAGTGAGCCATGAGTAACACAATGAGTACTGTGGATTATAATAGATGGCATCACGTTCACAGTCAAACTCCGCCATTGACACTGACCTACTGCTGTCAAAAGACTACTTTTGTTTGATCTACATACTAATGTGATGCAAAGATTTGCCTTCATGTTATAAAGTAGATCAAGCAAGATCGCTTTTTATTGGTATACCCATGACTGCCTGTACAGAAATTTGATTTTTGTTATTTTTCAGAAGCCATGTGACTTGTTGCAGGACAATACAGGAGTTGGTCAGTTTACTTCATGAGATTAACAAATGCATTTGCACTTTTGGCAAGCTATTAACCAACCCCTGCCATTGATCTCAGTGTGTTTCAACTTTCAGTTTTACGTTGTTATTTTTGTTTTACGCAGCCTTTTGCCATTTTAATATTTGCTGATGTTGTTGTTTCACCAGCCAGTGCTGCATCCTTGTGTCAGTATCTGTCATCAGACTGGATTGGACCACCAACATCCACACCCAGTCAGCTGCAGAAGATGTCCAACCCTGACGCTGGCATGTCACATGTACCAGTCATGAGACAAACCACTCAAACCAACTTAACATGAGGGCTGCAGTGAAGAAAAGTGGGGGCCCCCCAGGGAATCCCGAGTACGTACATAAGATGACGTACGAAGGTGCTGTGATCTTGATGAAGTGTGTTGATACTGTACCACTGTGCCCCCTGTGTGCCCCTCATACAGCCTGACGTGAGGCCTGCTGGTACAAACAGGTTCCTCTATTACTACGTCTGTCCAGGCTCAGACCTGGTTCATGCTGGGAGGGCGGAGCGGACAAACTAGGGTTGGGATATCCCTGTCTCAAGGTGTCCCTGACCGATAGGGCTGTATGTCTGTCACACAGGCCTTATCTGCCCCACCCACCTGCCAGGTTGCTCAGCAACCAGAGGGTTGAGGGGTACAGCGCAGCATAGGTTCGACGTAGTTGCATTATGGGTGTTCCCGCTCTCTTTGCACTCATCTTTTTCGTTTGTCCTGGATCAGTTAATCACCGGGCTCGTCTTGGCTGACAGAGCGGAGACCGTCCTGTTTCCAGTGCTGGAGAACAGGTGGGAGTACCTGCATGCAGGTAAGGGTGTGGCCTCCTCTGGACAAGGGTCTGACACACTTTGTGACATGAGAGAGGGTAAAGGTCAAACTGGATGAGAGAAGATGAGCGTATTCTAATGTTTAATATCGCTGCCATTCATGTGCGAGAAGGTCAGGAGTTCATTTTCTTGGTGGAAGAATATTCTTTTTAAAAAAACAAAACATTTGTTGTGCACATTTTCTGTAAAACCAATTCAAACGCTTTTAAATCATCTGAGGTCACTGTCAGGGTGGGATTATCATAGTGTGTTAATTTGTTGCACTTCTTATTTTGGCAGTAAATCTATCCTCATTGTTACAGGGTGAAGAATTGTTTCCACTAAATGGCGATGACTTGCTAAAGTGCAGCACCTGATCTGTAGATGTGCTTCTTTCAAGCATTACAATTTGTGCGTGTACAAAGTAAATGTGAAGTCACTTGACTCCTATTTGAGCAATCTGCTGAGAAATATTTTTTAACATAAAAAAGGGCTAATTCAGTTTGTGAAATTTAAATTCAATCCACTAAAAACAGCACACAACGTTGAATGGTTGTGTATTTTGAGTATTCCCGTCTAAATGTAAACCATTTTTGCATTACATGCTGTTACAGTAGCAGCATTTCAAGTTTTTTGACGTACTTTTGGAGAACAGAGGTGTCTGGTTGAAGAAAGGTGTTACCCAAAGATAAGGCTCTCTGCGTCTTATATTCAAACCTTAACGATGACCTCATTCTCAACGGCTGGCTGATTATCTGTCCCGAGCCGAGTGGTGGTAGATGGCGTATGCTCATCAAGCAGGCTTTATTGGTCTATGCAGTGGCTGAGCCAAGTTGACTGTATTGGAATGATTTCTAAAATAATATCATATAAGTTAGTCACAAAGTTAATCACAAAGTCCGTGCTTTGGATGCTGTAGATTCACATGTTTGCTTAATTGTGTCAAAACGCAGGAAAATCACAAATCACCAGTAAAAATAAATAAGTCACCACTGTGTCATTGGTTTTTTTGTCATGTTTCTTCATTCTCTTTTGTCTTAGGGAATGCATAACAGTACCTGAGAGAGCAACATCTGAAACACAACAATGGAAAACCATTTTAGTTTTGAGGTTTGTCTTCATTTCTTTTGATATTAAACAAGAGGATGGAGACTCTATGGAGCTTGATGCGTTCAATTAACCTAAGTAGATATGTGCATTTCCCTTTCATCGTTAAATACTCATCCAACTTTCTTCTATCTATTCTTTTACTACTATCCTCTAGGGCAGTGACATGTCCTCTGAAGACAATGACTCAGCATTCCCCTCTCCAGTGAGACTGTGAGTCATTTCTCTCATGTGGCCTCTCTGTTTCAGCAGTACTTTACACTGTATGTACAGTGTACATACAGTACGGTACTGTACAATGTACTGTAATCATCATCTGTTCTGTACATCCTGTTTCTGGTAAGAAAAAAGGTATTGGATCTCACTGGGCATGTCAGGCAGTGCTTATGAGATGTCTACCACCCAAACTAGTTTCTCCAATCAAGTGATTATATCACTTTGTGTCATGCAAAAGGCATGGTAAACCCACAGATAATCAGTTCCCCAGACCTCTATGGAGCATTTTAGCCTCTTTTGGCTTGTTCTTTTCGTTTTATATAACTTTTGTGTGTGTGTTTTTTTTAAAACATTAAAATTCCCACAATAAAACGTTTAAAAAAAATGTCCCTTAGTGTTCAGGAGTTGTCTGAGACCAAACCAGAGCTAAAAAGAGAGTGAATATCAGATGGCCCGGAAAAAAAACAATTGAAGTGAAAGCCAGTGTCAGCTAAGTGTGCAAATAGCTAATTGTTAATAGTAAAGAGCTAAAGTGTGAACTGCTAATTCGTTCACCATAATAACTGTTAACTGCATGTCAACGTCGTGTGTGCACTGCCCCCAAGTGGCCAAAAAACTCAAGCAATTCAGTTTGACATGAAAGACTATTACAAAATTTAGAAAGAGGTTGATAACTTCCAACTGATGTGAAAGCAGCATCATGGGCCTTATTCTCAAAGAGAGGTAGTGTTTGGTCAATGGAAAACATTCATAAGAGAATAAACTCAGTGGCCTAAAACCCGTAAATCCAAACAGTGAACGATAAGAAATATGTTGAACGACCTTGCCCTCTTGTGGCAACAACAGAAAAGCACTGACAGCATCATTTCACAGCTATGGAGAACATGTTCATCATAAACTGAGACCGCAACCTGATCAATTTAAAGTAATTTGCTATCAACAGTTACATGCTTCAAAGTTACTTTAACGCAATTATGGATGTGAATTTTCCAAAATGATATCCAAAATGTCCATTCCCAGGTGAGACTTTTGGGGATATAGTTGATAAGCACTCATGCTCATTGTTAGTCTTCATTGATGTTTCTGTTTCTCCACACCACCAGGACTCCACCGGGCCAGAGCTGCAGCTATGACCTGGAAGGGAGGATGCAGGAGGAGCAGGACGATGAGCCACCTATGGCGGTTGTCTCCATTCCCAGAAATGCAGAAGGTAGGTTCCACTCGAAGGGCCAGGAAGCTTTTGGCAACATGTTATATCTGGACGCAAATCCCTTTTTTTAGTACATTTACAGAAGTACTGACCTTAAGTGAAAAATTGAAGTATTTGTACTCCATCTCAACACCTTTTTATCTTAGAGGCGTGGTACTCATTTACTTGAACTTTCAGCTTTTCAAATTACAAATGTCTCCTTCCTGTACAGTGAAAACCATCATGTATATCAAGATTTGGTGCTTTGAAACTGAAGGATGAAGTGTCCTTTATGTGTTGAGAAAATTCTTCTCAAGCTAATTAAACTAGAGATATATGGTTATCGCAGGACAACGCACTACAGACATATGATGCATTTCTTTAAATTAAATTCCCCTGACGAAACATTTCTGTAAATTAAATTAGCCAATAGTATAAAGTGTAGTTAAAATGCGTATCGCCGTAAACATTTACAACAGTGAAAGGAAACAAACACGTGAATGCAGCAGTAATGTTGATCCAGAAACATCATAGTTAAACACTGACAGGGAACATTTTAGTGCTCAATAGGTATTTTTACTTTAAGTTATTTTATTTTTCCGTAAATCAGGTTTGGGATGCACATCTTTTACTTGTATTTGAGCGTTTACTACTTTGACTAGTGTAAAAGATCTGAATACTTCTCCACAAACTTCTTTTTTTTTTCAGCTTACCTGAACTTGAACACCAATGCCACCACAAGAGGGGATGCTCAAGTTAGTCTTCATTCTTCATATTCATGTTTATTAATGTAGATCAACATTATCCACAGTGTTGCTAACTAACCACATTGCATTACCACAGGCATATGTGGAGCTGAATGAGCTCCAGGGTAACATCTGGCAGGAGACTGGCCGCTGGGTGGGCTACGAGGAGAACTTCAACCCCACCACCAGAAAATGGGACCCTTCTCATGTCTCCCACCTCACCTTCAAGAGTCTGATCCAGCTCCGCAAGACCATGAGCACAGGTGCATTTAGAGACTCTGATGAAACGGAAAACCATGCATACAATAGGTTTGAAACAAACTTGTTTTAGTTTGATGAATATGACCATTAAAATGAACTCAAATGTACTCAGGTGCCGTCCTCCTCGACCTGAATGCCAGCAGTCTATCCACCATAGCTGAGAAGGTGGCCGATGAGCTGCTGAACAAGAATGAGATCCGCGCCAGCGATCGGGACGACCTGCTGAGAGCTCTCCTCTTGAGACGCAGGTAATCCCCGGGATGCACTATTTCTCTAATTCTTTTGATAAGATGTGAGCCCAAAAAATATTTGTAGCATACAATTAATTCACATTTTATTTGTCCTTCCAGTCAGTCTGAGGCGCCTATAATGACTCCCTCTGGAGACATTGAGATGCAGACCTTTTCTGTACCCAAGAAGGTACTTTTTTGTTTTGTTTTTCCACACGTTTCTTTTCATTTAGTTGATCATCAATATCATATTCATCATTTACCTTGCAGAGAGACACCTCTGACAATGTGGAGGCCTCAATCGTCCTCTCAGGTACGTTCATGTAATTCAGATGCAGTAATGTGTCTCCAGGTGTGATTCTGGAGCAGACGTGGTTAAACAAGGATGTGTTTTTCGATAGGTGTCCTGGACACTCTGCAGAAACCTGTGACGGCTTTTGTGAGGTTAAGCGACTCTGTGGTGATGAACTCCTCCCTGGAGTCTCCTGTCCCTGTTCGCTTCGTCTTTGTGCTGGTGGGCCCGAGCCAGCAGGAGATTGACTACAGTGAAAGTGGCCGTGCCATGGGAGCTCTGATGGCCGACTGGGTGAGAGAGGAAAACAATTACTCAGCAGCCAGTATCTTAAAGAATATCAGTCTTTTGTTGTTTGGTGCAGGTGAGTAAACGCTTTCTGCTCTCGTAGGTGTTTTGTCTGGAAGCCTTCTTGGCCCAGACTGACAAAGATCTGACCAACGCCATAGCTGACTTCATGGACTGCAGCATTGTGATCCCCCCCACTGAGATCCAAGACAAGGGAATGCTTGAGCCAATCATCAATTTCCAGAAGAAGATGCTGCGTGACAGACTGCGCCCCAACGACACCCGTCTTGCCTTTGGTGACAGGGTCATAGGTCAGCATAGTTACCGAAATGTGAGACTGTTCCTCTACACATTTTCATTTCT
Source organism: Clinocottus analis (assembly GCF_023055335.1). Taxonomy (NCBI): domain Eukaryota; kingdom Metazoa; phylum Chordata; class Actinopteri; order Perciformes; family Cottidae; genus Clinocottus; species Clinocottus analis. The sequence goes on along the minus strand of NW_027175887.1, from coordinate 7,108,373 downwards.
TCACAACAACTGTTATTGGAAGTATGGTCTACATTTTTTGGAATATTATCATTCGCATTGGTACATATAGCACCTTTACATTGTTTTTACATGTGCATATGAAACAGATAAAAGACAAATGAAGCCTCTGCCGGAGACATTTTTAAGAAAAGTCCATTACTTTAAAAGAAAAAGAGAAAGAGGCATATTCAGTGTCATAACTATTGATGTCAATCTGACGTGTTTGTCCAGTTGAGAAACCCGTAGAGGCGCCCCGGGAGGACCCTCTGGCCCGTACAGGCTATCCCTTCGGAGGGATGGTGAATGACCTGAAGCGCCGTTATCGCCACTACATCAGCGACTACACAGATGCTCTGAACCCTCAGGTCCTCGCTGCCGTCATCTTCATCTACTTCGCTGCCCTGTCCCCAGCCATCACTTTTGGAGGTCTTCTGGGTAATAGAGACACCAATATTTTATGATTTTACAATTCTCTGTTGAGGCTCAATTCTTTTGCAGTAGGTCAGTATCTACTACAACAGAACTACTACCTTTAATTGTATTAATAATTATCTATGATCTCTGACTCCAGCTGACAAAACAGACAAATATATGGGCGTGTCAGAGCTTATGATCTCCACCAGCATCCAAGGTATCATCTTCTGTCTCATCGCCGCCCAGCCCGTCCTCATCATCGGCTTCTCTGGACCTCTGCTGGTGTTTGAAGAAGCTTTTTACGCTGTGCGTATAGGTCTTTTCATTAAATCAATCGTTCGTTCGCATTTTTTTTTCTTCGTCATCATCTATTTTGATTTCTTCATTCCATACTAGTTCTGCAAGACCCAGGAAATGGAGTATATTGTGGGCCGTATCTGGGTGGGGATGTGGCTGATAGTGATTGTGGTCATCATCGTGGCCGTGGAAGGCAGCTTCCTGGTCAGATTCATCTCCCGCTTCACTCAGGAAATCTTCTCCATCCTCATCTCTCTCATCTTCATCTATGAGACGTTCAATAAGCTCGTCAAGGTTTCCTCACCTCATCCTCTTCTGACACCGTTGCTCTGTGATCGCCTACTATGTTGTGTGTTTTTGTTGTTGTTGCTTCCTCTGACTTCCCATCTCCTTTTGCTCAGATCTTCAAAGCCCACCCTCTGGTTCTGAACTACGAGCATCTGAACGTCACAATGGACAACCCCTTCCACCCTGTCATCTTTGAGCACAAGGTGGTCGATGACCATGGCAACATTACCATTTACGAGAAGGAGATTGAAAGAGCCTACCCCAACACCGCCCTGCTGTCTATGTGTCTGATGCTGGGTTGCTTCTTCATTGCGTACTTCCTTCGTCATTTCAAGAATGGGCACTACTTCCCAGGCCCGGTAAAATCAACTTTCTATATGTTTTGAAAAAGACGTTGTAGGTTCTGTGATTTTAACCCTAGCGTATCCCGCTGTCTCACTAGCTCCGTCGTTTGATCGGAGACTTTGGTGTCCCCATTGCTATTTTCTTCATGATTGCTCTGGACATCAACATTGCGGATGCATACACTCAGGTAAGAGTTGTGTTGTGGTGAGTTGACAAAGAACAAAAAATCTGATCTTGACTACGGATAACTTAACACCTTTCTGATTGATGTGGTATAATGAAGGACACACGGGAAAACAAAAATGTTCTATTCACCTACATTCATTTGACGTTACTAATCAAAATGTATATCAATAATTTATTATTGATATACATGATATATATATATATATATATATATATATATATATATATATATATATATACATTATTATTTATTTATATGTCTGTTTATAAGTCTGTTTATTTGTAAAAATGCACACTCTTAAAAGTAAAGTGTATGTTCCTGGTAACAATCTTCTTAAATCTCTGACGTGTGACTAAACTCAGATTATGATCAGAGACTAATTTCAGTCTTGACGCAGAGCATTATATACGCTTAGGTCTTATGGTGGTAAATGAGCAGACTGAAAAGCATCCTCTCCTCTTGTAGAAACTGGTTGTACCAAAAGGCATTGAAGTGACCAACCCCAAGATCAGAGGCTGGTTCATCAACCCCATGGGGGAGAAGAAGCCCTTCCCCATTTGGATGATGGGCGCCTCCTGTGTACCAGCACTGCTGGTCTTCATCCTTATCTTCCTGGAGTCCCAGATTACTACGTGAGTAACACAGTGAATGATAGCATTCAGTCTGCAACAAATCTGAAGTCTGAAGCTAACGATTCCTGTTGTCGGATTGTTAGCCTGATTGTGAGCAAACCTGAAAGGAAGATGGTGAAGGGATCCGGTTTTCATTTCGATCTGCTCCTCCTGGTCACCATGGGGGGCCTCTCCTCTTTCTTCGGGGTGCCCTGGTTGAGTGCTGCCACTGTGCGATCCGTCACCCACGCCAATGCACTCACTGTCATGTCCAAGGGTCCGAAACCAGAAATTGAGAAGGTGCTCGAGCAGAGGATCAGTGGCATCCTTGTGGCCATCATGGTTGGTAAGTGCTGCCATCTACGGTGCTGATGCAGATACAGCAGGCCCGAAATTAAACTAAAGCATTGTCTTTAACAATCTTTCACTTTCTGTGACCTCCAGGTGCTTCTATTTTCATGGAGCCTCTTCTGAAGATGATTCCTATGACAGCCTTGTTCGGTATCTTCCTCTACATGGGTATCACCTCTCTGAGCGGAATCCAGATGTGGGACAGGATGCTTCTGCTGATCACACCAAAGAAATACCATCCCGCTGATGCCTATGCCACGCAGGTACGCAGCCTCCACAAATGCAGTCCAGAATGTGGAAGACCCTTATGTCTGAAAATGCAATTATATCTGTAAACCGATACACAAGAAAGCCTGAAAGGTGGGGGCTGTAATTTGTTTTTATGCTGGACTAAAGATGTTTCTAATATTTTATGTATGGCAGTCTCAGTGGAAAAATATCACAAGGCCATGGATGGATTATTAGAAAACGTGCCCCTCCCCTCTCCTACATAAGAGCAACACATCTCTTTGTCATTGTTGTGTGTCTCCTTGTGACCATTTTGTGTTTCCCTGTGGTCGCTTTGTATGCCTTCTTAGTCGTCTCACATCTTTGTGGTTGTTATGAATCTTTCTGAGGTCATTTTGTGTGTCTCTGCGGTCGTTGAGCTTTCCAAACAGAAATGTTGGCAGTCACTTCAAACAAAGGCTCTGACCCCGAGCCCCCTGAGCATTTAAACCCTAACCCTTCAATGCATCCACATGAATGCAATCCACATTTTCATATTTGTGCTTGTATTTCAGTGTTCTTTGTTCCATGACAATCTCCCTGTAAATTTACATATTTTCATGTGAGTCTTTGGGTTTGTGTTCCCCTGTTAACGCTCTCTTCTGCTGTCATTTGTGCAGGTGAAGACAATGCGGATGCATCTCTTCACTTTTATCCAGCTCGTGTGCTTGGCTATCCTGTGGGTGGTGAAGATGAGTCCCGCCTCTCTGGCGCTGCCTTTTGTTCTCATCCTCACCATCCCTCTGCGCATGTTCATGACCGGCACGCTCTTCACTGCCAGGGAAATGAAATGCGTAAGTACCTTCCATGCATAATTTATGACCATATTAGGCACACACTATACAGTAAGGTGTGAGGTTCACTGTTGCAACTGGATGTGTTTGTGTTGCAGCTGGACGCAGATGATGCCAAAGTGACGTTCGAGGAGGAACCTGGGGTGGATGTGTACGATGAGTGCCCACTGCCATAAACAACACCATATCAGGCATTTTTCATTCTGAAACTTTGAAAAGCACTTGTTGCTCGACTGACAGTAATTATATGAACACTTATTATCAGGTGCCTTTAAAAGCATGCATGTATTAATAGTAACAGTTTCCAACTTTTCTGTTCTGTTATTATTATTTATCTTTAAAGGAAAAATCTGTCATTTCTAGAATTCATACATACTTAAATTGACTTTAGAGTAAATTGACTCTTTTGAGCCAGGAAAAAAATATTTAATTTCTTTGAATGCAAAGTATTTTCCCTTGAGAACTGAGGTAAATCCATTTAGGATATCCTTTTTTTCTTTTAGTGCATAATTACAGCATGAGCTTTAGTGACTATCAGTGCTGCAGCATTGCAAATCTTCACGTTATAATAAGATTCCAACTTAATGTTTGCTATTTAAGTAAAGCTAAATGTATCCATACACACTCTATTTACACACACATAGTTTTATTAACAGCCTTTTTCCCATACAGTAGCCTATCCCCCCTTAAACAGTTTTAAATTGTGTTACTTGAGTTTGCCTTATTTGATGTGATTAACAATGTGTCATGCAATTAAATCACATTTTTAGTGTGTAATTGCTTTGATAATTATGAAATGGGATGCTAATAGGTATATTAGCATACAGCCTATCATTGTAAGTTGATAATTGATGATGATATATAATCGTTTGCGATGATTGTTGTTCTGATGATATAATCAGAGGAAAAGTTATTTGTAAATGTATCATATTATGCCTGTTCATGTGTTTGTGTGCTTGCAACACTGTACATGCTTGATTGGATTGGATGATCGTTCACTTTATTAAAATAAAAACATTCATCAAGTGCTTTTTTATTGTTAATGCATGAGGAAATACAATAGTTTACAACACTCAAACCTCACTTATATCATTTCATCTTTCAATTAGCAGGAGTGGGGTATTCACTTGAACCAGGAGACCTGCCCATAGAATGAGAATAGCCTTTTTATTTTTATGGGCCTGCCACTCAGCTCCATGCTGCGTTCAAGTTGATCAAGTAAAGTCAAACTTCTCATTACTCCTACTTGGAAAACACCATAGACATGACTTTAAATACTTGTATCCTGACGAGAGAAATGAGATACATTTTTGTGCAAATAAATCAAATTTGATTATGTTCAGATTAAGCATAAAAAAACTAACGGAAAAGGTTAAATCATAAAAACATCCGAATAAAACTTGAAAGGCATCCTATATATTCAAAGAGCCAAAGATGTAAATAAAGGCATGAAATAAATAACTTTTTAAATAAATACACTAAAATGACATTGTGAAAATGTCCAATTTGTAAAACGTAAACATTAAATCATTTTGCTTACTGACCAAACACCTTATTACAGGTGAGCTTTTTTGATTCCAGCAGTTTGTATTTATCACTATATCATTTCATAGAACTACTTTAAGTGTCAAGACGAACAGATTGTGATTGACTGTAGCTTTTATCTGATTGAGCACTCAGCATAACGTTATGTAATAAAAATAAACAATTATATTAGAAGTACATATTGGGGGGAAAAGGGCATTATATAAAAAGCAATGAAATCTTAAATACACTTCAACAATACACTTTGGTATGAAATATCTTCCCAATGTACGGTAATAGGCATTAGTTATACAATCAAAGTCACGTATTTAAACGCTTGATATTAAACCGTCAACTTCAAAATCAGCTTCTAGCTTTATGCTATTGCTCGTAAGATGATACAAACAATTCCGATAGCAAGAGAACGCAGCACAGTTTAACAAGGCCGAGTGCCTGAAAATCATTTGTTTTCCCTGAATCGGACCGACTGGATTGGACAGCCTCGGGTCCCGCCCACAAACACACAAGGTGGAGTTGAAAAGAAACAACATGCAGGGCCAAAATGAAGCTGTCAAACAGCCTCTAGTTAAGGAATCGCCGGGCAATGTGAAAAAATACGGTGGCTACTTTGGAGACCTAGTAGATACAGTTGTATTTAAAGTCTGAAGTATTTCAATCTGACGTTGAAAAGTGGAAATTATAAACTTTTTGAAAATATGTATTTTTATGTTATTTAAATTAAGTCAATGGGCTATGTGAGATGAGCCGGTAGCACTAACAAAAAGATAACCATTGGGCACAATTTGAGATTTCATAAAACTTTTGCGATTAATATTCGGGGCGCAAACTTGAGCTGCAGATCAGACATGGTGGCTCTAACGCAGGGGAGAGGGAAAACAATCGCGCTCGGTTGGGTTGAGAAACAGCGGTGCGAGGTCGGGAGAAAAAAAATGGATGTCTCCGCTTAGCGAAATGGTTGGATGGAGAGAGAGGAGCTGCTGCGCGTTGAGTGGAGGGAGACGGCGAGTGAGATGGAGGCGGGGGGGAAGGACCATCTCTGCGGGGACTGGAGCCCAGGACCGACGGCGCAGTGCTGGCTATCGTTCAACCCTCCCCTTCTTCCTCCACAACGACGCCGAGGCTCACGCCGAGAGACAGGTAAGCCGACAAAACAACCGCTCGGGTTCATCCACCGTGTAAGTGGCCGATAAACGAACCAAAACACGCGTCTAACCCCGCGAAATAAACCTTTTACGTTTGTTTTTTGTTTACTTATAACGTCCCTCCGTCCGTCGCTTCTTTGTAGTAAGCGAACCAAAACGACCGCTGGTGGCGGGGCGCAGACGAAGGCGGCCATAGCCGGATTTCTTGTCCTCTGCAGCGGGTAGGAAACTGTGTATAAGACCTGGAGGTAAACGTGGGTTTTTAGGCAAAATTACTCGGAGCGATAGTTTTCTAATAGTTCCGGTCATCGAAACTGGCATTTCTATGCTGTAACCGGGGTGTTTGCGTGGGGGAATTAACGGTGGTTTCCGCGCCGAGACCTCCATGCGGCTGTTGGCGGAACAGCCAGCCGCCTCTCTCGGTTAGCCATCAGGGATCTCGGTTTAATATCTCACCGTGCAGAGACTCGCCCTCTCTCTCCCCCTCTCTCTCTCACTGACTAGCCCAGAACCGCCGACGACCGAGCTCGGAGAACCCGCCTTCTTGTCCTCGCGTATACGCGTTTGGATCGAGGGAAGGGAGTCTGCAACGCCCCGGCATTAGCTTTAAGCTCCGCATTTCTGTGTTTGCAGTGCGCCATTGGACCTTGTCACGGTAGGTTTCCTCGTCGAGCTGAAGCATGGCGGACCTGGAGCGTTTCGTCGCGCCAGTGAAGCTGCTCAGCCTCGGATGTTAACGCGTTTCCTTTTGAGCTTATTATACTGAACAATTTAGGTTGCTTTACGGTTTAACCGCATGTTCATAGAGCCGAAACGATGGCAGTGGAAAGGCACGCTTCGCAGGGCGAGCTCGAGGCAGCTTGTAGGTTAAGGTTTGACCGGTAAAAATATCTTCCATGTTCTTCTTTCTTCCTGCGCCTCCGCAAGTCCTTCCAACCACCGTAGCATCCAGCCCCGACATCATCTAAAACAAAGATAGTCTAACATAATGTTCACGTTTAGCGGGAGGTATAATTATAACCGTTCACTATTATACATTATTTGTTGAAAAACAATCTTTAAATCCAGATCTTCCAAGGAAACTGATATTCGTATTAAATGCAGATAATGTTGACTTTATAGTAGTAAATTCTAACATTTTAAAGATTATATGGCTCTAAATGTTCAATTTAAAGCCCCGTTTATCGTGCTACGTTGCCCTTGGCCGTAATGCCTCAATTCGCAAATTTATTTTTAATCATATATTGTTCATATTTCATGAACTTGTCAGAAACCCCTATGGTACAACGGCTGAAGATGTCCGTAATGGCCGCTCGTTGGTTCCGGTGCTAACGGTTGTTCTCGTGTCGCTGGGTCACCCTGTGGCCGCCACAGCGAGCTGGGGCCACAAGGACACGACGAACAACGAGCAGCCGCCATCATTGGAGCACAGCTCGGCTACGCCTCGCTGAAGAATGCACGGCGCTCGTTGCTAAAACCCCCACGGTTAAACGCCAACAAATACGAATTAATCGGTCTGTGAATACGATATACTTGTTTTTTTATTAACTTTTAAGCGAATATTATATTGATTTCCTCGCTCCGAGTTGGAGTGAACCGTGGACGAGAAAGATTATAGGGTCGCATGGCGGAGCTAGATCCGCGTCCATCGGTGATGAGGCGCCTCTGCCGAGTGGCGCATTTGGCTGCAGTGCTTTCCAAGCCACCATTCCCCCTTGTCGGAGACCGAAAGCAGATCCCCCAGTCCGTGGTCAGCTGGTCGCCTACAGCTGCCTGTCCGTCCACGTCCATTCGCTTCCTCCTTCCGTGGATCCTCCCCAACCTCCCGCTCCGAAAGAAAAGCCTCCATTACCGAGCGGTACTAGGCGATAAAATGGTCGCCCCTTGCGTGATCACGATACTTTGGTCGTGGACTAAAAAGAGAGTACTAATACGATAGATTCTGACTGGGCAGAATTTTCTCGACGAAGAAGACTCGTGTTGCCGGAGCTAGTTGTGCTAGTTGAAGCTCCCCGCAGTGTTATTTGAGATTTGAAGCCGTCACGAGCAATACTATGTCTCACCATGCAGCGTAAACGTATAAGGGGCGGCGTAATGAACAGCCACCATTATGTCGGAGGCGAATTTAAATTCCACCAGTCAGAGTTTAACTTTTTATATAGCAGACAACCCACCTATTTATGATATACACATAAAATTAACATAATCACATTTTGTCATTGAAACAGGTACATTTGTCGAAGAATTGGCCACCTACGTACAACCTATTGGCCGACAGGGTTGAGCTATATATATATATATATATATATATATATATATATATATATATATATATATATATATATATATATATATATATATATATATAATGTTGTTGTTTTTTATTTAATGTGTTTAAATAACTGGATTTTTATGTTGCTTTTGTAGATACTTATCAGTAAAAATGAATGGAGAAATGGACACAGCATCCCAAGAGAAAGGTGGGGTGTCCACAAGTATGTAAATCATAAATTACAAATACATTTTGTACATTTTTTAATACATCTGCTTGCATGACAACTTTGTAAATTAAGCATATATTAATACATTTTATAAATGTACCTTCCAAGTAATTTCAGAATGTATAGGGATCACAACCTTATTAAAAACACAAAAGAATGTATGTTTTAGTCCCTGGAAACCCAGAACTCCAGAGTTATTACATTGATAAAATGTCACTATAAATTTGATTTAATAGCCTAGTTGGACATACTTGTATACAAACAATAGGCTGTTCTAGCTAGTGTTGTAATTTAGCAGACAGATAAGCAAATTTATATTTTTTGTGTCCTTCCTGTTGTTTTTTGTGTTATCAGTGTGGGTACAGGAGGACCTCTTAAAACTGCTTGAGTCCATGCAACTGGCCCTGCCTCTGAAAGACCTGACTAAATACAAAACATCAGAGTCCCACCTCGACTGGCAGAAGGTGGCCTTCAACTCCTTCACAGCAGAGATGTGTAGGCAGAAGTGGCTGGCCGTCTCGAAAGAGGTGAGTCAGTTTAAGTTTGTATTTGGAGGCTAATAGAGTGGTGTAGTATTTTAATGGACTGTGCAACAGTCCGTTTTGTCTGTTAAATGCCAAATATTGTCTTGAGTCTTAATTTTTTCTCTCTAACTTACGATCCACAGATTCGTAAATTTCGGACTTTGACCGAACTCATATTTGATGCCCAAGACTACATAAAGAACCCGTACAAGGGCAAAAAGCTAAAGGTGAGTTAAACGTTCATGTTACTCAACTAATGAACATGAAGCAGTTATGACTATAACTCTGAAGACTTTTCATTTTAATATTTTTTCCCATGATTTACAGAAACACCCAGATTTCCCCAAGAAGCCCTTGACTCCATACTTTCGATTCTTCATGGAAAAGAGGGCCAAATATGCAAAATTGCACCCAGAGATGAGCAACTTAGACCTAACTAAAATCCTTTCCAAGAAGTACAGAGAGCTGCCTGAAAAAAAGAAGGTCAGTTAAAGGCAGCTAAAATGTTATTCTGTTTCAGATTTACTTTGTCTCTAACAAACATTGTTTTTCTTTCCCTCTTTTTTTCATGGGTGCAGAAAAAGTATGTTGAGGACTTCGCTCGAGACAAAGAAACATTTTTGCGCAGCATGATGAAGTTCAGGTATGATTATGTGTTCAAATAAATTGTATTTATGTCTTATCTGTCCATGGCATATTTATGGATGCTAACTGTGCTTCACTATTGTGTAAATAAAGAGAACTGCACCCAGACCTCATGGAGAGCATCAAGAAAGGTTCAAATGCACCAGAGAAGCCCAAAACACCCCAACAGCTGTGGTACAGCCATGAAAAGAAGGGTGTCCTCAAGACACGCCCGGATGTAAGTTCAGGCATTTACAACGCACCATAAAAAAGGCACAATTGTATGTTGTGACGGATGTTAACGTTCCGTGTTTCACACCAGGCAACCACCAAAGACATCAAGGACACTCTCGGCAAACAGTGGACGCAACTGTCTGACAAGAAGAGACTCAAATGGATTGCCAAGTCCCTGGAGCAGCAGAAACTGTATCAGGTAAGACTGCAATCGTGTGTAATATGTTGTCGAGGTGCGAGGGCTGTTGTGGTAGAATTATAAAGGGCGATGGTGTTAACTGTTTTTAATATTCTAGGGGACAATGCGCGAGTACATCCAGCAGCACCCAGATTCAACCATAACTCAAGAGGAAATCCACAAGTCCACCCTGACCAAGGCCGAGAGGCACCTGAAAGACAAATCGGATGGCCGACCTGACAAACCCCCTCCGTGAGTCCCAGCTACAAATACACTCATGCATCTGCACGATGCTAGTTACGGTTATGCGGTTATTTGAACATAATGTGTATGTGCTCTCAGAAATGGTTACTCGATGTTCTGCGCCGAGTTGATGTCGAGCATGAAGGACGTACCCAGCACAGAGCGTATGGTGATGTGCAGCCAGCGGTGGAAGCTGCTGAAACAGGGGGAGAAAGACGCCTACCAAAAACGCTGTGAACAGGTGAGTCCAGAATTTTCAAGTCGGATAAGAATAATAATATATTTTTTTAAAGAAAAACTTACATTTTTTATATCATATTTGAATTTTCAGAGGAAGAAGGAGTTTGAAATTGAGATGAACAGATTTCTCAGTGTAAGTCTACATTTTGGTTTATACATTCATTATATTTTTTGTTGCAATATCAATGTCATTATTTGTGTGCTCTACTTTTAGCTGCAAGAATTTCTCACTCTTGTTTTCTCTACGTATGGATCTATAGAGTTTGTCAGAGGAGGAGCAACACCGGGTTTTGTCCGAGGAGAAACTCGGGTTTAAGAGGGGTGGAATAAACAGTCCTGCCGCCAAAAAGAGGGCCTCTAGAGCAAAGGTGAGACAAGCAAGAGTAAACGGATATCATTTGTATCCTTTTTGTTTACCGGTTGGATCACAACAATATAATTTTATGAAGAAAAAAATCGGCCTTTTAAGAGTTTAGCATGTTAAGCTAAAGTCGCATTCTCCAAATCTATTAGTAAAATATGAATATTATATTGATATCTAAATAGTTACTTGGATGTTGTAGTACACTTTCTGATGTTCCCTTTCTCTTTAACCTGTAGGTCAATCCAGAGAAACCTAAAAGGCCAATTTCAGCCATGTTCATCTTCTCTGAGGAACGGCGTCCGAAACTGCAGCAGGAGCGGCCGGACCTTTCTGAGAGTGAGCTCACACGACTCCTGGCGCGCATGTGGAATGAGCTGCCAGACAAGAAGAAGGTAATGTAATGAAGAAATACAGTTGTGTGGCTCACGGGAGGCAAATCATACAGATATATTTTGATTTTCTTATAATTCAACTGACTTTCACAAAGTCAAATTCCTTCTATGTGTAACGTACTTGGCAATTATCAGTTCTGATTCTGATCTTGTTGTCTTGGTCATTCAGGAGAAGTTTAAACGCATGGAAGCGATCCTGAAGGCAGAGTCAGAGAAGAAGGACGATCGAAGTCGTCTGCCGGACCCACCCAAGACGGCACAGGATATCTGGCAGCAGAGTGTCATAGGAGACTACCTGGCCAGATTTAAGGTATGCATCCCTCCTTGTCTCTACAATGCAAACTAATAGTTGTGTTTTTACAATGGATTAGGGATATGTTTGAACAGATAAGGTATATTGTTAGGTCAGCTGACAAGATGGTACAGTAGTTTCTTTAGCTGTGTTGATGCTTACGGCTCTAATAACTCTGTTTGGTAAATGCACATATATATATATATATATATATATATATATATATATATATATATATATATATATATATATATATATATATATATATATATATATATATATATATATGAACATATGTATGCAACTAGCATTAGAGAGATCCCTGATTCGTCTTAGTGTTCACATTTTCTGGTTTTCACCTGTTTTTACGTTTGTCAGTGACATAGATAATAGGGTGTACAGTTCTAGACCCTGAACATTACTTTTTCACTTTTCATTGTTTCAAAAATATGTGTGTGTTTATTTATTTTCCTTGGATTGTTTAAGTCATAGATCATTGGGGAGAGGAGGGAAAAGGTGCTGAATGCCCTTAAAATACTCTCCACAAGTGCATTTATTGTGAACCTGTGATTCGCAGAGTGACCGACCAAGGGCACAGAAAGCCATGGAAGCAACCTGGAGCACCATGGAGAAAAAAGAGAAAATTATGTGGATCAAAAAGGCAGCAGAGGACCAGAAAAGATACGAGGTTAGTACCAAATCACTGACAATGTCCAGGAGAGCTCCACAACATCTGTTTAAAAGTGAAAGCTGACAATCGTCACCTCAACAGAGAGACCTGTGTGAGATGCGCTCACCTGCTGCTGCCATCGCCTCAGGAAAAAAGATGAAGTTTGAGGGTGAACCCAAGAAACCCCCATCGTAAGTCTGCCACATATGTGTCTGTGCTGCCCGTTGTGCGTTTTCCTTTTTTAAACTTATTGTTTTGATTGTCTGCTTCCTTTTCGACCGTCTAGAAACGGATATCAGAAGTTCTCTCAGGAGATGCTGTCCAACGGTGAGCTGAATCACCTTCCGATGAAGGAGCGTATGACTGAGATCGGCAGCCGCTGGCAGAGGTTAACACTGAAGGACAAGGACCGCTACAAGAAGATCGCTGAGGAGAAGCAGAGGCTGTACAAAGTCCAATTGGAGCAGTGGCTCGCTGTAAGAAGTGTTGCTTGAAGGGAGAAGGGGGTGTCGAGATGTGTGCACTTGACTTGGCTAACACACACTGTCATTCCTCCACAGAGTTTGTCTTCACAAGAGAGAAACACTTACAAAGAATATACTTCACAAGTAAGTCAAAAATTTCAGTGCCATGGAAATTGTACTACAGCTCTTTAATGTTAAAGTTTTCTTATATCTGAAACCGGCGTGTTTTAACAACATTTACCTGCTTGACTTTTCAGAAAAGGAGAACTACAGCAAAACCAGGAGGCCCCAAGGCAAAGGCCAAGAAATCTGTAAGCGCAGACTCTCCTTTTTCTTCTTGTCTCTTAAATCGGCTGTTGTGATTTACCTGAAAACCACTCTTCCCACAGGACACGGAGGAAGAGGAGGAGGATGACGATGATGAAGAGGAGGATGAGCGTGAGAAGGCTTCTTCTGAGGCAGATTCATCCAGCGACGATGACGACGACGATGATGACGAGGATGTGAGTTGTGTGTCTTGTCAGCACGCAGAAATGAGAGTTGATGGTGCTAAATAATGATAGGTGTTTTTCATGGTATCTTTAAAGAAGGACGACGATGATGACGACGACGACGATGACGACGACGACGACGACGATGATGACGATGACGATGAGGCAGAAGACAAGGAGAACAAGTCGGAGGACAGCAGCAGCGAATCGAATTCGCAGTCGTCGGATTCTGATTCGGACTGAAACGGGCCGGCGTCTTCGTGAGACGAACTGAGCAGCGCTGAGCTGAGCCAAGAGTCAAGGGAGCTCTGCCACTGTGCCAACCCTGCTCTCCTCCCACCACCAGGGGGAGCCCCTGCATTGCCTCATTCACATCACACTTTATGTTGCTGCGTTTTTGATATACTCATGAAGGGACGCTTCCCTTATGTCCAAAATCAGTTTCCTTCCCTCCCCGGTGTGACGGTCCTCTCACATTACGGGCCCCTGACGTTATGCCAAAAAACGGCATCCCACTGGTTTGGTGATGTCATGGACTTTTCTGTCACTGGTTTCAATCTTGACTTACAGGTTCAATGGTTTAATTGAGATTAGGGTTTTAATGTTGAGGGTAATTCATTACCGGCCAGTGTTTTATTTTATTATTCTGGTAATTAGGTGAAGACAAGTGGCATGTTGTGGAGTTGTGAACAGGCTTCATAGAGCCAAAGAACATAGTCTGATGGATCACTTTAGGGATCAACAGGGCAGAAGAGGGGGGTGCAGGATAGTGAAAAATTGCACCCTTCAGAATGTTCCTCTTTTTTTTTCTCATTTTTTCAGAGCATTGTCGCGTTGTTTTCTATTCTAAATTTATGATGTAGATTTTATCATTTGGTTCTTGAAGAGGTGGTATTTTTTCAGGAAAAAAATCAAGCCATTATGAATGTCTTTTTGTTGCTGGAATATTTCCAAAATTGTTACTTTCCCGTGTTCTCATTTAAAAGGTGACCGTGCCTATATAAAGTATTCATACCCTCTTGGACTAATTCATGTTTTATTGTTTTACTACGTTGAACTAAACGTGGATTTTTTTGAAAAACAATTGTCTTTTATACTGTAAAATTTAGGAGATTTGAAACGCTTTCTTCGCAAGAGGAAACCTGACGACGACCAGCTCAGACGTCAGGTGTTTGACGACACAAAACTGACACCGGCATTGATGATGTCTTACTTTCAGTAAGACGGCAACAAACGACAGCAGAACAAATCATTCTTTACAGATGTATCTAAATTAAGTGCAAGCAAAAACCTAAAAAACAGTTTATTACATGAGTATTTCCCGTCTTCTACATGAGTATTTCCTGTCCTAAATGTTTAGTGAATGTGTCTTTGGCAGCAGTTACAACCATGAGTCTGTGCATCTTTTATTTTTGCAAAAATCTGCCCAACGGAGGTATATAGAATTTAACCTCACATATTCTTTCCAGTTTTTCCGAACAATACTCTGCAGGCTAAAATGTGCCTTGGAAATGTTCTTATCCTTCCTCTTGAATAACAGTGCTCAGAAAACTTGTAATGTATTTGGAATATTCCTTCATCATCACAGTTTTTTAATTACACAACGAGCTGATATATCTACCTGACACAGGTGTATTAACCGCCACACTTTTTTAATATCACATAAGTAATTTCAATTAAATTCATTTAAAAAACTTTTGTCTGGCGCAGTCAAAACTTTATCAATCAATTATTTTAGCTTTTTATTCTTACTTAATTTAGATAATTTTGTGAAGATTTGTTTTGTTGATTATGTTTCAGAAATGTAAAACAGAAAAGGTTTAATACTTTGTATAGGCACTGCAGGACCCATTATCATGTGTCTGTCATTGGAAGGTGTGATTATCCCATTAGTTAGAAACAATTCTGGCCCGGCAGTAATAGACGTTGTTTATTGTGCAACAGAGCATTGAAGGGATGACACTTGTTTTCCACTTGTAGAGCTCAATCTGCCTGATTTTAAAGAATACGTCATACAGATGGTGTATTTTTCTTCTCTGAACCGTTTTGTTTCGTTTACAGTTTATATTGTCATTAGGTTTGTTTTAAATGTGAGCAGTTGTGTTCTGATCCATCTGGAATAATTTTTGTGGATGTCAAACTAAATTGTAATTTTTTTAATGGTATTGACTATAACCCATTTGGGTTTTAGTCTGATGCTTATTCCCAAAAACGTGTGCACTTAATGTAAATCTGTCCCTCTGTGTGAGTTTGTGTGCATGCACGCACCGGACTGTGTATATATGAGGGCGGGAGTGTTTGTTTTTTTGCTTCCCTGTGTGCTGTTTTTACAGTTTTGTTGCGCACCATGATGTGACTGCAGCGTGCATGTCTGTGCCTGTGTGGGGGCTTCATACCAATACCATGAATGTAGATATAGTTCAATCTTTACTTTTTTTTTTTTTTTTTTTGCTCGCCGCTGTCTTGTCATTGGTTCTCTTAGAACGGAGCGATGACGCATCTTCAATGTTTTGGGTCCACAAACAGTAATACTGAATTTTGACCATTATGAATCTTGTCACTGTCCGAAACAAAAACACATGTGGACTATTTAAATATATGGGGGGGAATAAGAAAAGTGATGCTAATGATGGGATGTTTGGAAAAGGGATATGGGGAACTGAGTCGCCAGGGGAATTGGGGTTGAAAACTGTTGTAATTTTTCCTGTAAATACTGTTTTTGTATCGAGTGCTTATTGTTTTGTTAGTGCTTTAATTTTGGCAAACCCTCATCTGTGATTTCTGAGGCCAGTGAGTTTTTCACTCACAGTGGGAGAGGTTTTGTTTTAATTCACCTTTTAGTTGTTTCTTCTCTCCCTTATGTTTGTTTATAGAGATATCTAAGACTGCAAAGCTTTACAAGTTTGTACTGCTGATCATTTGACAATTTGGTGTTTTCTATAGCTGAGGGTGTTCTTATGTCCTTGTAGTTCAAGTATTTGGGCAAATAAAAAAAAATATCTTTAACAGTTGGATGTCTGTGCTCTGTTTTGACCTTGTCCAAGTTGGCTTTTAATGAAAATCTCTATATATATATATCTATATATCTATATATATATCTATATCTATATATATATCTATCTATATATATATAGATATATATATATATATATAGATATATATATATATATATATATATATATATATAGATATATATATATATAGATATATATATAGCTACATCCATCCATATATATATATATATATATATATATATATATATATATATATATATATATATATATATATATATATATATATATATATATATATATATATATATATAGCTACATCCATATATATATATATATATATATATATATATATATATATATATATATATATATATGACACATACTCAAGATAAGAAAATTTAGCCCCTTTATTGTGTTAAACTACAAGAAAAAGGCTGGACTGTCCACATATTTTTGGCCATATCGTGCATATTGCTGTTACAGATGACCTCATTCAACCGTTCAGACACAAATATATGATCACAGACAACGAGCAACGCTCTCGTTCATTTATTAACGTCTTAAATCGACGGTAAACGGCCCCGAGCGCGCAGTGAAACCGGAAGTCCTATTATTGTACCTTCAAAATAAAATCAAGACGGCCGTGTGACGTCTCCAAGCAACCACAGCTTCACAGGTCTTGGCTAAATATATGTAACTGTGTCGGGATGGAAAAAAATGTGACATTTCACCGCTATTACGAAATGCAAGTACTATACTGTGCTTAAGTAATCTTTTAAGGTGTATTTACTTAACTCAAATCCTTCCATTTAATGTTACGTTAGGCAAAACCTCAAAAGGAAATCGGTACTTATATTCCTTTACAATTATCCGACAGCTCGAGTGACTTATACGATTAAGAATAATACAACATATGATCAATTAATATAGTTACCTAAAACCATAATGCGAAGTTGTTAAAATTGGTATCACCTCCACCAGCTGTCACAATAAAATGCTGCTCGTGTGTTAATGCTCCAGTAATAATATGTACCTTTCATAAAGCTTATGAGGGCGACAGTTATGCCCAAAGAGAAGTTTTTCTTCAGCATATTTAGCTATTTACACGTTGTACTCAAGTAAAATATTCACTTATTTATAATACATAGTATTTCTACATAGTGGTATTTACCTAACTATGAGACAATTATACGACTACTACCACTACTTCCTCCAGCGCTGGTCATGGTTTTGCTCGACATTTGACAGCTCGTCCTCGGTCACGGGGCTTTTATTGTGAAGGTTAAAACAGGAAGTCGGATCTTTGGTTTTCCACCGTTGGCCTCCTCGGTGTTAAGCGGGTTTGCAGCGTTAATTTAACGTGCGACAACACATATTAACCGGAGGTTTCTCTCTCAACGGCGACATAAAAGATGGATGTAGCTGAAGAGCGGGCTTCTTATTAACGCACGCTGTCCGCGGACCCACGGTGATGTCGCTCTCCTCAGGGAAACAGGCTGAGCTTTCGGCATGACAAGGTAAGAGGAAACACACAACACCACGGACGTTACATTGTATCCGAGTACCGTGCCCTTCACCTGCGTACGAGCTCGTTGAGCTGTAGCAAACGTTTCCACTTCAAAGTAACGTCGGTGGCCGTTGAGCGGTGTTCAGTTTGCTCCCCGCTGACCTTAAACCGACCCGCGTTTATAACGTTATGTTGTCTTTATGTTCCCTCTGACGTCATCCAGCCATTGACGGTGTGTGATGTTTAAAATGTAGCTTTTTGTCTCGGTGTCTACGGTGAACATAAAGACGCGTCTTTCCGCCGTTTACGACCGTTATTACGTCGGTATTGAGATGGGACTCAATACTGTGTCGGAGTCCGTTTGCACTGTTTTCATTGACAAATGTAGCTTCTCATGAATGTAACCAACAGTAGTGACACGTGACGTAGTAGCCAACGTTAAAGAGGGTATTTCTGTACACTCGTCCTGGATGTCTAGTGCCTCATTTTAAATTGGCTTTTTTTTATGGGGTAGATGTTTCCTGCACTGTTTATTACAGTAAATGCATAATAGTTTAAGGCCCAACATGCTACACACGAATAGCTAGTATACTATATTGCAGTATAGAATATAATAGCGTATCATTTACTGTATACTAGATTATATTTTATATTTCTGCCATGTATTGTGCTACATTACGAAATGCCACTTCATGTTGCATCCTTTATCCCACCGTATAATTTGTAAAGATAGAATACTATATTCCTATATTTGTCTCGCAGTGGGGAGATTTGCAGGATTACAGCAACATACGGGTAAAGTGCACACAATAGACACTTGGTAAAATGATAAAACAAGCAATATAAATAAACAGTAAATAATTCACAATCACAATATTATATATACAGACAATATTGTCATTATGGATTCTTTACTGTTTTTTAACTTTAGTTTTAATATATAATACTGTTTTATTACTCAATACACTGATAACATTTATATTATAATTTTGTAATAATACAGACAAACAGTAAGTATCATTGCTTTATCACATTATAAACGGTATTGTTCTCATTTAGACCGTGCACTCTGCTGCTATTTAACTATTTAACTGCTATTTGTAGTTGTGTAGTTTATATTTTAACTTTAGTTGTTTATCTGTACTTTTTCCTGGCCGTGTGCTGAAATGACAGGAATGTTTCTTTCTTCAACAGAATGAAGACATATGTGCAGCAAGTATCCACATCTCTTTCAAAAGTAAGTATTTTAGCACCAGTTTGATTCCGAAACTAGACCCTTGATGAGATATTTGAGTTGTCTCTTTCCCTCTAAACTGTCACTTCTTGACCACGCTGACCACCTCATGACTGTACACTTGTTTTTTTTGTGTTTTTGTTAAAAAAATTAAAAAAATCAACAGATCAGCATCTCATTACCTTGCTATCAAGATTTCCCATACAGATTTTCAAATGAAAATGGAGGATATGCCCCTGTCAGGCCCAGACAACACCAGGCTGGAGGTTAGTGAAAACAAATGTAAAATGAATGTAACTTTTAACTGTCTTTTATCTCCTTTTAATGTGGTATCCCAGTTTTAATTTGGTTTTAAATTGTCTTATTATAGGCATTGGTCCATGACATCTACTCTGAGCTGGTGGAAGATGCCTGTTTGGGCCTGTGTTTCGAGGTTCACCGTGCTGTGAAACAGGGCTGTTTCTTCTTGGATGAAACTGACCAAGAGAGCATGAAAGAGTTTGGTTAGTGTCATGTCTTGAAGTTTCTACTGGCCCATTTGTCTTTTTTATTCTTCTTTTGTGTTCCTTACAATATGTTTGTCTTTCACTACACTTCCAGAAATAGTGGATCAGCCAGGCGTGGACATATTTGGCCAGGTGTACAATCAGTGGAAAAACAAAGAGTGCGAGTGCCCAAACTGCAAAAGATTGATAGCAGCGTCCCGCTTCGCTCCACACTTGGAGAAATGTCTCGGCATGGGCCGCAACAGTAGTCGCATCGCCAACCGCAGGTCAGTCAGTAAAGGTCGTTCAGGACTGATTGTTGTATTAATACAAAATGGGTTGGATCAGATTGTTTGAATGTTGTTTTTGACGTTTTAACAGGTTAGCCAGCAATAATAATATGAGCAAATCAGAGAGTGATCAGGAGGATAACGATGACCTCAATGATAACGACTGGTCGTATGGGGCAGAGAAAAAGGGTGAGCTTTTAAAAATGGTTTAACTTTAATGTGTTAAGTTTAATGTGAATAACCTTATGTTACTTCCACATAATATTACAACTTTTTGTGTCCACGCTGCAGCCAAGAAGAGAAAGTCAGATAAGGTACTTTTGCATTTGTTTCCTCCATTGCGGACGATATTAGTCATTTATATACACATTCATTCATTGTCTATAATCATGAGGTTAATCTAATATGGATTGTTTTCTTTGTGCAGAATCAAAATTCCCCGAGAAGATCCAAATCTCTAAAACATAAAAATGGTAAGTCTTATCTGGTTTTTAGCTTCTTGTGGATTGGTGAAGTGTTGGTTTATGCACCTTTTCTGAATGTGGTTTTAAATATTCAAAGCTGGACCTGGATCTGGTCTGTCTAGAAGTCTTGAAGCCCAAGCATCATTTTGCAGATTAGGATGCTCTATGCATGCAGTTTCCTCAGTCACAGGAATATGGACACCAGCTGTAGATAAGTTAAACAGGTAGAAGGTTCCCCGTTTTACAGCCAAAAAGAAACGAAGGCGGAGCAAACAATATCTGCTAGTTTAAAAATATATAACTTGATCGTGACTTGAAGTCCAATTTTGATTCCATTAGTGCGTGTGGTATAAATGAAGAAGATAAAAAGTTGTGTTTTCTTTTTTTCCAGGTGAGCTTGGAAGCAGCGTCGGTTCGGAGCCTTACAAGGTGACAAATCAAACTTCCCACATGTTGCCTGAAAGAACTCAAAGTGCTTCCATCTTGTATTGTTCATTGGTGCAAAGTATTGATAATGTTTGTTTATCTGTCTTTTTATTTCAGTACAACTATAATACTGGCATCAGTTATGAAACTTTAGGCCCGGATGAAGTCAGATCCCTTTTAACAACGGTGCGTAGCCGACATGGACGCACCCACATCTTTCACAGTCTTGTATCTCTGCCTCTTATTTTAACTGCTTGCTTGTTATTGATGAAACAGATGTTGATCATTGAAGTTGTGTTTGTTTTTCCAGCAATGCGGGGTGATCTCTGAGCACACCAAGAAGATGTGTACCAGGTAAGTACTGTGTAATACACTGGCACATACACAAAATAATGCAGTGCTGATTTCTGGGCTAAATCTGGACCGTTCAAGGTATGGTGACACCTGGCTTAATGTTGGCGTCGCCAAATAGTTTTAATGCAAATTATTAGGTCGGTGTCTTCATGTCCATTTTATGTCTTCGTGTTCGACCTTGCTGTGAAACTTTGTCTCAAAAACTAAATCACTCAGAGACTGAAGGTCATGGTTGCACTCGAGATCAGTTTAATTTGTGTATTCATGACACTTCCTATTTATTTTGGGACCATCTTAGGGGTACACAAGTGGCAACTCATTGCATTTCAATGTTTTTCTCCCCAAAATAAAACACCAAAGATTCAGATCAAGATATATATGTATATATTTTAAAGACCACAGAGGACCCTGTCAGTGACCAACCTCAAACATTAAGCCTTTTAACACTTCATGGCTGCGCTGCCTCATCTGATTGGTCCTCCCTGTCTGTGGCTGTATGTGAGCAGGCAGCGGTGATGCATGAAGCTGTGTCAGGGATGTATAATGCCACCTTGTGTACCACCAGGTCTCAGCGATGTCCCCAGCACACAGACGAACAGAGGAGGGCCGTCAGGGCGTTCCTCCTGGGGCCGTCCGCGTGAGTGCCCTCCACAAGTGTACTTATGTTTGAATTTGTGACCCTCACAGTGCCAGTGTTTGCTGATACAAACTGGATAGGGTTTCAGTGGAGGAGCACTTGTGTCAATCAGCATGTGACACATGATTCACCAAACTCTGGTGGTACCTGCATTATTTTATCCCGTCCGTACATGTCACTTTCATTGACAAACCCCACATCATATTTTAAGCTTTGTGAACTACACGTATGAGTATACAACAAACTAATATTTTCACATCCAAACACACATTAAAATCTGCTGCCATGTGTGTCTGCAACAACCACTGCTGTATTGTGTGATTTAATGAATGCAACACTCAATTGTCTGACTCCCAGTCCAGACACTAATGGGCGATAAGGAATCGTAAAACACGCTTTCATTCAAACTGCCAAAAAAATTTCATACAATAAAAATGAAAGCAACGTCCGAGTGGTGGCAATGTACTCCGCTGTGTGTGCACTGGTAGTTCAGTTGACGGCTAGCCTCTACCGGCTGGCAGCGGGTTAAGAGTAGCGAGTGAGGAGTCACTGCCACTGTCCCTCATTGTCAGTGTGAGACGGGCAACAAAAGGTGTTTTTAGAGTGTAAGTCAACCCTTGAGCGTGCAGCCATAAGTGAGCCCCCAAAATATTATGCAGTTGGCTGCAGCAGAATACAAGATTAGACTGGGACAGACGCAGAGGTGCACACTCGCCCATGGGTGCACTCTGACGTACTATTCTGTTGTGAATAAACCTGATAATTGATAAGTCACTGTAAAATTATTGACTCTGCGCTGAAGATATTCAAATAATCTTGACTACATTAAGTGTAACAATAATATTAGAAATGTGGTCAAGCTGAGTTTCCCCTCACCAGTCTAACCTGTCAGGGCCTCTGTCTGGTTTTCATGAAACAGGCCGTCCCTGCCTGATGCAGATGCTGTGGTGGAGAGCGACAGCTTTGACATTCCAGATGGACAGACCCTGATGAGCCGCCTGCAGTGGGAAGACTCTCCTGATATTTCACCCACGGACTCGGCCTCGTCTAAAGCGAGTAAGGAAGTAACATGCATTATACTGGAAGTCCTTTTAATAGAACGTACACAGCTGATTTATATATTTCTTTCCCTTTCGCAGGCACCAACCATTCAGATGCCAGGAGGCCCAAGAAAAAGAAGACAATGTCTCTCGGTTTGAACAGTGGAGGAGGAGGAGTTGGAGGAGTTGGGGGAGGAAGTCTGTCCGGAGGCAGCAGCAGCTCTCAGAGTAACATCAGCTTATCGACCAAAAAAAAGAGGCCCAAACTCTCAGCACCTTCTATTACCAGCATCTATGATGACTTAAACTAGCATGAGCCCTGTCAACCAGAGCAGCTCTATGCTCCTTTATTAAGCTCCTCCATACATACCTCCATTTACTGGCCTGGACATGATGGGAAGACACTTGATTTAGTAGTTCTATTTATTCAGCATTGACAAGGACATTTCATGAACCCTTCTGTAGTATGAACATAATGTTTAAAATAAATGTGGCTTGTTGGTAAAAGTCCACCGTAAAGCAGACTTAACCAAGCTTTACCTATACTTACTATCTAAACGAATGGAAAGCCTCCAGCCATGAATCGTAAAGCCTGTCTTTATTCCATACATGGAATAAAGACGCCTACATATTGTCCAGGCAGGTATTTAAATGTACGCTGTTCCACTATATGGTGAAAAGTATGTGGACACATGAACTTTACACCCATATGTAACAGTTGAACAGGTTGAGGTCAGGGCTTAAGATCTTTCACAGCCAAACGTTGTGCCCGCAAAATCAGATGAAATGTGCTTGCGAGCATTAATTTGAACCAAACAGCCACAGGGGTGTCGGTGTACTTTTGGCTTTTCAGACTTACCAATTGAAATGGAGGTGCACAATATGAGAGGAATAACATTCCTAGGGTGTGGTTTTATTTTCTAAAAGGAGGGAAAAGAAAGGGCATTTTGACATGAAATAGCAGGAAAAGCACAGGTGTAATTCATACTATAACGGGCTGCATGTCATTTAGCTTTCCTGACTCCAGGGTCTTTACAATGTACACACACGCTCACTGACCAGGTTCACATACCTTATTGCACCCTGTGCTTTTCCTGCAAGGGCAAGTCAAAATGTCTACTGTAAAATAGTAACTAGGCCCATTAGGAATCTTTTTTTTTAAGAATGCCCCAACACATCTAAATCCCCGATGGCCTCTTTTTCTTTGACTACAAATTTAAAGTTTAAGTCCTTTGTATTAGCTATGGTCAGTCAGAAGAGGTTTTAGATGAGTCTGAAATCTTCAGGTGTCCTTGTTGCCGGTCATGTGACCTGGCCTTCCACCGTGTTCATTTAACTCGGTTTTGAGGAAACGTGTCGGCTTTAACAGCTTTTAATTCAGCACTTGACACAAGTATACAGGAGTAAACATCAGTGGCTTTGTAATTCTAGCATTGTATTGCACAGTTGTGTGAGTGCGTCTGTGTGCTGATTTACATTCAGTGAGACTGTCAATTATTTGCGTAGTGTGTGTAGTTATGGTGTGAGTGCGTGTGTAATCATATATTTTTCATAAAACTATGCATCCTAGAATGTGACGGTATGTGTGCCATTTAAAATATTTCACTTTTTGGTTGTTGACATCAACAATCTATTTAAGTTTTTACTGTGTGTGTGTGTGTGTGTGTGTGTGTGTATATGAATTGTGTGTAAATGCAGATTTTGATATTTGATGAGCCAGTCGGCTTGGGGCACATGTACAGTACGTGTATGTATGATGCGTGAGATGGAAACGTAATCATGAATCCAACATAACTTTCTTTCCTCGGTACAAAACTTGTCTTGTGTGTTTTCACCTCCTTTCTGCTTTGGATCAGCGCTGCAGACCTGCTCGTCATTCACGATCACGAGTGATGCGTCTGTACGCCTGTATATTGTTTTATGTAGAGGACATATATGTACATGCTTTTGGGGTCAGATGCACTATTTCACTAATCTGTTACTCACAACTTCTCACAGTTGATGTCTTAGTGAAGCTTTTTTAAATGATTTTCTTCTTTTTAAACCCAAATACTTTCCAGTGTTGGATATTATTCTGGAGCCGAGTACAAGGATGACGTATTTTGTTTTAATACATAAGAACGTCGTCGCTGTAAAACTTAGGGACTGTATGAAAATTATTTGGGAGGGGGGGGGGGGTTGAAGAATCAAGAAAATCAGGCGGGTTAAGTTGCCGGTGTACGTCAATAAGGCTCGTTGGACGATGGAATAGCACTGGAGCAACAACCAACACCACTTTTTCCAGAATTTCAGTCATTTTCTGAAAGTCTGACGATCGCACTCACGCCTTGCTGTGATTTGGTCCGCTGTGCGCAGGTGGGAGGACCTGAAGTTCTGTCTTGCCTCCCTCAAGCACCTCTTTTTAAATAATTATTTGAACTCTTTCTGTCACTTGTTATGAAAGAGGTCAACATTATCAGACCGTGTTGCACTCGGTCTGAAAATGTTCGCCGCTGTCTCCATGATCACCATATTCCGGTGTCTTTGCATCTCGCACCTCTCTACAATGTCTTCTCAGTCCTTCACGACCTTCGAGTGTCTCAGCGTGTGGTTTAAACCTGTCCCTTTTGAGCATAACCAACCTTTAGGTTTGTTTATCCTATATTTTATTCTTTTCTTGTGCGACTTATTGTAAAAAAAAAAAGTGCCATGGGTACATTGCGTTCATTGACTTTAATTGGTTCTCAAAACTGATAAGCTAGTTTAGAACATTTGTGACGTTTTTGTGTTTTTAACATTTTATTTCTGGATATTGGGGGAAGGTGTCCCTTTATTAATCTAAGTCAAGGGGAGGGTTCAAAGAAAAAAAATAATAGCCAAGGAAATACAAGATTCAACCTCCCTCCCCACCCAAATCATTTCCATACAGTCCCTAAAGTCGAGCACAATCAGTTGTTTCTCTCAAATGTAATGAACGTGACAATCTGTCAAATCCTGATTGAGTTTGACAGTTAACGCTCACATTTTTCTGTGGCGACTTTGACCGTGCCCTTTTAAATCTTTTCCAGTAAAGTCTTGTGATGTGCACTAACGATAAACAAACCGTTATTGAGATACTTTGGTAGATGTGACGTAGATTCTTTAACCACTTTTGGTGGCTGAAGCTAACAGCTGATGTTCTCTTGTGGCTCTGTGTATTTGTGTGCCGTACGAGTGCAATAACAAAGAATGCGATGTTGTGAGTTTCCAATATGTGTATGTTCATGCACAAACCTGTGCATGTGTGAATTCTTTTTCACTGCCATGCATACTGGTGTTTGTATATAAATAAACACAAACCTGACCTAAAGACTCTCCTTCTTGAAACCACAAACAGATCCTGAAACAGCTTTGGTTTGAAATGCTTTAATTTGAGACATCACTGAAGCCAGAGCAGTCCAGCATAATCAGGAGGGTTTTAATGTCCCCCTCCAAATCCTTTAAGTGCCAGATGCAGGTTCATCTGATTCATTCTATCGTTTTATTTACAGAAAATACACAAATGTATTTACAATATATTCTCAAATTGTCTATTTTCATGTCTAGTGATTATTTAAATTAGCCTATTTCTACATAGCAATAGTTTTTGAGCAACAAAACTATTGGAGATTTCCAGCCTGGTAACAAGGCCGCTGTACAGTCCACATTTGCTTACATGGAGCTTGACTCATTCATATAACACAAAATAATGGTACTTAAACACACAGCACAACAGTGAGTGGTTCCAAAATAGTTCAGACTCTGGCATCTAAAGAGTTAATTATACTTTTCTTTTTCTAATTTTTTTTACATAGTGGCCTAAAAAACAGACAGACAAGAAAACATGAATCTTTCGCAACAATAAAAGAGCGGACAAGAATAAAGCTGAGTGTTTAAACATGGTGTGAACCACTAAGTCGTTTGGACAGGAGCTAAAGTAAAGTTCAATTGCAGCTGAACTTTACGCACTGCGGATTATTATTAATTGAACGTATACTGTACAATCACGCATCTTGTTTTATCTTATTACATGCACAGACGGGCTCACCCAGCCTCTCATCCAATCAACTGTGGCATCTGCACCGAGGCCCGTTCTGATAGGTCCATTCTCGCTGGGCGGCGCCCACTGCAGCAGTTATTTATGTTACCTCACAACATTTCGATTTTTAAGTGTGTGCATGTGTGTGGGCATGTCTGCGCCCTCCCGCTGCCTTTTCAGCGGCTGTGCATTCCAAATATCAGAAAGCTGAAGAACACAGTGACTCCCACGAGGGAGATGGTCGCAGGCGCGGTGAAGAACTGCCTGTAGTTGATGCGAAAGTACCACACTACAGCCAGTATCACCACAAACACGGGCACCACCAGGCTGCTGGTGCTAATGGCCACACCAGCGGCCCTGAATCCTCCAGATACCCCGGAGCCGACTCCTACTCCGGCCCCGGACTGAGCCCCTTCCTCGGGTGTGGTCTCGTGCAGGACCTGGGAGATGTGGCAGTGGATCACGCTGTTGTGTGTGATGTTCAGGGAGAGGAGCGTCTTCTTGGAATCCTGCAGCAAGTGGCCTTGGTAGATGAGTTTGATTTGATGCTCCCGACCTGAGAAGTATTTACTGGAGAACAAGAGAGACGAGAAAGACGAGTCGGTGAAATGCATATTAATGGAGATTACGCTCATTTAGCAGTGAGAAACAGCTAGCCAGGCGAAAGGTCACACAAATTGGTAGGCAGGCTTTGTTACCTAAGCTCAGCAACCTTTAAGCTCACTTAACTAAAACATAATGTCCTGTTAAGTTAAAAGTTAAAATGTATGAATGTTGAGCGGTTATGTGCGTGACTATTTCTTGGACTTCCTGGAGTAACAGTGACTCAAGACCAAAGAAATAGTCTCGCACATGACCTCTCGTAAAACCACAAGGTGTCGTTTTTACACTTTGACCTTGTGTGTTAATTAGCGGTCCTTATGCTTATACTAAGTTTGGGGTGGTTTTACCTTTTCAGTACTCCCACTGTATCCTGTGGTTCAACAACCGCTACCTCCTCTGTGTCATTTAAATACTTCAGACGGACAGAGATGGAAGTGACAGTGTTGGTGGTGGGGGAGATTATGCTGGACAACACAGGAATATGCTTGAGAATCTTTTCATCTTCCTCCTCCAGTTCCTCCTCCTCCTCCTCATCGTCCTCATCTTCATCCTCATCATCTGAAGTATGCAGTCTTCCAGCCTGTGGTGGCTTGCTCTGTATGTCCAGCAGGAGATCAGTCCTAACAGCCTCAGCTGCCTCGTCCGGTCCCTCCCCCTCCCCTCTCTCACTCGATGGCTCGCTGTCATCCGGCTTGTTCTCCTGAGAAGGTGGGGGAGTCTGCTGTTCCGGGTTGTCGGCGTTAGGAGATCCTCCGCTGTAGCTGTCGTGGCCTCCGAGTCCGATCAGAGAGGCGTGAGCTCCCACGGTGAGGATGGTGCCCAGTATGTGGTCTCCCCGGTCGGCCACATGGGTTGAGAGCCAAGCGAAGACGAGAGCGAGGACCAGGAGCAACACACCGCCTGCTGCCGTCACCTCCCCCTCCATCCCATCCAGCATGGTCAGTGCACACACTGCCATCTCTGTCCTCCAAACCTGGAGACCGGACACAACACACATGTATTCATGTATCGCTGAATCACAAATGTGGTTCTAGAGAACAATTAGACACAATGTAATCACATCTTATCCAGCACATACCAAACTTTCTTATGATGGAAATATCTCAAAAATGTATTTGATGGGAATATAATCTAGTTTTACACATCAATACCTATATGTGACTCTACCTGTATTTGACCATTGTGGCCAATAGTGTTAATCAATGAGTAGAATTGTGTGATAATAATATTGGATTTAAAGGACTTTTGCATGCTAAGTGTAACAAAATACTTTGATTTGCCAAAAACAAGACATTCCCCATTTGCTTATCTGTTTCTATGAAACAGTTTCTCAATGTAAATGTCTTACATCATGCTATTATATTAAGGCTGCAACTAATTACTAAAAAAAGGCCTATTTTGTCCAACCAACAGGACATCCATTGTACCAACATGTGAGACAAATGACCACAAACCTAAACCATCAAAGTCTCAAAGATCCCTCTAACCTTGCAGCTCAGTTGTGTTCTGAGTGAACTGAACGCCTGCACATACACACAAAGCTCCTGTAAACCAGACGCCCATTGCTCTGGTTCATTCGCATACAGGCAGCACGTATAGCTCGAGCTTCATAACATAGTAGTACACACACACACACACACACACACACACACACACACACACGCACACGCACACACACACACACACACACGCGCGTCCTCATCACGAGCAGGTGTGTAACCCCTTGATGAGGCACTTCCGTGTGTTTGAAGTAGTTCAGGTTGAGAGATACTCGTCGTGAAGCAGTTAGCATGTCAACAGCTGTGAAGAAGTGTTTAAACACCCAGCTGGGCAAAGACGTGTCAGCGGGGATTTCTGAAGAAGTTCGTCATGAGAATCGACATTTTGACCACGCGACGTGCCGTCACGTCACCTAATCCCTTGTGCTGCTCACCTGTACTGCTGTGCTTTAAGTTGTTAGCTTGCGAGCTAACTTAGCTCGCAAGCTAGCCTGCCTTGCTAGCTTAAAAACAAAAAAACGACCTTCGGCTGTTTGTGGCTCTCGGTTTGGTTTTCTTCACGATAGTTTTCAAACTGGACGCAGATGTCGCGCGGGCGTCTGCGCGTATTGAGTCGATAAGAGACGGTCTTACCTGCCAGCTGAACGATTCAGAGCATGTTTGAAGACGAGGCGCAATGCTAGTTAGCAGCTGCTCCTGAAAAACCACATAATAAACACAGAGGCGAGGAGACGGCGTGACGTCATCGCCGGGCAGCGGGGAGCGCTTGTTTTGGTGTCGGTGCACGCCTGTTGCGCCTCCTTCACACGACAATACCATACGTATGAAATAATATTAACAGTGTGGGAGCACGCTAGTCTTTTCTTTTCATGCCACTTGATAATTCTACTTCACAGCACATGTTATTATAGTAGTTTCATACCATTACACATGATCACATGGTATTACAGTAGTTATTACTCCACTATATATCACATCATAGTTTTTACTCCGCTCGATTTCTTTGATAGCTTCAGTTAATTAACATTTGTTTATATATATGTTGATATTATTGTGGTATTGTTTGGACTAAACAAAGCTTGTGATGGTGTCACTTTGGGTAATTGTGATGCCACACCAATTTTTACAAAACCACACAATTGATTAATAGATACATAATCATTAGTTGCTGTCAGACACAAAATAGAAACAATATTTGCTTCACCACCACACAATCTGAAACTAAAAACTAAAATCTTGTTTTTACATAAATACACAAATAATAATCTACTGATATAACAGCAACAGGTTAAAAAAGGACACATTTTTCATTATGAGTACTTTTGTCACTTGAGTGCATTTTAAACAGTGTCTGAGTGAATATTCACATTGTTTGAGAAGGTTAGAGAAGCAATATCACCAAGTACAAATATTGAACCCTTTAAGCAAGCAGATATACCCTGCCAGCGGTATATTATTAAATTGTTATTAATGTGTCAGCAGCATTTTAATGTTCTGGCTATTCAAGGTCCAACTCATTTTATTGAATTTAATTATTCTATACATTCTTAAATGATTGTTTTTGTATTTAAATATCTGGTATGGAACAAGTGATCATTGCTCTGAAATAAATACAGTGCATCAAAAAGGACTATGTTTCCGTTCATATTGAGGTAGCATACATTGCACTAATGTCTTCATGTGGATTCTGGACAGTTTTTAAGCCAAAAATAACATGCATATTACAACCGTGATATTTTTTACCACTGTTGATTTTAGTAGCAGAGGTGTAGTAGTACTTGTATGCATAGTTATCACAAGGTATTCCATTTCTATAGATCCTATAATTTAAAGAAGCTATGCATAGTTTCCATACGATAATTTGTTTCTTATGCAAGCACGTTGTTGCTGAAATTAGAATTAAAACAACACGATCAACCAACCGAAACAATATGAATCTGTTTAAAGTAAATAAATCACAATCCAACAGGAGCTAAAGTTGTATTCATTCATATTGT
The DNA here is from genome assembly GCF_023055335.1 of Clinocottus analis. NCBI lineage: Eukaryota > Metazoa > Chordata > Actinopteri > Perciformes > Cottidae > Clinocottus > Clinocottus analis. The sequence continues at coordinate 7,077,329 of NW_027175887.1, read as the reverse complement.
CTTACAGGAGCTCTGAAATGATTTCAAGTAATAGGTTAATGTGTTTCCAGATTGTTCAACGTGCTCCACAATGTGATGTCACAGGAGAGTCCCGTCATTACTCAGGAGGAGGTAATCCCTCAAGGAGCTGGGAATGTCCAGTTCACTGACTGCTGGGAAACATCGACCTCCGAGGCGCTGGCGTATGGCACATCGACTGAGATGCTGCAGAGAGCGAGGCTGAGCGCTCCGCTGAAGCACCAAGTCGAAGAAAGGCCGGCGCTCCTGAGGCATTGGAGGGACAAGTGGAAACACTATTGATCAGGGCCGTATTGATGAGGTAAGCAAGACGAGAAGCGGTGACCGGAGAACAAGGCTCACCTCGTATACCTCCGTGGACAGAGAGTTCACCCACTCACAGGGAGGGAGGGATGAGTATGAGTTCAGCATCACCTCCAGAGTGGCAGGAGAGAGGACACACTGCTTCAACATCTGGAGACAGGATAGACAAAATCTAGTCAAACGTTAAAAGAGGATGAATTTTAGGGGTTAACCTTTCTCTTCCTGGCTTGATATTAACAAAATTACAGTATTTTCAACACATTATCATTAAATTAATATGTTGGTCTAGTGTTTTGTAATATTAGACTCTTCACTTGAGATATTGACCTGAAATTTGGTGGAATATTAGACATTTTGCTTCGCATTTCCTGAACAGCAATGGAAACACTGCCTCCTCTTTCCCTGTTTGAACAGTTCTTTGTAATTAGAGCATTAACATAATACTTGATTTGATTGCAATTTGGTTTCCTGTTCCTTTTTTTCTTCTATTTTTACTTTATTTTCATTCTGTAGCTTTTGGCATATGTTTATATTTTGTATCAATTATTGGTGTGGAAATTGTCTCAGCTGTTGAGTGTTGCTCCTCTTTTGATTCGTTCTTTCAGCTGAAAGATGTTTTTATTTCACATTGTGAATTTGATGCCCTGGAATGTATCGATGAACTCCATGCTGACAGTGTGCAGGTCTTTGTGTCACGTGTCATGGTTGAGGTTAGGGCTTATCGTTTATGTTATGTTGCAGGAATTCAACCATTTCTTGTATCACTTACTCTCTCTCACCTGTCGACCAGGAGTGCATTAGAAAACAACTGATTTTACTTGATATATCAGCATATCACATTCTCTGTGTGCTTGTTTTTAACCTTCGGTGAAACAGGCTTCGCTCCGTGGTTCAGAAGTGAGCGTGCTATAGCTTCCGGCTGCTGTCCAGGGTAATCTTCAACCACCTTGAAGAACAAGCAGAAGCGTTAATCCCTTTGCATGAGCTGAAATCAATCGGCTTCTAGACTTCACATCTTTGCTGTTTCACGTGACAAAGCAACCCAACCCCCCTGCCTGAGCTCTACCTGTATAAGACAGTCCATTGGTGTGTATCCTGCACAGTTGGCCACATCTGCCTTGGCTCCGTGCTGCAGGAGGACGTCCACAATCCGGGGGGAGCAGTTGGCGCAGGCATTGTGCAGAGGGGTGTGCTGCTTCCGGCCTGCAGTTCTGGGGTCAGCTCCCGCGCCCAGCAGCTTCTGAATCACACGCAGGTAGCGGCCGGCCTCGGCGGGCCTCTCCGCTGCGGAGCAGGCGGCGTTCAGAGCGGTCTCTCCCTCTTGGTTGGTGGCCAACACGTCTGCTCCGTGACTGAGGAAGAGAGCCACGTGCTCCTCCAGGCCTCGCCGGGCGGCCACATGCAGAGGCGTGAGCCTCGACTCCTTCATCCTCACGTTGACTTCCGCACCTCCGTCGATCAGCAACTTCGCACACCTGGAACGAAGCACACGTCTGCATCTGCGAAGACATCCAGTCTCTTCACTCTGATTATAACTCACTTTTTTTTCAAGGTTCTCTTAAGGTTTTCTTGAATTTGACTCTTTTGGGGGGTCTTAAGACTTGTGTTACACAGTACATTTTACTCAAATTGAAAAGGCATTTACTCTAATTTAGGTCCCAGTCTAAATAGAGTAAAATCTACCCTTGCCTCAGAGTTAATAATTCAGTATTTTTAACTCTATTCAGTGTTCATATTTAACTCTACGTGATGATACGATACTAGAATTGGATTCAGCTTTATGTAGAATTATATTCTAGAACTCTTTATAGAACTAGACTCAATTCTATATAGAATTGGAACTTAATAAGGAACCATAGTGGGCGTGGTCACGCTGTTTTACTCTAATAGATTTTATTTTGAATATTTGCTCCTATACTCTACTGGCTACTGCCAGTAATATGCTCCATTATGATGACATATTACTCCATTAGAGGAAAATAATAGTAACTCCTTAAAAAAATAAGAAGATTAACATGCAACTCGAATTGAGTTTCCCAGATGACCCCAATAAAGATTACTGGTTACCCATATCTAGCACACGTGGTTTGTTGCCAGCTCCTCCATCACTCACTGGAATGACTGGACGGAGCTGCAGAGGTGAAGAGGAGCGCTGCCGTCTGCAGCCAGCGCTTCAGGGTCTGCTCCATGAGAGAGCAGCAGCTGCACACACGCGTCGTGGCCGCCCATACAGGCGTCATGGAGGGCTGCGTGTCCTCCAGGGTCAGCGTTCACCTCGGCCCCGCGAAACAGCAGCTCCTCCACACACCCTGTGTGTCCTCTGCCGGCCGCCAGGCGTAGCGCTGACGTCTGCTTCACCTTGGAGCTCAGCGTCCACATGCCTGCTGACAAGAGGAGAGGCTGGCAGGAGAGGGTCACGTGTCATGTGAAGGTCACAAGACGTCTGGAGCTCGTACCCATCTCCGGAGCCCACAGCATCTCCTCCTGCACCGTCTCCATCAGGGCGTCGACCATGGCGGGGTCCTTCAGCACCGCGTACACTCCCTTCATGTCCCCACACATGAAGGTGTTGTGCACGGCCGTGTCTCTGCAACGGACCTGGGGCGGAGGAGCCCGGACCTGTTGGAGCCGCTGCTGCTGCTGCCTGGGGGGAGGCCTGGGGGCCCGGGGCAGCGGGTCCCGGGTCATGGCTCTCCTGTGGGCCAGCGCTCGCCGAGCATCCTCCCAGTCCTGCATCTCCTGCTCCAGTCTCAGGGAGCGTAGTGAAGTGGAGGTGAACGGAAACGTATCCTTTGACATGGTGCCTTAAAGTTAACTTTGGACAAGTTGTGTCAATACATTTCAAGCCATTTCATACACACATTAAACTGTGCAAAGCAGCAGGGTCTTTGCTTGGAGCACTGGGCAGTAACCGTTCAGAGAAAATGTCAGCCCACAGTTTCTACTCACCCTTCACTGGAACTGGTGCGAACTACAAGCGTCCAAGCAGAGGTCAAGGGCTGTAAATAATTTGGTGATATTTCATGAATCAGTCTAGTTTCCCCTGTGATGTTGAATATCACAATATAAAATGAAACGTTCCTTTATGAACACGATCACACGCGTGTTACTGAACAACGTCAGCAAGTTATAAATATCTGAATGCAAGCTGATACTTGTATTACCACAAATGACCACCAGGTGGAAGCATTGATCCGATGTTTATGTCCACCATTAACATTCAGTTCACCGAAGATCCAAGAAATGTCAAGATAGGTAGACCCAACTTGTCACAGTTTTACAGTTTAAAAGTTAACATTTGTAAACGTCTCTCAGTAATTTTCCTGTTGCAGTTGTGACCTTTACAATTAGCTCACTTATGTTTTTGGAAAAGTAATGAATGAACATTCCTGAACATTTTCGAAAATTCAGTCCTTCTGATTGGATCTTCAGGAGAGAAAAAATGTCATTCTCTGTTGAACAATATCTGCAGAGATTGGAGTTGCAACAATTTCAGAAAAAAAGAACACGTCCTGCTTATTTTAACATTGAGTCAAGTACATGAGCCATGTGGATTCTGCAGGTACACTTGCTGGTAGCTGCAGTGGTACAGGAACGGAAATGTTGACATGTATTATTAGTGTCATGGATGTGCTGGGTGTATGGACACATCGGGAATTGATTGCATTTTATGTTTTGATTTTGGTTTGTGAGAATACCCATACAGCTTCAACAGTGGGTCGTTGTCTGCCTCCCCTCTCATGTTTCGTTCTTGAAGCTTTAGCATGCATTGGTAATATGTATTCAGTCCTCTAAGTCGCAAACGCAAAAAACGAATACTTGGATTGCGAGGAAAACGGGGAGTAAACCATCTTGCTTCGCTTCAACAATCTTTGTAAAAACGTATCGACGTCATCACGCTGTGTTTGAACGGGGCGGCGCGGCACCGAGAAGGAGCAGAAGTTTTTAACTAGTTAGCTCGCTGCCTAGCAGCGTTCGTGTGTGACATTAAAGGCACGTGAACGAAACAACAAGTCATGTTTATACTTCACTTCAGCCATTGAATGGCGTTTGATGTCTCGGTAACTTTGGTTTGCAGACTGATCAACTCCGGCTTTTCATCGAGATTTCTCCTGACCGCGATGGCAAGTGAACCAATCAAAACAATTTGAGCTACCAGAGCTACTGTCTGCGCCCAATATGTTTAATAATGCACACAGGTGATGAATGACGTGTTTATTGTGTGTCATCTGGTATAACAAAAAAAGTGTGCGTCATTATCTGTTGTTACAGACCTGCAAACTAAACGGCCTGTTCAGCATTGGCGAGGACTTTGATGACGAGGTGAATGACAGCAGGAAGTCACACCTGATCCTACTTAAGAGTCAGTGAGGACTGTCCACAGGATGACCTTTCTCCTATCCCCCCTCTCTCACACTCTGTGTGTGTGTGTGTGTGTGTGTGTGTGTGTGTGTGTGTGTGTGTGTGTGTGTGTGTGTGTGTGTGTGTGTGTGTTTCCCAGGACCTGCTCGGGGCAGACTGGGCTGTCCGCTCATCGTCTGGACCGGCCGTCGTGGCCGCTGCCGTGTCGTCCTGCTCGCTGCGGGCTTCCTCCGTCTCCCTCAGAGGGCCGGAGACAAACCGCCTTCAGCCCGCTGGACCGAAAGCTGCAGCCTTGTGTGATGACGTCACATCAACGGGCAGCACGCACATCGCTGCTGGACAAACTGCTCTGGGTCTGAGACGGCCCTCCTCCTCCTCTTCCTCTACTCAGCCAATTCCTCCCACACTCGCTGCCTCTCGGCCTAATTTGGCCTCGCAACAGAGTCATGGCGTCGCACAGGGGCCGCCAAAGCCCCCCGCGGCTCAGGACGATTTTGATGATTGGGATGTTGACATGGCGGACCTGGATGAGTGCGACCGCCAGATGGCACTTCCTCCTGCTCCTTCAGTCCCTCCTGCATCTTCATCCGTAACGCTGCGTGCCCCGACGCGCGGGGTGGTTCAGACGCACCCTAACCGGCCCCTGAGAGACTTTAGCGGCGGTTCTGGCTCATTTGGTCATAAACCACCTCCTCAGATCTCCTCCACTCCTCTTCTGCCATCCCCAAGTCCCTGCCCTGCTTTCTCGTCAGCCCCTCCACAGAGTCCCGGCGTGTTCCCGGGCCTCATCGCGTCTTCTCCTAACCCCAGCCCCATTTCCAGGACACTAGCCAGGCCCCAGAGGCATTGGGCCACTCCAGGACCCTCCCCTCGGGACCACGTCCTCTTTGAGACCGTCTCCCCGACGCCCTCTTCCACCCCGTCTTTGAGTCCTCATCCTCTTCACACACCAGTCTACACCAACCGCCTGGTCCAGTTGGTCTCAGCCTCTAATAAGCTCCCTAAGAAGAGGCCTCGGTCTGAGCCTCACCGGGCCAGGACCAGGCGCTTCCCCGGCCCCGCTGGATTCCTGCCTCAGCAGGTTTAGTCCCGCACCCTCCGAAAGTCCTGTTGCAGAGTGTTAACACTGGAGCGGCCACGTCACTCATGATCTCACATTGTCAGAAATAACGCTGCAGCTGTGTAGTTTTTGTCACCTAAACTCTAATCAAAAAACTGTCAAGGAAATCTATCGGTTATGCGTTTGTTTTTCCACCACATGCTGCGTAATAATTTGATTTTTTTTCCCTCTCAGCCGCAGGGTCAGAACCTGGACGACATTGTGGTCTCTGTCCCGCAGACTCCTGCTCACGGGGTTGTGGCCCGGTCGTCCAGTCAGGTAACAGAAGCCCAGCGGAGGATTTCATGATCATTTTGTAAATTGTTCGGGTGCTCTGGGCGGATAGAGCAATAAGTGATAATTTTCTGCTGAAAGATGCATTTTTATCTTTATACGGATGTTGAACCTTCAAAACTGGAAATTTAACTGTTTCACGCTGCAGTGTGAAATACATTTTCACACAATCTGGCTGCAGTGGAGCTAAGTGACCACATGAAGAGAGGATGAATGGTGAAAACACAAATTCAGGCGTGTGCGCAGTAACTACGTTTTTGTGAGTGTACAAACCGTTTTGACTCAATTTACAGGGATCCAGCTCACAGACTGACGAAGACGAGTTTGGCGGCGGTGGCTGGGCAGCGATGAAGGCCGAAATGGGATTGGATGAGAGGAACCCCTCGTGCTTCCTGCACTCATACAGCGTTGTCATGGTGCTCCGAAAGGTGACGGCCTATTGCTGCAGATCTATAGTTGTTCACTTAAACATACACAACAACGAAGGCGTCGACCTCAAACTCTTATATCAGTCAAGTTCAAGCATTCGTGATCAGTGCATTTATATTTAGGTCAGGCCGTTGCTCAAATATTTATCCTCTGTAATAACGGCGTGTCGCTGCTGGAGGTCTATTGGCATAATCAGGACAAATGGAGGAGCTGTACCAGAGGTGTTTTGTAATTACAAACAGCAAGATCACCATCAATCACGCTAATGGGGACTCCGCTGTTATTCTGCTCGCTCCGTGCGACGAGTCCCGAGGAATAACTCTCTCCAGTATTCAGCCGTTGCGAATACTGGTCGTGGCCGTTGACACACAGTCGCTGGCTGAGCAACATTCAGGTGAAGCCGTTCACGTGAACCTCGGCTTCCCAAAATATCCGTTGGCACGAATACACAAATGAACACACAGCTTCTCCCCACTTTTGTTGACTGAACAGGAGCATGTTAAATCTAATGCAGCGGAGCGAGCGGATGAACAATGAGTGTTCATCAGATTAATATTCTTATACCATGTTCGTAATCTGAAGGTTTCATTTTAGACTGATCGTTTGTTTTAAACACTAAAGCAATACTGCTTCTTACTGCCACCAGATGGCACCACACATGTTGTTTTCTTCTCCAATTGAAGTACTTTAAATAATCATCTCAACTCGTGTAAAAATGTTTATTTAGAGAAATATTCAAACTTGGATACATGCCTCAAGACGCGACCTTCGCATAGAAACATTAAGTTGTTATCGGTACATTTTAAAACCACAATTTGTGTTCTTTTGTGTGATTTGATTTTTATCTGTTATTTTGTGTTCTGCGTTTGAGTATTATTTTTTGAATGATCAAGTTTATAAAATGTCAAAAAATAGTAACACATTTTAATCTCCCAGAGCCAGAAACTGATGTATTGGGACGGCTTGTTTTATCTGACCAACGGTGTAATATAGAGTTCACTATCACAAAATAAAAGCTTCACATAGTTGAGTTTTCCATTGAGAAATCACTTTAAAGATACATTGATTACTCAACCATTACTGCTCTGAAAATGTTCCCACGCCACAGTGATGTGGGTGGAAGTGGATCTAAAGTAATTCATATCCTGTGTTATTTGACTGTCTGCTGTTCCTCGTCACTGTAGGCAGCACTGAAACAGCTGACAAAGAACAAAGTGCCCAACATGGCCGTGCTCCTGAAGAGCATCCTCCACACGCACGCCGATGCCAAGGCTGTATTTAAAGACCCGACAGGTAGTGGACACACACACACATAGTGATTTACTCAAGACATGCGTATCAATTTGCAATGCAAGGTGCGCACTACGGAGCTGAAATACAAGGTGAAGGGATGGCGACTAGAAAGAGAGGGAGTTGGTTCCTGTGAGCTCGCTGAGATCTCGCCTGACTGAGCGCCGCATGGTACGAGAGTAGAGTTCAGCCACAGTAACACACCTAATTACATACAAATGTGTGTAGTACACACTCATCTGTAATGCCCGTTCCTTCTTTCGCCTCTTTAACTTCTCCTCCCCCGTCTTAAGCCTTTGCCCTTTTTGTCTAATCCTCCTCTTAAGCCGCGCCGGCTGCCATGTCCCTCTAGAGAGCGGCCACACGAGGTGCGCTGATTGCGAACGCTCGGGAATGGATGATGTACTCAACGCGGGACTTAAGTGCTGATTAGTGATTCAATTGTAGTAGATTGGCATCAGCACTGGACGGTTTAAAGTGCTTGTGACACCACGAGGGAGCGTTCTGTCAGTAATGGGCCTCCCACCTGCTGACAGGTTCACCTCCAGCAGGCGGTGCGGAAGTATTCAGTATGTACTCGTACGAAAGACGAGTACATACTGAGCCCCTTCTGCCGTCAGCTGTGGACATTATTCCCTCTTTTGGGATATTTTTTAATGTAAAAGATAGATAGGAAAAATATTGCATGATTAATTGATTATGAAAATGGTTGTTATTGCAGCAACACGCTCAGGTTGCATCAATTTGTCATCCTTTTTTTGTGATCGTGACGATGTTATAGGTACATTGAAGTGGCTTAGACCTGCATTTTTTTCAAGTTGTACTCTCTTAATAAAGAGCTTTTTTCTTAAATCTTGAATATTTAGAGGTTCAACAGATCTATATTTTATAGTTTTATGTTTCTCCCCCCATAACCTATATTATGAGCGATGTACAATATGTGTACAGTACCGACCTACCTGCAGGAAATCCCTGTTTTTTAATGTTTCTCTCGTTAATTTCTCTCATTGTTGTGTGAATAATACCTTCGGACTGCAGGAGAGATCCAGGGCACGGTGCATCGGTGTCTCCTGGAGGAGCGAGTGGAGGAGTTGAAGGTCGGGTCTGTGCTCCTGCTTAAACAAGTGAGACTCCATTGCTTCCATTTCATTAAACTTTAACGACGGTAACTGCGGCGGAGTGTTTTAGCTTCACCCCGCGGTTACACAGCTCTTCATGGCTCTCTCTGTGAACAGGTGGGAGTGTTTTCCCCCTCCCATCGTAACCACTACCTGAACGTGACTCCCAACAACCTGCTGAGGATCTACGCCCCCGATGGAGTCGGCCTGTCCTCCACTCGGCTGCCCCCGCTCATCTTGGTGAGCGCCGCGACCGTCGGCTGGAAATGAGAACAGCGCAGTCCGACAAATATGAAGGCTGTCATCCAGAATAGTCTGCCAAGCTGTCAGCTGGCCCCTTCAAAGCTATTTTTTTTATTCTCCTTTCTTTTTCTGTCCAGGAGCCCATGTCCCGAGCTAGTCCCGCCCCCGCCGTCCTCCAGGAGACCGTGTCGCGGATGCAGCTGGTGTTCGACGAGGAGGATGACGAGGGTCAAGAGGGGGCGCAATGCTCAGAGGGAGGCGAACACCTTAAAGCCCCACGAGACGCCGGCTCCAGCAGAGGCCCCCGGGAGCCTGCGTGGAGCTCAGCACCACTGGACTCGGGCTGGGACGCAGGTGCGGCCTCGAATGTGTGGGAACGCATGGGATGAGAGAGCGACATCAATTCTGGGCACATCCTGAGGTCGCCGAGTGGCGGACTCCAATAAGACCCTGTCCTGCTGACTAAAGCAGCGACAGCGTGGCGACGCTTTGCGGCGTTTGACCTGCCGACCCGAACCCAGTCGAGCTGCAGCGAAACAAAGAGGCTGCTGATTGCGTTGTTCTGCACCAGAGCTGCAACTAACCGATGTTTGCAGCTTGATTACGCAGCTTTTTATTTTATTTTTTTTGTCTTTTTATTATTCAGTCAGTAAAACGCAAACAAACAGAGCCGGCGTTTGTGTTTTTAAAACGACATCATGAGTCAGATCAGCCGCCAACGCATAACTATTCATCTAATTATTATACAAAACACGGAGATAAGTCCAAATGTGAAATGGCTCCGGAGACTTTAATATCTTTCCGTCAGTTAGAGGCAAATATTTCAGCCACTTTCACTAAATAGATGATCAACTTCCCCTGAGGATGAATCCTAATGACTTTGATCCTTCAACAAAGCAGAAATTATATTAAGAAGTATCAGTAGAAAATATGAAAAGACTTTGTAGATATCGAGCAGCATCCATTATCTTGTTACAGCAGCAAGAAAACGGATAACAAAACTAACATTTTGAATCAAATAAAATCCCAACAGAAGTTAAAGAAATGTCCTCCTGTCCACATGCCGAGGGTCTGTGAGCTGGACACTGGTACCGAGCTCCCGTTGGGTAGTGTGTGAATCCACAGATGAGTAAAAGTCCCGTATAAAACCAGAGGGTATTGTAAGGTCTCCATTTCTGCTTGCAAAGTCTAACGATAGCGAAAATATATCACTTTGTTTTCCATCCGTCCTTCATAAACTACAGCTAAGAAGTGTGTGGACCGAGCTGCGACTGTTGAATCAGTGTGATTGTTGCTGATCACTTGAAAAAGAGACGTGATTGATTGTTCAGATAAACCTTTTTTTGTTCTCGACACAAACCGGCATTAAACTGTCAACAGGTCTACTGGTTAAAGCTCAAAGATCATTTCTACATCTGCACCGTCTGCTGTCCAAAAAAATCCCCCAAAGGGTCTTTTACACAGCTGTCAGGTTCACATATTCACGAGTTTACATTTCAACGCTTCTCCCGGGCAGGAAATGATTCCTCCAATTTCTGTTCGTAGGAATTGTAGTGAATGTGATGTCAGACGACGCATTATCTTGTGTTCTTATTGATCTGCGTCTTGTCTGTTGTGCAGATGATGACCTGGATGAACTGCTGGGAGAGTTACCCGAGGAATCCTACAGCCTCTGATGTTGCATCAGCAAACCCTCCGTGCGGACCGTCTCCACTGACTGGGGCTTCTTCTCAGTAAAGACGTTCTCCTCTTCGTTTTCCTGACGTCACCTCGTTTCACATCCGTCGTCAGACCGCTGAAGAACTCGTGAAAACGCGTCTTCAGCCGTGTTCATAAGCGCCACAGAGAGTCTTCTCCAGTTAACTTCATTTGTTTCCCCGTGTCATTCCTGTGCATCCCCGACGATCGATGCGTTAGGAGAAGCCCACTCTCAAAGTCATTGATGACAAAAGCGTTGAAAACTAGCTGTGTTTGCTTTCACCTTCACAAAGAAAATAATTAGTCTGCGTGTTGGGGACGCAGCCCCCTCACTTTACTGTCCTTGTTATCTGTTGGTGCACTTTACTTCAGCAGCCTTGAAATAAACAACTAATCTACACCGCATTGATTTGCTAATCATGCAAAAATAAAAGCGAGGTGAAGCTTCTTAGTTGCTGTTTTTGTTCTTGTCCTCCATTTTTTTCAGTTCCGTGTTTCAGAGTGCAGTAGATCCATCGCTTAGGGCTGGGAGGTCTCAGACTCCCATGTGGTCTACTTGACCCATTATAGCCTCTGTACAATGGCTTTGTGGTGAAAGTGCTGATTTCAGCTCAAATGTGATGCTGTTTTTATCCATATGGGCTGAACAGCCTCGTCGCTCTCCCACTGCTTCAACAACTGGGTGAACTTTATGTCAGGGCAACTAGTCTATCACCATTAACTCGACATGGTTGAACACCCTTAACTGGCTTTATTTCTCACTCCCCTAGTAGTGATATCCATCATTTCCGACTGATGTGGTTAATTGTTCACGCTTTGTAGTCTCTACATTTCTCTTGTGGTGCTCAAAGTGCTGGTAAATAACATGAAAACAGTTCAGCAGCAGCACGTCTTTCCAAAAGCGTGATCCAGGTTGTGAATAATCACACTGAACAGTTTCCTGTGACGCTCCTTTACGCTGCAGATTAATGGAAAGAGCTGATGGGGTGTTGAGTGGTTTATCCAGAGGAACCAGGGCACTGTTTAACGAAGGGTACATGTCATTTTTCAAGCAGGGCAAACCTGCATTGCATTGGATACAATATCGGCATCTAGGTTTGTTTGATTTTGTCATTTGGGGAGAGCGTTTTGTTTGGCTGTTTACATCTGTAGAGCGTGAGCAGGGCCAATATAGTTCGTATTTATGTATTGATTTAAACTCCCTCTAATGCAAGCTTAAAATCTGATCTATAACCTCTCATCCACTGATTGATTTTAGTGAACTTCAAGATAGAAAACATGTGTCTAACTACTGACACTGCACAGGATGGATCAGTGGCTCCTCAATGCATCTTGGGGCTCATGAACCTTTGTGCATCCTGACGGTTTGGTGCTTGTGAACCCTAAAATCTCGGCAAGGCAAGTTTATTTGTACAGCACGTTTCAGCAACAAGACGATTCAAAGTGCTTCACATAAAACCATTAAAAGCAGATTTAAAAACATTAAAACAGTCAAGAAAAAAATGAAAAGCAGATATAAAAACAATTAAGAAAACATTAAAAGAGTCAAGAAAAATACAAATAAAATTAATAAAAGTTTTAGTGCAGTTTAAGAAATAAAATGCAGTAGAGCGATGCAGCAGTTGAGTCTGGTTCAATTAAAGGCAACCTCAAACAAAAAAAGTCTACAACCTGGATTTAAAGGCGATGAGGGTCTCAGCAGACCTGCAGCTTTCAGGGACCTTGTTCCAGAAATGTGGAGCAAAAAAGCTGAACGCTGCCTCTCCGTGTTTAGTTCTGACTCCTGGAACAGAAAGTAGACCAGAAAGTAGACCAGAACCAGACGACCTGAGGGGTCGAGATGGTTCATCAGGTCGCAGCAGATCACAAACATACTTAGGCCCTGAACCAGTCAGTGCTTTATAAACCAGCAGCAGGGTTTTGAAGTCAATTCTTTGTTTGACAGGAAGCCAGTGCAAAGACCTCAGACCTGGAGCGATGTGATCCACTTTCCTGGTCTTAGTGAGGACTCGAGCTGCAGCGTCCGTGTCAGCTGCAGCTTTCTGAACTAAGCTATGTCTCTTCTCTTAGGCCTCGACGAGCGGTATGCAGGAATTCACAAATGTTAAGATTGGATGAAATTCAACTGCAGCAAAGAAAATAATGGAAATCTCATTTTAATCATCTCACTACGAGTGTCGGGAGCCGGTGCACTAAATTATCAAAGGGATAATAATGGAAACACATGTTGCACAAAATGATGTTCTTTTTAAATTGTCTTTATCTTTTTTATTTCATGAGAAATACTGATCATGTCTCCCCTCAGGCCTCATTCTTCAAATGAAACAATCGTAGACACAGAAATAACTCTTAAAATGAACTGCTCTCTTTCTGGTCATTAGGAAAGATCGATTCATCTTAATTGTTCTTGTGTCGAGTGAAAAGACAACAAAATGCAGTTTAGTATCTAACCAGAATTGCAAAAAGCAGTTTGATGTGTTGATATAAATAAATATATACATAGTTAAAGCCAGCAGGAGGTAGCATTAGCATCCAACTCCCTCTGCAGTTCAGTTCCTAGTGGACGTCATTAGTCATCGAACACCCAGTTAACAGACCTGATGATAAAACTCTTAATTGGAGGGAAACTTAATTTGACCAGAACAAGTCTCTTTGAAACGGACTGTCTTTGTGTGTGTGTGTGTGTGTGTGTGTGTGTGTGTGTGTGTGCGTGTGTGTGTGTGTGTGTAAAGAGAGGTTGCTCCTTCCTTTATCTGCACATCAACCAATTAAGACCTCCACAAATGAGGAGTTGGAGGTTGATTCCAGGAAGTCTGCATCTCCTGCTCACACGCCTGGAATAATTAGCCCTTCATCTTCAATCGGCTCTCGCCAGAGGTAACAATCAAACTGTCCAGTCTCGAGGACTCTGGTCGCTTCTTGCACATCCAAATTACCTCTCTTGTAAAGGCTTATTATTTTTCATAACTCCATTAAGATAGTCCGAAAGGGTAATTACTCTCTCAGTCTTGTCATGCATTGTAGAAGAAGTGCCGACTGACCCCCAAATAATGTAAGATTTTAAAAAAAGTTTCTTATCTGGTTTACTCTGGTTTAGAGTCCCGAGAGGAGCGAGATCTTTCTCATCTCTGATGTAAAGTACCGTTAACTCTCTGAGATTTAGATAAAGACTCCTGAAAGATCCATGAACCAAACTTTCAACTGTTCTGTGGTTTTTCACTCACGACGGGAGACGCACTCACATCACGGTGAAAGATTCAAACATGAAGGCAACACGGCCCATTCATAAAAACTGACACATGGAATGTTATTTACACTCACGATGGACCAATAGCAGGTGTGGTGTAATGTGATTATATTCACTTCTGGCAAATGTGCTGTAGTGTTGGATGAAAACAATATTATTGGGAATATTGGTTCACAAAACAATCTCACATCAGGGTCAATTTGGTTGCTGTTCTGGAGCTTTAGACCACAACACATGATCTTCATCAGCAGTTTGCTCAGCCATTGAACTTCATGTGTTCAAAAGTTCAGGTTCAACGTTTGACAAACCTATCCACCTTAAAGCTCCGCTGACTTAATACTCCGGGACTTTTGATTATATTTCATTCCTGTTAAATTCAAGTTCAATTTAAAAGGATGAACTTTACATTTTTAAGCCAAAGTGGAGAAGTAAGTTAAAGTTAAAGTGCTCAGAAGAATTTGAATGTGTACAACCTTCACAATCCTCTGAAAAAGGACGTGATATGATTGAAAGCGACTAATTTAACCTTGACGTGAAACTGGTTTGTCAACGTCTTCAAGCTCAAGGAGGAACTTTTAACCCTAAAATAAGAAGAAAAAAAAACACACTAAAGAAATAGTGAAAATGTAATATTCTAAAGTTGTTGATGCATTGCAGTTTCCTTCATGCCTTCTATTCCATATAATAAACTGCATGTATTCATGCAGGCTGCAGAGTACAAAGCCTCCTTCAGACGGTGACGCATTGAAGGAAAAACACTGAATAAATGAGTTGAGTAACAAAGCCGACTCAGAACGCTCTCCTCACAGAGCAGAGTGGGTCATTGAGTATTACAATCATGTGAATAATTTGCTTTGGCCTTCACAGTGACCACATCTGAACAAAACTTCACATCTGTACGACGTTATCATCAAAACACCAAATTAAGGAATATTTAATGCAAGAGTTCATCAGCATGAAGCAATCTGTGCCAAGACGGTGGCTCTGATTGTGTTGTAGGCTTATTTAGTTGTTCTTCAATTTGTCGTCTCCATGTTAAGAGTTGCTTTAAATATCCCTTTAGTCTGCGACGTAAAGAATTCATCTGACTCATATTTCAGAGGCTTTGCATTAATACCTTGCAAATTAAAAAGAGGAGAATATGGTAAGGCTCATAAGGCTTCCCGAAGAAAATAATCCCATGGCTGGAAAATTAGCTGCATAGATAAAGGCAGATAAGATTGCTAAAGTATAAAGCCTTATTTTCAACCCCGGAGACACCTTAATCCGTGTAAAACTGCGCTCATTACCTCACTGGAAAAAGGGGAGATTTGCTTAATTAAGTTATTAAGGAACCAGCAAACCCTGCAGCGACCTGAGACCACAGCGCGTTTCATTTGGGAGAGAGACTGTGATCGACTGACTGTGTGTGTGTGTGTGTGTGTGTGTGTGTGTGTGTGTGTGTGTGTGTGTGTGTGTGTGTGTGTTTGTGTGTATGTGTGTATTTTTAATTAAGATTTCTGTGTTGTTGCAACTTAGCAAGAAGCGCAAAGTGATGAGCAGATACCCCGAGATTCCAATGTTGTGTAAAGCCTCTTACATCATGTGTCAGAAGGACAATAATATAAACAGAGATTTGTCACAGAGTTTCACACTGAATCAAATTGTTGAACCATTTCCCATTTCCCAATTTGGGACTATTGTTCAGTTCAACAAAAGGTGGCAGATGCAAGTTGATCTGCATATCTTCTTGTTTATCATTCATCATATAAGTCATATCAAGTTTATGTTTTCACATCATTGGTATTTTCTATTTCTTTTGTTCTTTACTTAAAAGTCACTTCCGGTCGGCATCTCTCACAACAGTTTTTTGTCTTCATATTCTTTATCGGAGACCTGCAGGTGGACGGTCTCTGCCGGTTAATCTCAAGACAGATTGTCTGTTTTAGTTTACCTAATGCCCTTGAAAGAGCCCTCCCTAATGCACCATTAGAGGATGAGTTACTTTTTGAAAGGAGGAGGAGGAGGAGGAGGAGGAGGAGGAGGAGGAGGAGGAGGATCAAAACGACGAGTCAGCAGATGTGAGACACTGGAGCCGGAGGCCTCCAGGAGCCTGCAGGGAGCCCAGCACCACAGGACTCAGGAGGGGATGCAGGTGGGGCCTCGGATATGTAATAACACTTGTAATTGAAAGAGCAACATCACTTCTGGTCACATTCTGAGGTTCAGTTCTGCTGAACAAGACAGCGACAGTGTGGTAACAATCTAACTCTCTATTATCTACCTATCTGACGTTATCTCTCCATCACTCTGATAATGAGCTCACGGGCTAACGTGTGGCCGCTGCAACGGGCGTTGATGACGTGTTTGAGGGAACATCGCGACGCTTTCCCCTCAAACACACGCTCGACAATGAAAGGTTTGCCTTTGAGCTCGGAAGATGTATTATTTTTGATCTTGAACTGACTGTAATAAACATAGGTCATGTGGGTTTAACATTCCTTTATAATCACTTAATTACTGGCAAGCAGTCAGTGATTGCCAAATACGCAATCAATGGTTACGGATTAACGACTGTGATTGACACGCTGGCCTGTTGGTAACACATACGCTTTTTGCAAAATGGGAGCGAGTGTAATTGCAGTAGGGGGCAGGTGTAATGGATGCACGTTGTGTCATGTTCAACTAGTGATTGCTGATTATGACAGTAATCCGCATGACCTTTATTTACTGGTACAGTGGCCTACTTTGTCATGTTTTCCTCCCTTGAGCCCGATCCACTGATTTGACCTTTTCACAGATCTATTCGGAGTCTTTGTGTGAAAAAGAAGTAACTTAAAATCAGTGGACAGAAAGGCATTTCTATTGGAATTCAATCTGTTTGCATGAATATATTTTTTACTGTTGATGAATTATTGATCAGTGACACAAATAATCAGAGTAGGAAATAAGGAAAGTTCCATATTTTCAACAACGATTTTCAGGAATATACATACACATACATATACAACACAGCTGAAAGAAGAAAGGTAAAACATAAATACATATTTATACGCAGATCAATGTTTATATATATATATATATATATATATATATATATATATATATATATATATATATATATATATATATATAATGCCAAAATGAATAACATGCAATGTCTCGAAACAAGTCAAATTATTTGTGTAAACAAACGTAAAATGGAACAAATACTGAATCATTGATGTCATACTAGGTGGTAGTTATTATATGCATCATAGTCTTATTTATCTCATCTCAAATCTATATACTTGCCTATAAATACATCATATTTGGTTCCCTTTTTCCTATCCCCCTTCTGTTTGTTGTTAGTGTTTTTGACAACATATCGGATACATCATCTTTTATTATCAGTGTTGGTATCAGCTCCCAAAATAAACCAGCATTGTTCAGTTCCTCTCTCTCCCTCACCCTGTGAGTGTGATGTCATGTGTCTGAACTACTTCCATGTGTGACATTGTCGTCCAGCCTGTGCGACCACACTTCTTTGCCCGCTTTTTTGTTTCAGTCGTCTTATCTTATTTCTGTCCTCATCTCTCCCTTCAACCTCCTTTTACTCCTCCGTCTCTGCTTCTGCTTCACTTCCCCTGACACCCCCCCCCCCCACACACACACACCTCCCTCCTCCTTCCTCTCCATCCTCCCCCCCCCCCCCCTACTATCTGTCTTTCTCCGACAGCCTCCCTGTCCTCCATCCATCCATCTCCCCGTTTGTGGTGACGGACGAGATGTGGAAATATGAAAGACTGAGAGACAAATGAGAGAGCGAAGGTGGACGGAAGGGAGACACATTCAATCTGAGACTTCGCTGTGGAGAGAGCAGGGGAGGAGAGCGCCCCCCTCACCTCACCCCCTCCTCCCTCCATCCCCCCCTCCCCTCTCTCTCTCTCTCTCTCTCTCTCTCTCTCTCTCTCTCTCTCTCTCTCTCTCTCTCTCTCTCTCTCTCTCTCCCCTCTCTTGGTGCGAGCATGTGTGTTGGTGTGTGCGCATCCCGTCTCTCCCGGCTTCGCTGTTGTTCGCCGCCGCCACAGATGAGCTGGGAAGAGAAGGGAAAGCGGATGTATCTGGCCAGAGGAGGACGGGAGGAGTTTGGATCGGCGTGCGAGACTAACCCGCGGCTCTGATCACCAACGACTCGCTCTCTCTCGCTCTCTCTCTCTCTCTCGCTCTCTCTCCCTCTCTCCCTCCCCTCTCTCTGTCTTACTCTCTCTCTCTCTTTCACACGCGCACAGACACGCACACACACACACACACACGTGCGCTCTCAGACTTACACACACTCGCGCCGGCTGGATGTCTTCTCGCTAGGCTGAACGAGAGAGGTGCTTAGGCTTGTCATTAGTTGGGTGCGCGGAAGATCCACGCGCGCACGCGCGTTGTGTGTGTGTGTGTGTGTGTGTGTGTGTGTGTGTGTGTGTGTGTGTGTGTGTGTGTGTGTGTGTGTGTCAATTTGAGTGCATACTCATGCGTGAGTTACAGCGTGAGTGTGTGTGTGTGTGTGTGTGTGTGTGTGTGTGTGTGTGTGTGTTTTTGAATGGAGATGAGTCGGGACGTTAAACACACAGAGGCGGCTTTGATTGGCTCGCGTCTTAAGTGACTCTCACCTCTCGCCCCGGGTGTCACAGAGGACTTACCTCTGTGGATTTTGTCAATGGAATCGAGCAGTGACAGAGGGTGACAGAGGATGGAGTCGAGGGGGAGGCACTTTGGGATTTGGGTCGAGTGTGTGGGGTGTGTGTGTGTGTGTGTGTGTGTGTGTGTGTGTGTGTGTGTGTGTGTGTGTGTCGGGGGTGTAATAGGAGCCACAGGCAAGCTGGCAGCCACAGTAGCTCTGAGCTCGAGGGAGTGATTGAGAGTGGAGGTAGAAAAGAGAGGGATGCCCCGAAGGGAGCATCTTTCTCCTCTGTCTCTTACACTCCGCAGCAGTTATACGGGTGGTGGAGATCATGTTCTCCTTATGTGTACTTCCTCTTCTTTGTCAGTTGTTGCTTTGCTTTAAAGTTTAGTTTCCTGTACGTTATCATGTTTTGTGTTTGTGTTGCTGCAGGGCTCTGATTTGCCTCATACTTTTTTTCTCCTTTGTCTTTTGCTCTTTCATTCCTTTATTTTCTGTCTGTTCCTTCTCTCGTTCTCCCTCCTGCTTCATCAACATGCTCAATATGATCGCGGGGCTGCGAGTTTAAGTCTTTTACCGGCGTTTCCTCTCCGTCCGTGCAGGTGTGAGTGCACCAGGGGCTCCCCGGCTGAGGGGCTGGAGGGCTGATGATGGATCTGAAGGAGAGCTGTGGCAGTCAGGGGAGCCACGAGAGCTCCCGCCTGCACCCCACCTCCTGGCAGGCCTTCGCTCACACCAGCACGCTGCACGGCCTGCGCTTCATCTTCCCATATGGTCAGCCCAGCTTGCGCCGCTTGCTCTGGGCCGCCGCTCTGTTGGCCTGCCTGGGACTGTTAGTCCTGGAGAGTGCCGAGCGCCTGGCCTATTTCCTCTCCTACCCCCACGTGACCAGCATGGACGCCGTGGTGTCGTGTAGCCTGGTCTTCCCCGCCGTGACCATTTGCAACCTCAACGATTACCGCTTCAGCAGCCTCACGCGCAACGATCTGTACCACGCCGGAGAGCTGCTGGGCCTGCTGGACGTGCACCTGACGATCCCCCAGCCGCACCTGGCCGAGCCCGACGTGCTGGCTTTCCTGCAGGAAAGGGCCAACTTCACCGCCTACAGGCCCAAGGCGTTCAGCATGAAGGAGTTCATCGACCGGGTCGGCCACGACCTCAAAGAGATGATGCTCTACTGCCGCTACCAAGGCCAGGAATGCAGCCACAGCGACTTCAAAACCGTGAGTCCACTCAAATTCTCCTTTAGATGTTTGCTCTGCTGGGGTTTAAGCCTTTTTGCAGCATCCCGGCCCTCAGAGGGCTCTCTGCTCGTGAGACGTTCTGAGTCTTGCAAGATTCCAGAGATGGCTGATGTATTTTCTTTTTTTTTTGCCAGCAAAATGACTTGATGTATGCTGATAGCTGCTCTTTCCCTCCCACGCTGCTACGCTGGGTTTCTCCTGCTGGGTTTTTCTCCTTCAGACTCAGGTCGGCTCTCGAGCTTTGATCTGCAAATACACTCTCTGCTGGTGCCGTGTTGTTGTTTTCAGCCTGCACGTAATAGCATTGTGCTTACTGGCATATGCAGTTCTGCAACAGGTCTTCAGCGTGTTTTTGTCGCTGGAAGAAAGCAATTGCTTCGTCTCAGGGCCACAGTGTTATCTCAAAGCTGTTCCTTTATTTCTCCAGCCAAGAAGTTCAAGTTTGGGTTCAGCGTCCGAAATGCGTCCAAAGTGGAGCGTTATTCGGCTGGTTGCTATTGGTGTTTGCTTACTTACTGATTCTGTGTCAATACTTGTAACATCTGATGCCATACAACAATAGCAAGGTGGTGTTGTGTGGGTGACATGCAGTGATTCAAGGCTGTTATGCTTTTGCAAATACTTTGTTGGCAGATCAAAGCAAGCAATTTGTGGCAAATTGAATCAGCATTCAGCCACTTGTTGCATTCTGAGACTGAGTCTATTGGAGAGCTCATTGCATACAGCATATGAATATGAGACACGAGAATGGTGAAGCTTCAATATGATATTCATGAAAACCCTGTCTGTCTTTTCTTCAATGACTTTCTAAAACACCTTGGGAAAGTAATGCCAAGGGTAGTTTTTAGAGGTTTACTTCACTATTACAAATCATACACGTATCTAATTTCTACAGATCATTTTGAAATGTTTTATTCTGCTGTTTGAGACTGTTGTCAGACTCTCTTGAGTTGTGCTGTGATTGGTATTTGCTACAAATATCAGCATCAATGTCATCATCACATGGGACGTTTGTAGTAGGCAATTGATGTGACTCGATCAATTCGACTGGTATTGTCGACCAGTGTTAGTGAGCAATGTTTCTTTGAGGGTTGCACGTGTTTTTATAGTATTTCATCATTTAGTGTTCATTTTTTCAGTTCCATTCCTGAAACAGATTTGAAGTTTGGACCTTTGAGCTCTGGTATCTGATCAGTACTCAGCGTCGGCAGTATTGAATGGAGGTATAGGAATTGACTCTTCGTTGAGTCCCGCCTCTTGAATGCCACGCAGCAATGTTTGTCATTTCAACCGGTAAAAGCAATGGTCATCGCCAACAAATGCAGCATTTGAATGAGACACTTGCTGACGTTAACTGCTCTGTGCTACGAAGGCTGGAACGATAGAAACAATTTGATCAGAGATGCCAGATACAGACTGCAACTAGCAATTATTTTGATTGGTGATTATTCTACTTCTTCATTTATTTTCGATTGATTGATTGATTGCTTGATCTAATAAATGTCGACAAACTCTGAAAAAAAAAGCCCATCGCAACATGTCCGTACCCAAAATGACAACTTGAAATCCAAAAGTCGATAACATTCTAGTGTTTGTTAAGAGAAGCCGCAAATTACAGAAGCTGATGCACCATTGTTGAATAATTACTGAAAGGACTGATGGGTTATCAACATAGTGGCCAATTATTTTCTGTTTAATTAATCCACTTATTCTTTCAGCTGCAGCTTAATTCATCGAGTACTTTGCCAAACAGGAGTTGGATCCCGAAAAGAACTGCCCATGGCAATGCAAGCCTCTCACTGTGACAACGTGTTATGCAGACTTGACTAAATTTCACTGCGTAGCAATAAGTGGGAACCGATGACTTCCTGGTACAGTAGAACAATGCATTAAAATCCGCTCCTTTTGTTTTCCTTCGATTCCCTTGTTCTATGGAGTCACAGCACGCTGTATGCATCACAGGACGGGGTCACGTCACGGGCAGCTGCCTCACGAGCAGGCCGACTGTCTATTTAAAGCTCGGACGCAGATCGCAGCTGATACAAATCTGTATTAACGAGATGTTCTGTCCGTTTGTCGGCCTCGAAACTGACCAGCGAAGCATGCACAGCCCTGGAGAAGCCTCTGGGATCCACTGTGCGATCATAGGGTCTCCATTTTGTAGCGAGCGGACACTGTTGCCGTCAACCGAGCAGATCAACAGCGTCGTCGCGCCTTACAGTCTGAGACGTTAAAGCTTTCCTTTTGAATTGACGTCGTCACCTTTTCATCCGGAGAGACGCTCAACGATGAGAGGTGGATTTGAACAACCACAACAGGGGAATCACATGTTGGCCGCGGGGATTTTCGAGTCGTGCTTTCAGACGGACGCTTCGCCGGGAGTTTTGATCCATATTGCAGTAAGCCGCAGCAGAGCTGCAAGTCTGCCAGGAGAACATTTTCATAATTTAATTCAGTTGAATCATTAGGGAGTTAATACAAAGCTGGCGTGGCCATGTAGCCCAATCGGTCTCCATCTGACTGCCCTTCGTATCCGTCTTGCATGTTGTGTGATGCGCCTTTGACCTCAAGCCAGGTTCAAAGATAATCATGTTGACAGAGAGGCTACTAGAAGGCACTGTCATCCTCTTTGCCCTCTGCCTGTTGCTGCCGCTGAGCTCCTCCTGACTTCTCCCTCCACTCCACTCCGCTCCGTCTCGTCTCTCTCCGTCACTGCGGCGACACACCTTCACATCTCCGCCGCCTTCTGAGAGGGAAGAAAAAAAAACAAAAACAAAAGAGGTCACCAAAAATAGAAGACAAAGAAAACACATGCATGAATGCACGCAGACACATGCATTCAGACAAACACAGACACATCAAAATATATGCATACATGAATGAGTACACGCGCACAAACACACACACACACATGAAGGGACAACATTACCGTGACACTCCAGGGAGCGGAGTCAGCGTTTGATTGACATTGTGATGAATGACCGTAGGGAGGATTGTGGGACACGGGAGTCAGTGTGATGTGACTGATGGAACTGGAGCAGAGCGCCGCATAAAAGGGAAGCGACAGCATAGGTGTGCACTTTTCCACTTATGTACCAGTATTATATGCCGTGCATAGTTTGTAGCGTCTTTGTACGCGTGCAGACTGCTTATGGTTGCCCACGAGGAGAACATAACTCTACACAAGCCGGTCCAGTTTTATCTTCAATACAATATCTTCTTGCCAAACATGCTTAGTGGTCAGAATACAAGCTCAAACTCAGTTAGTACCGCACAGTCCAAGAATCCACTTGTTCAAACAGTTTTTTTGTGTGGTTTTACTATTTTAAAAGCGTTCTTTTTTTATGGGGTTTTTGCGTTTTTTTGCTTTATAAATTAGTAAGTTGGTTACTTTCTAAAGGTGTGACTGTGTATCAGTGACACATTTTTTTTACAAACAGTAGTGCTGAAGGGAAAACATTTGTATTGCATGTCTTTTTGCTTGAATCATATCATAATGACATGACGATATTGCATTATAGTGTTTTCAAAATTCTAATGTTCAAGTGAAGAATCCTGGAAAAGAAATTCTGGCATTAAAAACTAACAAGCTGAGTTACGGATGCCTTTAGTCAAAAACCAGGAAGGAATTGCACTACTGAAAATGCGATTATATGTTTGAGGTATTACAACATTTACATTTTAACTGTGGAAAGACCGGCTCAGTACGTGGTTTGATCACACATTTGAGCATGAGAAAAACTAAAAAGTGTTCATTTTTGAAAGTTTAGCATAAATAAATGTTACATTTTGCCTTTCTGTGTTAACACAACTGCAATCGGTTCAAATAGAAACACTTCATAGTCTTATAGACACTTTTCTCTGCTTTCATGTCATAATGTGACATACTGCCTTCATCCTGCAATAAGCACTGCTGAGTCATGAATCAATCTTGATTTGAATTGTGACTCCAAGAATTAAAATCAAATATTGGAATACTAAATGATTCACACGCCTATATCATCTATCATCATCTGTTAACTGAACTGATGACGACAGGAGATGTGTGAGGAGAATATGTTCCTGTGACAAACTCCGTTATGATTTGATTTGTTTCACATCAGCCACCTTTGAGAATGTGTGATGTTTTTAGTGCAGGTCGATCATTGACTGTGTGATTTAGTGGACTTCACCGTGCCTGTGTTTCTTTTGTTACTACGACCAAGATGAAATGCTGATTGATCACACTGACAAGTCACATCAGTGTCTGCCGGAGCGTATCGGCTTAGTGTGTCTGAGCTGCACTCACTGCATGCTTCATGTTATATATATATATATATATATATATATATATATATATATATATATATATATATATATATATATATATATATATGTTGCACACTCAGCCTTAATGTGAGGCCTGATAGCAGCCAAATTCTGTATCACACAGACACTAATTAGCCACTTGTCTATTCCTCTGACCAGAGCCTTGTTGAAACAGCAGTGCACATATAATGGTGTTGGCTGTTTACAGCAACAGTAATTAGCCATTAAACACAACCTGTGGCCTGAGCACTCCACTGTCTGATCATTGCATGGCTTCATTTTTCTCGCTCTCGCCAGCAGAGCGGCAAAAGGCTGCCAGTCACCCATCGGGGAGGGTGGCGTGCTTTCTAATCCGTCCTCCTCTCCTCCTCCTCCTCCTCCTCCTCCCGCTCCTCCTCCTCCTCCTCCCGCTCCTCCTCTGGCCACTACCACTGCATTTTTATCATTTTCAGATTCATTTCTCAACATTTGAAAGCCCAATGAATCACATTTGTTTTTAGTGGTAGTACTGTATTAATCACTAATGTGGCATTATTACCATGGCATTTCACATTCCCGGCAGGCACCGTGTCTGAGTCTCTTAAAGGGCATGGAAAGCACCGCTGCCACCCACAAGCACGCCTCCCTAAAGCGCCTGGAGAGGCAGCAGCAACCTGTGCTGTTTAACCAGCTTGGACGAGAAGCTGGAGTGCAGCCACAGACGGGGAGCTCGGTGTGGATGGTGCTTATGTGATAGACACTGCAGCTGTCTGCAGTGGTGGATTGTGGTCAGCTGATGTTATAGTGAGTGTTGTAGTGAGGCTTAAATGAGCTGCAATTTCCCCCTGAAGGGTTTTCCTCACCCTCAAACAACTGATTCTGGTTTGGAGCTGTACTGGAGATTATTGGCTTAGTGATTAATGAAATGATTAATTTGGTTGGCATGTTGGAACACAGTAATGCCGTTTGTTTTTCTGTCCAACAGGAAAAAAAACAGACATAATTCCATCGTCTATTTTCAGAGCTTTATGCGCTTCAGTTGAGTGCTTCATGAAAAAGATGCAGAAATGTCAGACGATCTCGCAGACTTGATTCCTGTGTGAGCTACCAGTAGACACGTTTTCTTTTTTCCTGAGCTTCACCTGTGAAGTGTAGAGAGGGACTAAACGGAAACACCACGAGCCAGTCAATGTGAGCTCCTGTGCACATAATAAATGTAAAAATAATAATACATCCGATTTCGAAAGCGCTTTAAAAGGTACTCAAGGCACTTTACATGGTAATGGCAAACCATAGAGGCAGCAATTAAACAAGATGTAAGAGTGAAAATACCAAAACGTTTAACAAGTAGGTTAAAAGTAGATTTAAATAAATGATGAACGTCTCGGGGGGGTAAGGAGGTTGGCGTCTGCGGATCTGAGGTTGCGGGTGGGAGCGTGTGGGTGCAGGAGGTCAGAGAGGTATGGAGGTGTTAAGGGCTGTAGAGGGCTTTGGAGGTGATGAGGAGAAGCCAGTGGAGGTTTTTGGAGGACTGGGGTCATGTGGTCTCTGGTGCAGGAGTGGGAGAGGAGACGGGCAGCTGCGTTGTGGATGTATCGTAGTTTATTGGTGTTTTTTTTCGTGAATGTGCCGTACAAAGGAAGAATTAAATGAATAAAACGTACAGTGAGGGGATGTCCACATATTGTTATGCCAGGGGAGTATGCTGTTGTTTACTGTTGTTATTGTGTACTTGACACTGATTAAGGAGCCCGTTTCTGTTTACATCTTCACACACTTTGATGCTAAGCTTCCAGTTTATTTCACCACTGACTGATGATTTCTTTTTCTCTTATTGAATCGTTGCTCTTGGGAATCTTTGTCACTTTCTGTACTTTCAGCTGTCAGTTTGTTGAACTATTACACAAGGTTTCTGTTGTAGAAAACATGACTTTTTTTTGTGTGCAAACCCTCCGTAAAATAACATCAATTCGCGAAGAGGACATTTTACAACTTACACGCATGAAATATAGAGTAGTCCTCTCAGCCGTCTGGCTCCAACAAATCAAGACACTGTGGCAGACGTCGTACAGTTCAAGTGTTTGTATGGATCTGATGCAGCAGGAGAATCTACGCACGACATTTAGACGGGCTTTCTGCATGCTCAGCATGAAAAAAATGTCAAGTTTAAATGCATTCCCTAACCCAGAGCCACACGTCAGAGGTGCGCTTCACTTTCAAAGTGCAGAAGTGGACATAAAACAACCTTTTTTGCTGGAATGCGTTAAATTATTTTGTGTGCTCATTTCACTGTGCGGTTAACGGAGTGCCGAGGGATTGAACTGTGGTTTGGAAATGAATAAATGGACTTTATACAGTCACTATGAATCAATCCAAAAATGCTGATCCTGGAGTTCGGCTTTGGACATCCCGAATATATATTGTTATATAATTATGTTCCATTTTTTTGTCCTCGTAAATCACCCAGCGGTCTTTTAAGCGGGACAGAAAATGAGAGGTTTATGGCAGAGCCAGAGGTCTGTGTCAGTGGCTAAGAAGAGGACATGAAGTCATGGTTTTGATGTTGCATTCACACCTGCAAAGGGAGAAGAGGAAGCTGGGAGTACGGCCCATTACCTCAGCAGCCCGTCTGGAGACCTACTTCATCACGGCCACGAGAGGAGGAGGAGATGCGAGTGTGTGTCTGTCTGCGTGCGCCTTCATGTGCTGGTGGATATATTTTCACGTGTGTCGGTTTGTGTTGTAATGTGCTGTCACATGTGGCTTCGTTCTGTGTGTGTGTGTGTGTGTGTGTGTATATATGTGTGTGTGTGTGTTCCTTTTGGCAACAGTAGTTAGCTTCTAGACACACGGCGTCTTGCATGGTAATGATGATTTTATACTTTATTGATCTGCCTCGGAAATCCTCTTTTTATTTACTTCCCTCTTCAGACAGTAAGGTCAGCACCCTGGTGCGTCATAAAAAAAAACAGTAACTTGCTTTCAGGTTGTCTATTTGACGATGTTAAGTATTTTTCCATTCCTAGATGTAACAAGAACAGTTTTCCTTCCCTGTTGAAACTGTAATAGCTTCAACTCAGCACTTATTTCAGATTGATTTTTGCTGAATTACACCTGAAGAAAAGTCAGAATGATAGGCTCAAGCCAATCATAGCAAATTTATGTTTTGGTGATAGTTCACACTGTTTCTTTTGGTAAGAAACTAGGGACGACGTTGGTGCCGGGTGTCGGCATTACATTTGTACGGTCTCGGCAGCGTGTGAGAGCTCTTTGGCTCTCTCAAGCTCCTCGATAAGCTGCCTGAACAGACGACTTTACTCAACATCTAACTGCTCAAACCTGGAGGGCTGGTGTAGGGAAAGAAAGTCTCACGACCACCTCAAACAGACTGACAGAGTCTCTTCAACTCCCCTTTTTTGTGCACCTGTCTTCCTCTCTTTAATCTCTGAAAGCTGCCCAGGAGCTCTCTTAAGCTCAAGAGTCACCTCAGAGACGTGTGCTCTGGGCCTCGTGGGTCCGTTTGCTGAAGGCAAGAGATTTATGGAGCTTTGATTGAAAGTGGCCTCTACTTAAATGGATACCTTGATATGTTGAGTTGGAGTGTCTTTTTTGTAATCCTCTCTCAGCACATTTGGCCCACCCGGGAGTGTAAGTCAGGACTTGGGACATCAGATAAGCTCATTAACCATTTTGTTTTATTTGAGTCAATTAGTCAAACTGTACATTCCCAGAGATGCTCGATGCTTCACATGGTTGAAAAGGTTTCATTTCTCCAATGTTTCAATGATTTTCCATACAGTGAATATCTGAAGAGGTGCTACAATAAGCATTTCTACGTCGCAATGGGACTTTTCAGTCTGCTGAAATACCAGACTAAAACTTTAAATGTCAGGCTACGTCTTCAACAGTTCCACCTGCCTCACCGCCACCCTCCTCCTGTCTCCAGGTACGACTTGCTGTGCTGCTGGAAAGAATCTCACATCGGTGTCAGGACAATGTGCGCTCTTTTTGTCAAAATGATGCTTGTGTGCAGGACAGCATGATTTGAAATCACAGACATTGGCCCCGCGAGGCCAAAGTTGGATTGATTTTCTGTCTCGGCTATTTCTGTTTGACCGGGGACTTTCTTCTTATTGTATGTTGTCCGGTTCCGTCGTTGTGGAATAAGAACAGGCTGAAGGCTCGAGGAATGGGTTTCAATGTTCGTCTAATCCAATTCTGCAGCCAGCTGAATTCCTCATGTACTCATGTAAATTGTCTGAGGCCATGTGGCTCGCTGATTGATTCATTCAAAAAGATTAAAGATTGACTGCTAATGCTTTTCTCTGTGTGATGGTTTTGTATTTGCTGCTGTTTCATAGCACATTTTTGCAACAAATTAAAGTTATGAAATGATAATACACCAGTATTATGTTTTTTCTGTGGCTAAAAAAACAATTAAAGTATTTTTCCCTTTTGAAAGGACACACGCCTTATTATTTATTGATTTGCAAATGAGCCTTCGCGAAGCCGCTCAATAGAACGACCACTGTTCAACCTTCACGAGCAGGTCTGTCAAGCTTCCAGCGCCGTGTATGAAACCTACCAGTCAGAAAGCAAACATCCTCAAAGTTTAGAGTAGACTTCACATCCAAAGCCAAAAGCAGAGGTGGGATCTTGGATATGGATTTAAAAGTCTGGGCCACACTGTTAAACCCATACCATGAAGCCATATCAGGCTGAGTGAACACCCAGTTGCAGACCGATACAGGATCGCTGTGAAGAAACACAATGAGGAGGATAAAACGGGGACATTATATCCAAAATAATTGATTGTGTGAAGTTTCGTGGGGCTTTTGAGTTGGCCTTGCATGACACGACTGACTCCTCTGACAACGCTGGCATTTTCAAGCGATTGCTGGATGTTGTAGCCTCCTTAGACACTGTACAGGAGGAGACAGCCAGTGTTTTTAAAGACATGTCAAAGACGGCACAAAACCAGCTGTTTGACGGGATGCTGTTATTATATGATTTGTAAGTAACCCAATATGTGTTCTGCCTTTAAAACAGTTTTGTCAATTCATTTTGTTGTTTTTGTTGCATGTGTTTCACCTGCCATAAGCTACATTTATCTGGTTTCCGGTTTTAAGGATGAGTTGCTTTTATTTTGAAGACGACTCGCAGAATGAAAAAGGAAGTCGTATTGAATGTTGAAAAGGAATTATGGTCAATTTCTTATACAAATGAGAAATGGTATTAATGGTAGCGCTGCCCCGAAGAGGCACAAGGTTAGTTAAAGTTGTAATACATGCAATAACTGGAAATTGTGTTGGCTCTGCGTGTGTATGCTAATAATGCTAACGAGGAGTAAGCTATATAATTATCGTTATGGGCATTTGTACACAACTCTTACGTTGGTTTTGGGAATTTATCAATACATTTGCAAGTGCAGGACTATCTTTTGAAGGGGTCTGTGCGACGTGATATATATATATATATATATATATATATATATATATATATATATATATATATATATATATATATATATGTGTGTGTGTGTGTGTGTGTGTGTGTGTGTGTGTGTGTGTGTGTGTGTGTGTGTGTGAGTGAGTGAGTGAGATAATGAATAAGATGTCCTTATTATGTAAAAGTGTTGGAGTAAATGGTAAATATTTAACTATAAAGAAGTTGATGTCTTTTTGTTGCATTGAATCAAACTGGATGTTTGTTAAAATTGATAAGTTTGGCCTTACCAACTGCTGCCACCGAGTGTGGCAGACCTCCCTCGCAACACAACTACTGTGTTTGCTCAAAGGCTAGAGGCTAATAACTTTAGCTAGCTTAACCAAACAAAGACAGCTGAATAGAAATCACGATAAACTCATGACATCGTGTGTGTGGCTCCAGCCGCCGACGTGCAAGCCGAATCATTTAGTTTTATATGAGACAATGAAAGCTCCATGGAGTCATCTTCGTCGAACGTTAGCTTGAAAAAGAAAAACACTATATTGACACACCCTGCTGTGCAGTAACAATGCTGTGGAGTTTTCTGCCTCAGAGAAAGTCACATTATTGCAATCAATCAAAAGCATGTGGGTGTGTAAATGTAACCAGCTCGTGAAGCTCATGCCTCAGAAGCGCACTCCGTCTCGTGGCCATGCTACATTCCTGTCATCCATCAATAATTTGTGTTGAGAAAAAAATCTGCTTTTCATTCTGCCTTTTTTTTTTTTATCTGCTCCCAAAACTAGATGTTTACTACTGTTTAGAAAAGAAGAAAAAACAAGCATTTTGTTCCCCAGCGACTCAGTAATGTCTCACTTCTGCTCCCCTCTTCAGTGCGGCAGCTGCACTGTGGAGGAAATGAAGCAAAGCCTGCATGAACGACGGCTTCATGCTTGTTTGCGTAATCACAAACGGCCAAATGACTGGACTTTGCATTATTCTACCTCCAGGTGAACAGTCTGTAAAAAATAAATAGACGAGCTACCCAAACCTTGTTACCATGGGGACACCAGAGACAAACAACACGGCGGTATGAAAACACAAGGCGATCACAGCATATCCCCATGTCCTCACTTAGAGGAGAAATAGTTTAGGCGGTGACGGCACTGAATGTGAAGCATCTGCCTGTTGAAATGCTCCTCATTGTGCTAAAAACACAAAAGCCTTTAATAACAGACGGAGTTCAGATGGTGTTTGAGATGCTGTCTTGCATGCTTCTGAACTTCTAACCTTTTCTTGCAATAGGCCAGCATGTGTATTTTGTGAATTCACCCCACTCATCCTCTGAGAGCTCATTTGGGTGAATATTTGATCGAGCCTAATGCCTTCTTATGAAGCTGCATTGTAACGACAAGAATGTCTTTTTTTTTCCAAGGGTGAAACTTTCCTTTGATATAAAACATCCTTCAGTACAATCAGTAACATAAAAACGCCTGCCAAAACGACCCCAGTGCGAACAAATGGTTCTCACTATAAACAGTGAGGACTCACCTTGTCCTTTCTCTCTTTTTACCTCTATCTGTCTTTTCTCAGTGCAATAATTCCTTTCCAAGTTTGTTTCAGTCCAACCGTCTTTACTTTGCCTCCTCCGCGTTCACGCTCTTCTGCTCCGTTTTGGCAGTTGCCACCTCGCTTTCCCTCCCCATCCATTATTTAATGAGCGGTTGCTTGGATGTCCACAGATCTAGAGCCAAAGCTCCATCCCGAAATCTCTGCATGCTGCACAGTAGGGCGACCAGTGCCATTAGTAACTGTCTCTATCGTGGCATGCTACCACAACACTTCCTGTACCGCTGCTGGTGATACCGGCTGGTGTTCCTGACGAGATGAGCGCGTCCCCGTGAAGCCGGCGTGCCAGCTCATTGTCAGCATCAGCCGAGACGCGGAAGGGTCGGCGGTCGCGGCGTTTGACTTTTTGTTAATGTGTACCGACAGCCGGCGAGCAGCGGAGGCCGTGTTTGATCTGGTATCTACATGGACGTCTACTCAGCGTGAGGACGACTGGCAGGCGGGCAGGAGGGAGGGCGGGCGGGGCAGAGCTCAGTTTGGGCGTGTGCGTTAATGTTACAGCGGGCTGGAAGACGATCGCGACTCCCAAAGTGTCTCACGCCTGGAAAACATGATGAGGGCGGGAGGAGAGGAGGAGAGGGAGAGAGCGAGAGAGCTACAGTGTGTGAGATCAGTTGGTAATATACACACTGAGTAGTTATAAGTGAAGTGTGTTACATAAGGAAGCCTACTTAGAAAACCTTACATGACCCTTTTAATATAGTCCAAGGTGACATTTTCAAATTCCTTGTTTTATCCGAACATCAGTCCAAACTCATAGGTATTAGTATTACTGTCTTAAAGAAAACCGTTGACAAGTTTCAGAAGCAGGAATCAGAGAACGGTTGTCTTTTTATAGCTTGAAACAATTAGCTTATGATCAAAATAGTTGCGAATGTTAATTCCTTTTTTTTCTGATCGTCTAAGAAAGTAATCAATTAATTGTTGCAGCTTTAGTCTTTTGGTCATTGTAATGTTAGAAGAAAGTTTAAAAAAAACCAACTCTTTTAGAGCCCAAGGTGACGTCTTAAAATAGCTGTTTTCCTCCCAATGAGGGCAACTTAACATTGTACAGTGCAAACTTGTATTTAGTAATAAAAGCAATGTATTTCAAATACTGATTCCAGTATTTCTATACATTATACATTCACATGACATGGCAACAAGCATACCTAGATAAGGATAAGGATATATTAGATAAGGATATAGTAATATAGCATATTGAGGATTTAGTATTCCTCCGCCATGGGGACAGTATGGGGAGGGCTATGAAACTGCCGTTATTCCTCATGTTTGAAAATAACATGTGTATATCCTTCATTATTTCTTCATGGATCACATTTCCTCTTTATACTTTATTAGCATGCTTTCACCATATTGTTTTTTTAATTAAATAACTATTTTTGGCCATAATACCTTCTAACAATCAAGAACAGCAAAGTGTTGAGTTTATGATAATATGACAACATAGCATAGTGGAGAAAAGCAGCAATCCTCACATTCATGAAGATGGTAGCAGTAAATGTCAAATGTTTGATTAATAAATTTCTTAATAAATACATTGCTAAGTGTTTAATAATATATTAGTAGAGGCCCTTTTGTATCTTCTGCAGCTAAAGATGGACTGTGGTATCCGTGCTCATTTTTCAAATTTCTAAAAAGCTCAGTCCGCACATCAATTACACCCCAAGGATACAAGTTACCGGAGGCCTCAGATGTCTTGTTAAAAAGGGCTCTGGGTACACAGCTAAACCTCATTAAACTTCACAAGGGAAAGTCATAGGGGTATAGCGATAATTCCAAAACAAGAGGGATTGGTAATTAAGGTGCATGATGAACTGACTCTGGCAACCTTCAGTGATTCAAACAGTGAATTCACTGAAAGCACTGCGGCTGCTGAAAGCCTCCTGGATCACTTGTCACGTGTCTGTCCCGTCTCGAGGTTCCATTCACAAAAAAAAAATAAAAAATGTTGCACTAATGACATCACATCGCAAACATGTCCATTATGTTTCGCAGCTGAGTGCACTTTGTCCTTTTTTCGTTTGTATTAGGGCCTTATTTTTCATTTTGTTGTTTTTTTTTCCTCATGTATTTTCAAAAAATGACAGGAAGGGGCGATTTTCTCCATTTATTTTTCATGACACAGCGGTCATTGCATCAGGTCACTGCATCCCGAGATGAATGAGTTTGAAGGGAGCATGACGATGCGTTCTCCTGTCTATAATCACGGCTGCCACGATCACCGGAGCGTCTGCCGTGACGGCGCTTCAACTACCACCGACCCGACGAAGACCATAATGATTTCACTGGAGCTAAGTGTGGCTGCTGCGCTTTGTTTTTTTGCAATCAGGGTCATTTGATTAAAAAGGGCACCTTAATGGTATATGCACATTGCGTAATGTAAATATATTCAAACAGATAAATATACATGCTCTGTGCTTTTCACCCTTTGCGGTGCTTTGAGAATTACACAGTTTCTTCTTTTTTTGTCTTATTTCTGCAGGTTTAGAGGCCACAAACGTCTTGTGAGTTCAGTGAGGAGCAGAAATATACATTCATACTCAGCTGAATGACTCTGTGTGACATATATATGCCTGCTGCTCGGTGGTTTGACCATCAGTCTCATCGGGCTCAAAGCTATCTGAAAAATGTATAAAGTTCTCTGAACGCTTCTGGTTTGTTTCAGCAGAGAGTCGTAGGCGCTCGCTCTGTTCTGGCGTTGTGAGGAATGTTAACATCTCCACGAGTTCTGGAGGAGTTATTTATCACTGTTGCCATGTCAGTCCCTAAAGTTGATTTTTTGCGATCTAATCTAAAAGGTTTTCTAACAAGAGTCTATTCTCCTAATAGATTCGATTGTGACTCAGTGAAGAGCATCCACTGATTGGTTAGAACGAAAAACATTGCACTCGCAGCGAGAATCATTTACACGATGTCCGACTGAATTAAGTGAAATTAATTTGTAATTCTGTTCAATTATTAGAAATAGCAGAAATTCCCCAATATACGACTGAATTTGTGACAAAAAAGATATCTTCCTTATCGATTTCATTCAAATTCATTTAAATGTTCCTCTAATATCCAATTTTTTTAAATGAATTATTGTCTTTCACTCTTTTATTGTCATTCTGTAATTTGTCCACTTTATTTTTGCCCTTGTCTGCTGTGTGTCACATTATGTTCAGGATTTTTTGTGTTTCAACTTTTAATGTTTTATATTTGATTTTCAGTAGTAACTAAAGAAGAAACAATCCGCATCAGGGCATTAATCAGTTGAAAATTAGCTTTCCATGACAAATGAGTGTGGAACGTGATGGATGATGATTGCAACTCAATTAGAGGGAAATAATGCAATCAACATTTCATTTTCATTTACAAGTAAATATTGAAACTCATGTGTGTGTGCGTGTGTGTGTGTCCACAGGCAGTTTTCAAATGTGTGTGTCGCTCTCTTCTTTTTTTTCTGTCTCAGCTGAACATATAGTACTATATGTTCATATTGATTTTTCTGTGTCAAAGCTTAGTGTTTCCACTCACTTAGAACAGTCGCACAACCTGCGGTTTACAGTGCTATTTGTTGCTCCGGTATAAAAGCTTGTCAGTGGAATGTTCTTCCTGGTAACGGTGGGTTGGCGCCCCGAATGAATCGCCGGTCCTCGTCTCAAGAGGCGATGAATGCCTCTGCTTCAGCTCTCTTGCTGTCTTTCTACAAGGTCACAATCGAATATGTTCGAGCCTCATGGATGGAATTACAGTTTCACCATCGACTTCATCTTTGCTTTCATCTCACGATATTCTCTTTCTCTCACACGCCTTTATGGATCAGTTTTGTTCTAATTAAATTAACACACATTTGTCTGAAGAAGTACATTTAACGTTTTTAATCACAACAATATCTATGTTTGCAGGGATTTGTGACTTACTATCTTACACTTCTTGTTGCTAAAGTAACAGTGTTAAAGCATTTAAAATGGTTCTTTCCTTTACATTTCTGTAACGTCACCTTTGATTTGATAAACTGACAAAAAGTAGCTTTGTGATTCGCATCCTTACATATTCTGATTCAACTCAAGAAAGGATGCGGGACACAATCCTCTTGACTCGACCATTTTTCACACAGAATAACTGTAAAAAAGCGACAATGGGTTTGAGGCATATGCTGGTAGGAAAATGGTGTAGAATGTCGAAAGCTTCCATTGGAAAAAGTGAAAAGATTAAATAAAAAACTTGAGGACCATGGTCTTCTTTCTGATGTAATGCATTACAAGTTGTCAATCAAATGTTCTGCTGTTAGATTATTTATTTTTGTCTTTTCACTCGAATTATACATACAAAAAATAACATAGCATATCCCCACTTGTTATTGCTGCATTATCGCTGCACTCAGCCCATTAATCTCTGCATAGCTGTCGCTGCTGGGATGTTTTTGCACGTCCCAAAAACGTAGTCAGTCTGGCAGATGTGACTGGTTCTTGTGCTTGTCTGTTTTTAGTCTGATGAGCTCAGGGCGGCTATCGCAGCTTTTTTTAATAGTTCGTTGTGGAACATGAATGTAAAACGCATCACTTAGTGTTCAACTATGTTTTTATTTCAATTACCCTCTCAATTATTTCATGATGAATGCATTAATTCCTTTGTCAGAGTAGTAATGCTCCGGGAAAGGGTCAGCCAGCCCACCCATTGAGAAGTGTAGAAATCCTTTCAGTTCATTATCAAACTGAAGCCAAACCAAATAGACTTTGGCAGGCTTCCAATATATTTTTGGTGAATACAATAGTTGCCCATTAATTTAGTCACAATAGGGCAAGAGGTTTGAATAGATATGACGATTCATAGCCACCACGGCTGTAGAATATGAATGCAAAAACTCAGAATAAATCTTTCTCAGAATATGTTTTTTTAACTAATAATAATACATCTCATCGGGTTACAATATCCTTACAAACAGGCCCATTGTAGTGTGCATCACATTTCTGTTTTACCCCGAGAAAAAAAATATTCAAAACATTGTGTGTTCGCCGCAAATGTAAAAGACATCACCACTTTTCTCTTCTCATTCAACTGTAAATCTTAATTCATTTTCTTTTCCTCTCCCTTGTAGGTTTGTTCTTTTAATTTTTTTTTGACATACTATACAGTATATTCCTCTTCTCTGCTCCTTTGCTGACCCCCCAGTCATTCTGAGCCATTACTGCTCTTACCGTAATCACAACAGTAACTGTATATTTACGCCGAGCCGGCATTGTATGCTTTCATATGAATTAATATTTGATACCACTACAAAAACAGAGCTGCAGGCCAGCTGAAAAACAAACAAACAAGTCATTTTCAGACCTGTGTTTTGCACAGAGTTGTAAATGTGTGAGAGCGTGCACATCCAGCCATCAGATCCGCTTGTATTGTTCAGCTTCATTTAAAATGTATTATCTCCTTATTTCTTGCTATGGCAACGAGGCGGCATGTACATGCTGCGGCCAATAGCTCCAATGATTTATTTCAGTCTTGTGTTGTCTGCTTTTCGTGTTTATTCCCGGAGCACTCATGCGTGGCATATGACAGAATACACTCACCGACATCAGAGAAGGAAGTGGGGATTTGAATGAGTTCGTGGCGAGCGGACCTCGAGGTGATCACCGCCCACCCAGCCAGACCTCAAGGACCAAACGCCGCTGGAAGCAGCGTTGTGAGCCGAGATGGAAGCTAAGCGAGCCCAGCGAGGGCCTGAGGCGGTTCCAACACCAGTCTGCTCCTGGCTGAAGGAAGGGAAATGCAGGCTAACCCAGCAACGAGAGGTCGGTGACTGTTGTGCACACGTCTCTAGAGAGACCCGGCTCTCGCGTTGCATCCCAGATCAAACTGCACTTGACTGGCAGACCGCAGGACTCCGGTGGGACGAGAGTAGGCGGACTCTGTTCATATGATCAATGATGCCTCGTGCTTTAACAGTCAGAGTTGATGATGTACTGTATGTCTCCCTGATGTTGAATTTCAATGTTAAGATATTGGCTCTGTTGCTCAGGGAATGTTGTGTTGCTGATGTTTACATTCCTCCTAATGCAACACTAATGCATGACTGCTTTTGTTTTGTTTGGACTCTAGTTGCATCATTTCGTTGTGCAACAATAAATTATCCTTGACACCTTGAATGATCATACAGTGTATTTTTATATTTTCACTTAAAAGAGAATGCCTAACAGCCAATCACCAGATGATCATGGTAAACTCTTCTGTCACAGTTGATGTATTTTTCTATCTTGCTGTGGGATTTTGTGTCTCCGCTTGTTTGAAATACAACAGTTTTAATTTCCTCTGACATTAGCAAAGCCCTATACATACATATTAAAGTTACCGTGCTTAAAAATTATGCCGATTGACAACATTACATGTATTTTCATATCCCTTGACAACAGCAAATATGTAGTCTATATGCATAATGGATTAATCTTTGCCTGGGAAAACATCTTTATCGAAGTGTATAGGTGAAAGAGACCTTTTTGTTTTTCCTTTTATTTGTTGTGAAATAAACAGACCCACCAGACCACAGAGCGTATGGATGATTTATAGTTTTTCTTTGGATGGTTTGTTATTATCAGAGACAATCAATAGAACAGAAACCCCAAATTAATCTCAATTTCGGCTGCATCATGCGAAGGGAATGCTTAAGGCTGTGGCATTCTCATGCAAATGGAAAAAATAATTATTCCCTAAGTGTCTTCCTAAGCCAGATAGATTCTAGTCAATCAAAGACTCGACCAGCTTTAGGCAACAGAGAGCTAAAAGAAAGACAAACTACAAAGCTTGGATATGAAAAATATGTGTCTCCACTGCCATTTAGGTCCACCCCTGCTCTTTATGTCTATGTGGTGTCAAGATTTGCAGACACAATGCGATGAGAGACTGTCATTAACGATGACAGTGTGACTCGACAGTGCGAGGGCGTGTGAAGGAGAGATGGGAAGCGTGATTGAGAGACAGCATTACAGGAGGGATCTCTGTGAATCCATGGGGAGGCCGTCAACATGAA
Organism: Clinocottus analis; assembly: GCF_023055335.1. NCBI lineage: Eukaryota > Metazoa > Chordata > Actinopteri > Perciformes > Cottidae > Clinocottus > Clinocottus analis. The sequence goes on along the minus strand of NW_027175887.1, from coordinate 7,039,002 downwards.
GGGAAATATAGTTACGGCAAATAGATGGCGGAGAACATGGAAAGAGACGGACGAAGAGGAAGGGATCCAGCGTTATCTGCAGGAGGGGCATACGCCCAGAAATAGTATCGTGTACATTTAAAAATGTTTCAGTCTGGTCTGCTTTGAGAGAAGAATTCATACTCTTGTTCTTGCAGTAATGAACCGAACCTGAGCACATTTTGAGGTACTTGTACTTCATAATATTTTCATCTTTTGCAACTAACTTTATATACTTTTAGTCCACTACATCTAAGAGGGACATATATGTTTAACTTCAGCACATTTATTTATTAATAACAGTTAGTAAGGCTACATTACAGATTCAGATTGTTTGTAACACCCTGTGTGTGTGTGTGTGTGTGTGTGTGTGTGTGTGTGTGTGTGTTTCCTGATTGTTAATTTCCTTCACCTGCTCTCGTTCCAGACTCCTCCCTCCTCCTGTGTGATTGTAAAGCCCCGCCCTCATTGTTTTCACCTGTGTCTCGTTTCCTATCTTCCCCTGTGTATTTAGTCTGTCTTCCTATGTCAGTTAAACTCTAATGTATTATGAATTATATAGTCTAATTTTAAACTATATAAAGTAGTTAAGTTTAGCTCCAACTTTACCAGCTGCAACAGTGAAGTGATGAAAACATTAATTCATCAATAATTATAATCCATCGTAAATATATCTTTTGAAATCGGCCACCGTGAGTTTGGTGTATTTTGTTACTTATAAAAATGTACAATATAAAAATTTGAACTTAGAACTCTGAAAATATTTCCTTTGACGTGGGAAACACTGTCATCCACTCCTTCCTCCTCTCTGCTGGTGGAGCCGCACACCTCACTCGAGGCAAAAAAGGATGAAAGACAATTATCACATCAGACCGCACAAAAGTGATCCTCTTAATCTTTTCAGAGTTTTCAGGAGATTATTTATTTTCACTCAAGAAGCGTACAGGATGTTACTGAACGTTTGTCACTGTGAGCTTGAGAAAAGTAGAAAATGTGTCGCAGATACTCCTTTGTGTATGAAAAAAAGATGCATCTATACATGCCATACATAGATGGAGGTGTAGGCCTTAGGCACAAGCATGTGTCTTGATCTGGAAGGTCATGAGGTCAGAGAGTGGGAATTGGCAGAGCAGAGTGTGATAGACAATGTTCTTTGTCTGAGAAATAACAGACAGCCTTGGTTTTATGATCTTTAGATGCTGTAAAAAAAAAAAAAAAAAAGAAATCCATCCTCGGGTATAATGTGGAGCAGATCTACGTGAAAAAGTTAACATCAGCCACCAGCAAAATTCGTATACATTTCAGCATGAGTTGGTAAGTTTGTTTACCCTATGAGCGGTTTGGAGGCCTTGCAAACCACAATTATTATTTTTAAGGAGAACTTTATAGGACTACTGTCAAGAGACTTAAAATTCAGGACAGAAAGCCAGCACATGGAGTTTGAAAGACGTGTGCATTCAGGGTTTAACGGAAGACTGAGCTGCTTTTATAGGAAATAAAGAACCCGCCGCTTTTGGAGCCTGATCCTCTCGAGGGACGAAAAGACAAGACATGAGGGGTTTCCTTCGTCCCAGTATTTTATTAAGCTGCTCTTATTAATTACCATGAATATTCAATGTGAAATGAATCACCTGCTGAGCAGAATAAAAAAAGAAATCATGATGTATATCATCTCAGTTTAGTTATCGATGAGTGTTTAAATAATTGCCTCGCTCATTAAATATGTGGCTTTTGTTCTGCTTGTTTTCCTGGAAGCTCAATACATGTAATTAGGTGAAGTTATTTCTTTGACCGCGAGTGGACTAGTTCAAAGCCTGCCCCTTTTAAAAAAGAAATTAAATCTGTTTTTTAATAAAATTACATTTCAATTAGTAAGGACATTTTGTGGGTACTAACTTAAGTCTGGCTTTCTAATAATATTGCATATTGTTTGTGTGCTTGTTTCTCTCTCCATGGTCTTTATGGATCTGCATGGAAACAATGATAGGGACATCACCGGAGCTCAGCTAATTAAAGGTGATATTATTATTATATGAATGCATTTAGAGATGTAAGTATATCTCAAATCGAAACAGTTACTTTATGGGGACAAAAAGGAAGACGATGCTTCTTGAAATCTGCTTTGTGGCGATAAAGGCAAGGGTACTGATAATATAAATTTAAAATTCCTGTAGATGCTTTTCATATTCATGTCTAGTGAAGTTCAGACTATGTTAGCAAGGTCAGTACAACACAGCTATGCAGCTGTGGTTGTGTCTAGAAATGTCTGGTTGTCAAGGGAACTTTAGTCACTTGCCTGCACTTCTCAACACACACACACACACACCTGTTTATCAGTATATTGACACAAGAGAGAAGCAGACTGGACGTTGCACGTCTCTTTCTGTGAGAAAAGATGAGAACACAGGATTCTCCTCCTCCCGACAGGATAGAGCGAATCAGATGTTAGGACGAGGGGACACGAACCTGTGACGATAAAATGTGTATGAAAAGGCCCCACTTCCGTTTGTGGGGAGTTGTTCTTTTGCCTACCTGAACGTTGGTTGTTCAACTCATTGCTTTTGCAACTGCAACGCTTGTTACTTTACCTGTGATCGAGGAAATAAATTACGAGAAAGAGAGAAGTTGTATGAACTGAATTCTTCTGGAGGCGACACCAGGCTTCCAATATTGATACACGCTAACAGTAGGACCATTATTGTGGTTAAAGTCCCAATAATGGCCGGGGCTACTTTTTCACACCATCATCAGACCACATGTTGGATTTTCTACTGATCGGTTATCAATACGCACAAAATAAATGCTGTAGATTCCAAAATGCCTCCACTCCGGTGCCATGGGGTTACAACAACAAGAGTTTGGGGATGTGGTGAAGGTAGTGGGTCGTCCTGCAGGGTAGCTGAAGGCTGAGGCCAGTGCTCAGAGTTTAACAGTAGCATAAATGTGGAAAGGGCAGCCAGAGTTAAAAGCCATGGCGGCGTTGGTTGGACTTACACGGAAATGCTTTTTACTGCTGGTCCCTGTGGGAGAAACATTGAATTTGTAGTAAATCAAATTAAGTGGATAGCAGGATGAGCTAAGACACAAAAGACTGCGATGAAAGAGCGTTGTAGAGTTTGTGTATGCTGTGTATTATAATGATATCTAATCATATATGTATTGGTAATTCCTGCCATCTACAGACATTTGTGTATCTTTTATTTGCTGTTGTTTGGTTGCTGTTATACTGGTTTTAGAATTGCCACTTATGGAAAGGGATGTGGTTTGATGTTTGCACCACCTGCAGCCAATTCATTCTACAAGTACTTGTAGTTTTGTAAATGCTGATGTATGTGCATCAGACCAGGCATGTCTTAATTATTGCTGGTGCTGTTATTAGCAGGTTAAAATACAGCACACTGATTTTTTGGCTATTTAAAGTTTATTTTGAGCTCAAAAATGGTTTGAAAAGGTTGAAAGGCAATAGTTTCTATTTATCCTTTCATAATTTTTTCATTTTGTGGTTTTAGTTGACAAAACATTCATCAAATTCAGCATTTGTTACGTACTTGGTTTTTAAGAAGGATACAAACAGTCCACTACTCTTAACCTCAGGAATACTTCCTGTTTTATAATTTGATTAATATTATCAGTGTCCTAGCAAAATGGAGCAGTCTGGTGTGTCATCGTCTTCTTCTTTAACAGAGTGCACTTTCCTACTTTCTTTTGAAACAGCTGTGTGTGGAAAGTCACGTGCATGTGGGGGTCATTTGTAAGCCCTGCTGGCTTTGCACTGTTGGTTCTTTTTCTGGTGCATCAAATGATTTTCGGACAAAATAGAGGTCCATAAATTTCAGTCTGATGGAGAGTCTTCCATGAATGTGGAAAGGCCATGTTTATAAAGAGTTCTCATGAGTTAAATTTGTCCTGTATTCACTGCCGGCGAACCACGCGCATCTCACTTTTTAAATGTACGGTCTTTGCTGATTTTTTCCTAGAAGCTGAAAACATTTAATTAAGCGTTGTAATTCTTTTCCTGGCATTTACTGAGGAGCTGTTTATTTCAGGTTCCGGCACTGTGCTTGTACTATATTACGATGTGTGCTTTCAAAGACAGATCTTTAGGTAGCAAAATAGTGAAAAGATAGCAAAATAGTACAATCTGCTTTTGAATAATGGATTTTGAAAACCTGTCAGGAGCTCTAAAAGGTTTGTGCTTTCAGATTAGTTTCTTTGGGCAGATAAGGACAATGACAAACCCAAGTAAAGCTGGGTGATATGGCCAAAATATTCTGTCATGATATTTCATATCTTGATAACTATGTATCACAATAGCTTGTTTTCTGATAGCCTATGAAATAACCACATGATTGTGTGGTGAATTACATCATTGACAAGTGCAATTTGTTATTTTCACATTTAATTAAGAATTTTAGTGCAAAATAATCAGATTCCATGATAAATGTGAGTTAGTATGTGCTTGTTATTATCAAGGTATTACTTTTAACTATGATTGCAACAAATGATCAGCATTAAAATAATAACATTTTTCTAAAATGCAATCGAAAGGGAGACCTGTATACCGCTTTCCTATCATGACAAAGTCCTTTCAACTAGTCAGGACATCCTGTGGGTGCTAATTCAAGTCTTGCAAACGTCTTACGGGATGCCCTGCACATCACTGTGATTGCAGTTTCCCTCGTTGGCCTTTATGATGCAGTCAAGTGTTCAGTGGACATGGAAAGGAGCCAGCGACGTCACAAAGAGGGGGGGGGGTTCCCTTCCTATGAAGTGCAGGTGCGGATCTTGTGAATTTGAGCAATTTTGCAACGCAATCTAGGCTGGTTTTGTTTAGTTTTTCAAATACAGATCTCTTTTTTGTGATATTCATCAATTAAATTTCATTTAGCTGACTCATTTATCCAAAGCGATTTACAATAAGTGCATTTAACCATGAGAGTACAAACTCAGAACAACAAGAATAAAGAGGCTGTAGAGATGAACCAAGGAGATTAAGGCATCCGGGTGAATTACTGGCAGGGATAAACTCCAAAAGCTTTTAAACAATGTATAAACACAATTGTGCAGCACAAAAATAGGACATATATTGTTAGTGCAACTCAAAGTGTTATATTTTCATGCCAGATTATTTCTTCCGAGCCCCCGTCTTGTGCAACTGCTGTCTGCCAAGGGCAACCACAGGAGTGATCTTATTCATAACAATGAACTTTTGGAAACCTCAGTTTCAGGCTTTCAGCGTGTAATGAAGGAAAGAGAATCTTCCCCCTTACCTGCTCTCCTAACACCCAGAGGCCCAAGTGCTCGCCACACAGGTTGCTCACATGCGCGCTCACTGTGACAGTAACACGTCTGTTATGCTACATAATAAGACAATAACTTATAGCACCAGCATTTCCTGTTAAACTGACATTGTTCATGGATGTAAAAAGAGGCCATTGTCAATGTTGCGTTTTTTGCCCTGTCAAAGCCATGCTGTGCAGCGAATGACTCTGTGCCCAAGACAAAAATAATTCAACATTTGAAGCGCTGCAGCGTGCGCCACATTTCATGTAATGAAGAACAACCGATAACATCTGGCAGGTTGTTTTTCCCTTTTTCCTGTAAATATCAGTCTACGGGAGATATATGGAAAATAAATGCATTATATGATTAATTAATTAATTTTACTGCAGGACTTTTGGCACTTCACCATCTGTCCCATGAATCATTATAATTCCTCTTCCTGTCTAAGGACGTCACAACCTCTGTTTCGATGGCCAGCCACAGAGCCACAGACAAATGCAGGATTTTACGGTGCTGTCTGTCTTTAAACTTTGTTTAGTGAGTTCACAACTCATAGGTTTTAGTTGCTTATTCACTGCAAGCGGGACAATAGCGCGAAGCACTTTAAATAAACGCTCTGCTGATGATTAAAAAATTTCTCCTTGGAGATTAATAAAGTACTTTTCATTCAAAAAATAAATAAATAAATCTCCTTGGAGATTAATAAAGTACTTTTCATTTCATTCATTACTCTTCATTCGTTTTTAGACAAACTGCCTCCTATTTAACTTCGGAGGTGGCGCCCCGTCCATTCTGAAGCGTTGCTCAGTGGCGCATGTAGCAACAAAAAAGGGTTTGTCTTCTGAGTATAGAAGTCAGTTGAAAATACTCAAATCGCCCTGCAATCTTCCGCATCCATGTGCCCTGACAGACCAAGCGCACCAGCGTTTCCCTCAACCACGCCTCCCAGTGATCGGTCCAGCGTCATTCTTCACCTCGTTCCCATGAATTGTTGAGGGAAAAGGAAAAAGTTCTAAAAATGTCCAGATGTCTCTCTCTCTCGATGTAAGTCTATGGGAAGGAGTCATTTTCAGTCCCATGGCATCACGGGTTGGACGCAAAATTGTAATTCCACTTTTTGGCCACTATTTCAAATTTGTTTGTTGGGGCTTGACGTATTTACATCAGTCATTTTGTTAGTTCTTTAACAAAAGAAATGTAACCTGCTTCTATTTGGACTTGTATTGAGCTTTCAGCACAGCTGTGCCCTGAGGGCAAAGGGTAAATAGGTATTTTGATATTAATATTTTGAATGTATACGTTTGCTTATATTATTGTGTCTCAGTTGTACAGTTGTGTTGTGTGGGTTAACTCTCTCGGACTAACTAATCCCTTGAAGATAAACAAAAAGACACTGTGGTATCATCTCGTAAGCTGCTCATCTTTGTTTGTAATTTATAAGAGGAAGGTCCTGACACACGCTGAGAAGCTTTATTGTGTATGTCGCTTCTATTATGAGCAGAAAAAGCAAACAAAAGAGACAGATTGTGTCATCTAAATCAATATTATTATTTATTCTCCTTCTGTGTCCAGCACTGATAATGTATTTGAAGACGTTCAGTTGGTATCTGGAGGTTCACATAATAAAGGAATACCTTGATCACACAATTAACCTCTCATTATAATATGTGTTTTTTTGTGTGTGCAAGTAGGTTTTCACACAAACTAATGCACATGAAGGGTCTCTGGTAAGTCTTCAGTAAAAGCAAAGAGAATATGTGATACATTATTCTGGTGTTCCCATCCCACTGCTGTTTTCATGCATGGGCACAGATAATGCACCCATAGGCAACAATTTATGAAATTCACTAAGAAAACATCATGCTGGACTTCATGTGGTAGGCCTTCTCCTGACCTATGATCACTTTTTTGAGAGGCAAAAAATGCATCGTTCTTCAAACTATTAGAGGTGATTTCACAACACGTCATTCAAAGCTTGACAGGTCTCCAGTGAAGCTATAGTAGGACAACAAACACAGAAATCTCCACGCTCCAACACAGTGAGCGATCTTAAGGTGTTTATCTGGGTCGCTGATGTAAATAACAAAAAATAACTTGCCTTCCCCAAAGCGACCTGCTGGGGGAAAACTTCATGACAAGGCACGATGGCCTATTACCAAAAGCAGTCTGTCCCTCTTGCCTTCCTTTTTTAAAGATTAATAACTCTCGTCCAGGTCTTCCAGTGCAGACCACTATCTCTGGATATCTGCGTCAAAACAAACAAAGTTGATGGCAATTATTTCCGGTGCTCCAGATCACATTGTCCTCCCTCTGATGTTCTCTCATATCCTCACTAATCACGGCTTACAATTCACCTCCACTCTGCTGCTCTCCAACACGATGTCAGTTAACATCAGAGGTCAGTTTGACCATGGCATTAGTCCTGATGAAATAAAAGCAGACTGGAGTAGCACCATCTTTGGCATCTACCTTGCTTCGCATGCAGACGTTTCCGTTTCGCAAGCACAGGGCGGCGACGAGCTCGACCCTTACAACCTTCATCTGCTCAAGACTCTTTTGGCAAGTTGACTTTTGAGACTTTGGAAAGGATGATGAAATTGTCAGCGGCTGATGTCTCCGCTCCATAATAAATGATCGCCATGCACTCGCATGAATGCAACCGCGTGCATTTTAACTCGAGCACACACAAATGATCGCACGTGACCATTTTTGTCTGAGTCTGGTGCCTTGCTTTTAGATGAGATGGAAAGTATTAGGACACATGTTCAATTCAACACATTTAATTATTCAATATTTTTTGGTGTCACAATGTTCCCTCCTCTGTGCCAGTTAGTGGCAATTTATATTTGCAGTGGTGGAGTTTACTGTGGTTATTCAAAAGAATAAATGTTCTACTTCCCGGTGTTGTAGTGAATGTGAAAAGGGGTTTTGTTGTTGGAAACGACTGATGCCTGTACAATTACTTGTGGAAAAAACTGTAAATGTGACAATTACTTCAGCTCACCAATATGTTCTCTGTTAGCATTTTGTTGACTTGAAAGAAAAGTCTGCCAATGTTCTACATTTTTCTCTCAATCATTGGGTTTTCCATTTATATCCCAAGCTGATAGAGCTCCATTCTTCCCTCTTAAAATCAGTGAGTCACACAATTATCGTGAGAGACATGTTTTACTACCATGCAATGAATTGGCTGACGTAAACCAGAACACAAAGTCACCAAATCTGTGGCTGAAAATAGCCTCCATGTCTACAAATACAGTATTTGTTTTCTGTTTGAGTAACATTTGCAGACTGCAGAACACATTGGATGTGTCTGGGAGTGTCACATCATTAGTCTCACATCAATAGATGCCTATAGCACACACACAAGTAGTGAAGATACAGTAGCAAAAGCTGCAAAGTTGTGAAGGATGCTGCTTTTCGGCTACTTTTTTGGGGATATAATAATGCACTGACTTTTTGACAAGACGGAAAGTAGTGTGGGCGTATTTAGAAAACCATGAGAGTCTTGAAATGTCATATGCCACTAAAGTGCGTTGTCTACAAGCTTTCATTAAACATATAACAATATATTGGGGTGTCACGGTTGCCTAGTGGTCTAATGTGCTCCAAGTATCAACGCGACAAGTTGCTACAGTAAGCGATGTTGTTGCTTTGAATCTGCCCATGAAACCTTTGTTGCGTACCATCCCCTTCGCTCCACAGTTCCTGCCATGCAACGCTATGCTATCTGATAAAAAAAATGCAAAAGACGCCATGTACTTGTTCCCCTTTTTACAAAGATTACATAGCAATACATGTGCTTATGGCTAAGGGCTTTGTACGTGGTACAGGGTTCACATCTCGCTGCCTTTCAGTCGGATCCAGGCTGCCTGGTGGGTCAATGGTGTTGTGGTCCAGTAGACCGATGCGGTGGGGTTTAAGCAGGCTCTCACCATGTAACTCATCCAACGCGCAGCATGCGGCTCATCTCCCTGTAACCGTTCCAGCCCAACACCGTCTCATCGGTGAAAATCAGCACAAATGTGAATACACGTTAGCTGACCTATCGAGAGCCACGGCTATGGGAGCGGGGATCGATCCTGGTCGCATGAGTCGCCCGAACGGTTATCTCATCAGCTTTGGGCGGCAGCACTGACTCACTGACGGAAAAGTTGGATCAGAGGCGTACGATTACGATCAGGCCATTTGCCAATTAGTACCGACGGCACTTCCACCCACCCTGGGCTTCAGACAGTGGAAGGCCGAGGCAGAGCGATGAATAATACAGACAGAAAGGCAGCAGCAAGATAATAATGAGAAGAGTGAGGAGATGCACCTCCGACTACTCTATCAGGCACCATCTGAATGCTACACTGAGCAATCAGCTCCCATTCCCCTATACTCCTCTTATACTTTCTTACTTTCTACTCACCTCGCTCTACGGATTTTCCTCCTGTTTACTCTTCATGTCTTCTGGTCATAGAAATCTGAGCGAATTAATCACACGACTAAATGGTGACTGGGAGGTGGGTGCAAGCATCCACCCATAGCTTTGAATCAGCGACGCCGCCGGTCTCGTAAATATACTTCTGCATCACGCACAAGGCGGGTTGTTGTGGTGCAAGATGCAGCACAATGGCAGAATCTCTTTTCAGCATGACAGCGGGGTTGAGAGGGGGGTAAAAACGCCTCAAAGCATAAATTATTGACTGAGATCAAATTAAAACTGCATTTCTAGGATAAAATCTCTGAAAATGAGGCCTCTTTTGTGGAAAGTGACGTGTTGGAACAATGTTTTGGCAGCTGTGTGTTGAAAATCTTTTTTTATGCTCCGACCGAACATTTCCAAAACTCAAGATAAATAAAAAGGAACTGCATAAGGACAACCTCGTCAAACTTTTAGCAGTCTTGAGTGTCAACGCATTTATTTTAAATTATTTTGTAGCCCTCGGATTAATTTAGCCTCTGAAGAATCAGTGTGTAAATAAACTATTTCACAGTATATGAAATGCAGCAGTTATTTGCTGGATCTGAAATTTAAATTAAGTTATTTCATGAATTGTGTTGCACCTTCGCTAAGCCCCTCCCCCTAAAGGCACACTGGTTAATCATAGTGGTCAGGCTCTGCTCCATAGACTCTTATGGAATAGAGTCAGATTTCTTAATTTTCAGGCTGATTTCGTGGATTAGGAGCTCTCTCATGGTGAAACGCTGCGTAGTAAGAATACATGTTACACGGAGAGGTTCTACGTGAAAACCTGCAAACATGAGCACGCTAGCACATCATGAACTAGCACTAGCACGTATACGCTACTGAAGGTAAACCGATACTGATTGCATCTGCTGCTTTTGCTTTTTAATGATTGTAAGAGTGAATCAAGATCTAACTGGCTTTCCAGGAACAGTTTTGTTCTTTCATTTCATCGTCTCCTGTCTGATCACCATGTTCACTTTACACTTTGATCCGGAGGCTTTAGCTTCTGTCGTCATCTTTTCAACCTGTTTTTGCTGGCAAATCAGTTTTTTTTCTGTTTGATTCTCTCTGAAACTGTCTTTTTGTTCTTTTCTAAAGTTTGATGTTATTTATTTATTGAATGCAGTTAGTGACAGGGAGCTCTGACAGTAGCGGCGGGTGACGGGGCTCAGCAAAGAGTCAACGAAACTTGTTTGGGACGGGAGTGGGCATCCTTCGAATTATAATTTTTTTTCAAACCGTGTGTGTGTGTGTGTGTTTGTTGTTTGGGAGAAACCACAGCACCCCTGCTATAGAAAATTGCATAAAACATGATACATAACCCGACAGAAGTAGAATCTCTTATTCACTGTCACATTTCAGCGGGTAGAAGATTAATTTCCTGAAAGGTATTTCCTTTATCAAGCCTCAGCAAAAACAAAACAAAAAAGAAAACTGATGAAATGATATATTGTCTGAAAGCTTGTGTATCGCCTGCAAAAGTTTTACAAAACACAAATTTCCATATTTTCAAACATGCTGTGCTTTCAGAATGGTTATCGCCACTGACAGCAGCCCTGTGAAAGCGTATTGATTGAAAATGTCAGTTAAGATACGGTGTAAGGAATGATGAAGACATCTGAGTACCTTTCATTTTCTCACCCACTCTGTTTGTCTAAAGTGCATCTCTTGGTAATAATATTTAAAGGGTGCAAAGTCCTTTCTCTAGCAGCTCTTCCTTTTCTCTTTCTCCAGCAACTGCATGAATTACAAATTCATTTTTATGGCCTCTATACTTCTGTTTAATCTCTGTTCTCTAGTTTAGGTGCAAACTGAATATCCATCTTTGTCAGGAGATGAGACGTGATCAGAGGATGACGGAGGAATTCCAAAGTAGAGTCTTTTAAAAGGTTCGAAAACGTCTTTCCTGAGATCTATTTATCTCTAATGTAAATCTCACTGCTGCCATCCATAAGGGGAAACTCTGCCACATCAGCTGTGTCATAAATGACTGCCCGGCTGAAATATCTCAACCTCACTGCACTCGCAGACATCTAGAGTGCTGAAGGCTGTCCAGATTCACAGTTTATCAAATCTGCAGAGGCCTCGAGTGCACTTTCTGCAGCCTTTTGGGGAGTCTGTTGCAGTCAGACTTCAGAAACAACAATAACAACAACAAAGAAGCATCAAGCATTCAAGGTCTGGCGAATCATTACGTCCTTCAAGAGTATCTGGTGAAAACAGGTGAAACATATCAATGGAGGAAGTTAGAAAGACAAAGAAGCACTGGAGCAATTGTGATTCTTCATTTGGACGAATGCAATACTCTTTTTAGCCAAATACTAGATGTTAATAATTAACCGTTAACAAACAATACACATATCAACCAATTCATGTACTTAATGCAATCAGCCAAACAGATAAAAGAAATATCAGATATAAGAAAAACGCTGAAAGGAGAAGAATTGGTCCACCTTAAAGGTCAGCCGATCTCAAGTGTATCTGCGTCAGAGCGGTTGCTCTCTTCGGGGCTAAAGCCCCTCACTTTAATCAGCAGGTGGCAGGCAAGACACTGGTACTTGTCTGGGGTCTCGTGGTGTTGTCACAATTATTCAATGACACACAAGCTGCACACACACACACACACGACACTGCTGCGACCACAGCTATAACGTGACTGAGAGAGTAAACAAGGGAATTCCACGGCGTCACCGAGTCAGAAGGATGTACTGTACTTCTGTGATCACTGACATTTTACTGAACACTCAAACGCAACAACGTCTCTAAATCGTTGGTACATAAACGCCTCTGGGATTTTCATACTGTGACAGTTTCTGTGCTTTGATGCCCACCATCACTGACTGACTCTCTTTGAATAAATTGGAGAAGTTTTAAATGGGGTGATATTCCCCTTTAAATTTGAAATGCTGATTCGCACCGGGGGTCATGCCAAGCTGCTATAAAGCCTCTAAATCCACTGGATATTTTCTTTTTCATTATGCGGTTGTGTGTGTATATACTACATGTTTCCCCAGCCTGTGTGTGCGTGTGACTGTGTGCGTGATTATCCGTGCATTGTGCCTCTTTGTGTTTTCCTGCCTCTGTGCTGTGAGAAGCAGGCATGCTGATGTCTGATCCAATCACTCTCAGCTCTGGAGGGCCCGAGGCCCGAAACAGCGAGAGACTGTGAGTGAAAACAACAGGAAACCGAGAGAGTGTGTGGGCTGTGCATCTATATTAATGTGTTTGGTTTTGAGGTGTTGTGTGTCAGTGTGGTCACGGCCACTATGTTAACAACACAACTGCAGATAACTGCTTAAGGTTGGAATAATGAAACATGTGATTAGTCCAGTTTTGTAACATAATCTGCTCTGGATTCATTTATTTTGATCTATTTACGGATGAAACTGCAACGAGTGTTGTCATCTCCAGCAGTAAACGGGTTAACCTTCATATCATTAACATATAAACCTGTGTTTTAACTGTCAACGACCGCAAATAGGTTTTATTTTGCAATAGAAAGATTTTTTTTTTTGATTTGCAAGACTGAATATATTGAGCCATAAAGCAAACTTCTAAAAACAACAACATGGAGTGACATTTAAAACTGTCAGACAAACATGAGCTACCACACAATGTCAAAACAAAGTAAGCTCCAACATGCAGAAGCAGCCAATGTGACATATCTGCTCTTCGATTGGGGTTATCACATGGCCAAATACTACTTTTGGTACTTGAACTAATTTAGTGGCGATTAAAATAAAGAGTATAGGTTGGATTCACTCTCTCACAATAGATATAATTTACTGCAATGGGAGAAAACCTCTCTATTTCAACATATTAAACTTGAGCATCACACACAATATTTAAATGAGGTAATACACAGAAAACAATTGAAGTTGGAAACAGTTCACGAATGGAGAATATACAACATTGCAGAAATAAAAGAACAAGTTAAGGTTACTCTACTGTCTCCATTGTGAGGACATGTTTTGGTTTTTCTTGCATCAAGACCAAACATCCTTATACAACTCAGTAAATAAGAACACATGTGGACCCTTTAACTTGAGATAATACTGGAACTCAGCTACTTGTCATGTGCACACAGCGTGTTGTCGTGGTGTTGAAGAGTAACACCAGCATATAACCAGGTACAAGGTTGATATGAAACAACGTCGCTGTCTGCTGCAGCGGAGCAGCTAATCAGATATGGAGGCTGCAAACTGATGTTAGCGCTGCACTTCTCCCCGGTGAATGTTTGTTTGATGGCTCGTACAGCAAGCTAAGGGTCAGGACAAGACATGTGTTCATGTTGTAATGTAGATAAGGAGAGTTTGGTTTTGCTCAGGCTGCAACCATCAGTTGTGCCAAGTAAAGCTGGTGTGACCATCAGGCGGCATCTCCTCCAAATGCAAAAATGAGTCGTGTTGCATGGAAGTCTATGAGAAAATGACCCTCCTGCTCACTTGATTTAATACCTCAGTAAACTTTGTAAAGACACGTTTATGATCTTAATTGCTATTTTCAAGTCTTCTTCAATACAGCATAATGTTCATCTAGCAATGTATGGTCCCATTTAGATTTAAATAGACCATAAAGCGGCTCAGGCTTTAGGGCGGGCTTACTGTGATTGACAGGTCGCTGCCGCTACCAGAGCCAGCGTCACAACGCCAACATGGCGACGGCCGTATTCCAAAAGAAGACGCCAGACTTGAGGCTTCATAACGTCCACAAACGTGACGTGGGTGACATCACCATGACCACACACACACACACACACACACACACACACACACACACACACACACACACACACACACACACACACACACACACACACAGGTCTCAGCTGGACATACAGTTGCTAAGTAAATGTTTCTCTCCCCCCGTCAGCATGGACTGCAAAAATCTAAACACAATGAAAGTTTGTTGTAGTTACTTTAATGAATGAATACTATTATTTTTTAATGGGCTATTAAGGATTTATAATGCATGCAAAAACAATCCAAACAAAACTGATGCATTGATAACCATGATAATGGCACACCGTACTTTAGCTTAAAAAAAAGGCAGTGAGGGAGGGAACTGGTCCAAATCAGAGCATCCTGAAGCCATCATGGTAGGAGCATCCTCAGCTTCTGTGCTGGTAGATCTCTTGATATTTTCACATCTCATTTATTGCTTTTACAACAATACCTCCGATCTTATCTGTTTCATTACCCTCCCAATTATTCTCCCCAGTTTCTTTGACATGTACCTCTCCGTGCCCATTTCATCATTTCAGACTCTCTGTGTCTCCTTCTTCTTTGATGCATCAAAAGAAATGTATGAATACAATCTTTGAAATGCTGGAAGTCAGTCTGAATGCCTGTACCGCTCTCATTACTAGATGAATATTACTGGTATGCCTGCACATTAACTATGCATTCTGCTTGAATGAGATGAATACAGAATGGTATTACACGCACCAGCTTTTCTTCACATGCGGTGTAGGTCATGCGCTGTTTTATTGCACGCGCATTGAGAGAGTGGGCAGGACATAATGAAAATATGTGCTCAGGTTTCAGACTGAATGCATACTGAGAATCCTTTCAGGTTATTTTTCACATTTATTTCTTAAAATCACTGCCTCTCAATATAATGATGAGGATGATACATTGGCACTGAGCCATTGTCGTGGTTTGGGGAGATCCTGCTCTCCACACCTTTCACAAATAAATCCATCAGTCAGATTCTCTCAGGTGATTTGCCTCAAGGATGAGAAGCAGATGCTGCGGCGAGGTTTGTGTGCCAGTATGAAAACATCAAATGAAAAACAGAAACAGGACGAGACAGAGGCTCGGCCGTGACAGGTGACAAATGGCATTGATAGACTGAGGGATACAGGACGCGACTGCGTGGCTTCACCAGCTCACACCCCTCTTCTCTTTGACTGCTCTGAAAATTGATCCGGGCCTTCAGTCCCGTCTGGGGTTTTTAACCCGTCACCCTTTCATGTGATCCCCCACTCCAGACACACAAGGCAACTTTTACTCCATCATTTTGGTTTGCTTAAGCAGATGTAAAAACATTTGGTGGCTCCTAATGTCTCGATCGAGTGCCCCAAAATGCATCTCTTAAAGCAGAAACCAGCGACAGGAAGTTAACTCAAAATGACAGTTCAATTTTTGGGGTCAATCCAGGTTTAATTAAGTCGATTTAGAAAGGATTTTTTTTGGTATTATCGTCATCTATTTGCATAAGAACAGACCAGATTGACATGCATGGGAATACATTAAACCATAACTAGTGTCTGATTGAAAGAGTTGTTTCTGAGGTTCAGATCAGCTGAACAGAGTCATGCTCTGTTCGACTTAGAGTCCATTTGGAGTTCAGCATTATCATGAAATGAAATTACAAATGTTGGCCAAACCTTCGATGAACGTAGGATCCAAACTACCGGAATTAAGTCTCTGGGACTAAGCGATCAAACGAAAGTCTTCTCATTTACAGGATGGATATCATCAAACTGAAGTAATGATGAGACAGGACCAGAGTCTGAATGTCTCACGATGGTGAAACTCTAGTGTTGTTTTCATTGAGACAGTTTAAGGCGGCATCCCTCTCTTTTTGTTGCAATCAATGCATTTCAATGGAAGCCATTTGGGATTTCAATTACCGCTCAACGAAGACATCAGTTTGAACAAAAGAAAAGAAGAAAGACTCACATCTCTGTCTCCCGGTGGAGATTTTGAAGACTCTGTGTCTCGGCTTCGATTTAGTGTTGAGGGGGTTTTCCAATCACTTCTGCAGTCTATTGTTTCAAATGACATTGACTCGTGAATTTTTTGTGATGAATACATATGAACTGCTTTGTCTTTTCAGCTTTTTCGGACATAAAAGTAGTTTCAAGGAAGGATATGAAGTGGCCCCTAGAACGGAGAAGGCTTTCTTTGAGCCCTCCATGATTGATCAAACCACCATTCCTTTTTCCTCCTTTCACTTCCTGACACATCCACTCTGTGCGTCAGTCTCTAACTCCCTAAACTGCATCTATTATTTACAAACTCTGAGCCTCCTCAAGTTCCCGAGGCTATGTCTTAACAAAGGGCTAGAATATGGATTCAGGTTCAGTTTTTAATGAGCTATTATTGCCGAGCAAAGGAACCATCATGTGTGAGTCAAACGGTCGATTTCATAAAGTTTATTTGAGTTTGTTTGGCGCTGTGTTTCGCCCCACTGCCCCTCTATTGCAGTACGCTTGTTTTCTGCTTCTGTCTCTTCGGTAATAAATATCTCCTTGCCGCATTCAGAATTCATTAGGACCTTATCTCTGCTAATACATCAGTTGATCTGATTCCTGTAGGCCATTTGCATTGTATGGAAAGACAGAGCAAGGGATGCAATCTTGGTTTATCTATTTAAACGACTGATTAAAAACCTTGGGTGTGCTCACTGGCGTTGGTGCAATGCATCCCCCTGGACTCTTTCAGCTATTAGAGGCGACATAAAAATACCAAGAGCTCTGTAAAGCTGCTGCCTCTGGCTCATATATGGATAACCACAGAGAAGCAGAGGGTTCAAAGCACTTAACAAGTATCTCCCCCCCCCCCAAAAAAAAATAAAACAGCAATTGTACTGTAACTTAGCAACTGCAGGGCTGTCGATCTGTACAGTCCTCACATGGTCGTGTTATAAGAATCAAGTACCGAGTGCAACATGGCCTCCGTCATCTGAGGGAGAATTGCTTCACCGGAGACCAACAGCACGGATGAGTATTTCTTCACCGTCCTGCTCAGGCCATAAATGTTACATTGAGATGACGTCCGCGAGTCTGCGAGTGGACTTTACAAACAATAATTTGATGATCTGGTTTTCCAGATCTCGCTCAAGCTCTTACTGCAGAATCATGCTCTTTGTGTTTCACTGAGGAAGAGAAACAAACAGGACAGAAAAGGGAACGACAACTTTTTGCTTTGAAGTTCTCTCTGTCGCACACTGGGCAGGTAATGAATCAAGGATCTAGTTCAGCTGAGGCAGCAGTCTGTACAAACAGGACTCTATCCACTCTATCAGTCACCCACATCCCCCCTTGAGCTCGCTAAGAAATATTTGTGCCACCGTCTGTCTGTGTTTGTACTTGAGCAACTTGTATCCGTGTGTCTTCAAAGCATCCTGTTGAAAGAGAGCCAATGTTCTCTGCCAGCCAGGTGGCTGCTTTTTTTCTACAATATATGTTGTGTGTCCACGATGTGCAGAAATTTAGGTTAGGTATGTTCATGATTATTTTTAGAATAATTATTATTCGACAGGTTGACGTTGTCAGTTAAAAGACAAAGTAAAAAAGTAAATTACAGAGAAAAAACTCTCACTTAAAGGAGAATAGCGCTGGTCCACCTGAAAGGTCAGCCCTCCTTCCAGGGTCCGTGCACATTTGAATCAGCATTTCAGTTTCCACCTCCATAATGGCTTATTTCCATCTGTCGTGGCTGGGCAGGTTGCGAGCAAGAGATGGGACCTTGACATGAGGCTTCTGAAGTTGTGGCAGTTATTCAGCGACAAATCAAATGTCCACACACTGCTACCCTCTCCAACCAGACCTTCACCATCACGTGTCCAGGCTTGCGGTACACTGGTGGAAACTCCGACCGCCGGGACCGCTAAACTGAGTTGCGCGGTGGAGACAGGTGAACTGGGATGCCTGTTATGCATA
Source organism: Clinocottus analis (assembly GCF_023055335.1). Taxonomy (NCBI): domain Eukaryota; kingdom Metazoa; phylum Chordata; class Actinopteri; order Perciformes; family Cottidae; genus Clinocottus; species Clinocottus analis. The sequence goes on along the minus strand of NW_027175887.1, from coordinate 7,020,574 downwards.
AACACTGCAGCTGGCGATAACCAATGGATTTAACCCGTGCATCAGCTTATCGTTGCAGCTTGGTGGCTTGTTAATGATCGGTTAACAAGGTTGGCTATTGTTTAAAAAAAAAAGCTTTTTATTGAGCATATATGTAAATTAGTCATTTTACAAAGTTGCATTCAAGGACTTCTACTTTTTAGAACTTATGTGTGTGTTTCTCGCTTGTAGGCTTCTTTTACGGTTTCATTGAAAGCACTTAATAATAATAAAAAAAGATATAAAAAATAAAAGAGGTTCTGCAGATCATTGGTATTCTCTTTGTCTTGTCTTTATCGAGTGTAGTGAAATATGCAGGAGACCGAGGTCAAGCCTTGCAGCATCCTCTTTGTTTACCCATTAGGTCCATCTCCAGAGCCAAGAGCGGGACCAGCAACAGCTCCGGCGTGAAATTAAACAAGGACGTGGGAGAGTAGAACAGGAGATAAAGCGAGGAGGTGAGAGAGTAACATAGTAGTGGACTGAGGAGTCGTGAGGGGGGCGGGAGGGGGGACACTGAAGGTTGTGGTGTTCCCTCAAGCTCACCCCAGCTCATTAATTTTCCCATTTAGTCAGAACAGTGGAGTGTGCAAACAAGAACGGGGGCCTTGCCTACTAATGAGGACAGGATGGGACGAGCAGACAGCTTCTACAGTGTGTGTGTGTGTGTGTGTGTGTGTGTGTGTGTGTGTGTGTGTGTGTGTGTGTGTGTGCAGGTGCGTGTTTGTGTGTGTGTGTGTTTGTTTATGTGTGTGAGTAAGAGACGGAGAGAATGGGTGAGGGTTAAGGAGAAAAACAAGCATATATAAAAGGAAGGGACGACCATGAAGTGGAAGAACAAATAGTCTTTGTTTGGATATGTATAGATTAAGAACCTTAAAGATAAGTATTTGTTCAACTTGCTAAAAGCTAGTGGACACATAAGTACACACATTTGTGTACTGTAAGGTTTGAGCTATGCCCTTTTAAGAAAGGTGTGTAATGCATCACAGAAAGTTCAGGAACCACTTTTTCAGTTCATAAACACCTCCATGCACACACTTGCCTTTTTCTCATCTTTAGATAGTTTTCATTTCACTTTTCTTCAATAGCCCTTACCTAAAATGTGATGAGAAATATGTTCTTCACTCTTCTGCTGAGCAGCTGACCCGTGGCATTAAACTCACTTTAGTCTCATATTTCACCTGGAACACCCATGTTTGTCGCTGTTCGCAATCTGCGTCGGATTTCCGTTCAGTCGGAGGAAGTAAAAGTCTGCGTCCTAGTCGTCGTTCAGTTGGAAAGTCCTAGCGCACCACGAAGTGTCTCTCCAGTCGGGATGCGGACAGCTGTGTCAGCCGAAGAGTCAATCAAGTGCGAGTCACCTCCGGGTCTTCTCCACTGATGACTTGAGTCATGGACTTTTAGGGGGCAGCCCTGCTGTGGCACATAGCTGCTGGTCTCAAGCTGCCGTGACACGTTATTCTATGTACACAGTAGGATCCGTTTCACTGCTGAGTGTCGTGTTCAGTGATAGTGATGATTCATTTATCGTGAGTTTGATCTAAGAAGTCCGTTTTAAGCAGCCAGTTCAGCCAAGGGCAGCATGTGTCTTCTTTTGCACATATTCAGTGTGTTGTCTTTGCTTGTTTTTCATCATCACTGTTTAACACAAATCCCATTTTCAAAGAATAAATCATATTTTTTTTATTATTTCACATAAATATTTGGTAAGAGAAGCTGTGAAAGACTGATTGAACACCTGTTTTAACAGGCATCAACCTGATGAAGGAGGTCTGTCTCTTATAGTTCACAGGTTTATAATAAACTCTCCACCTGATCAACAAAAATCATTCTAATTTAAACACAGATTTAATTTGTATGTCATGGAGCATTGTTGTCACATTGTGTGCGGTAAGCCTGTACTCATTGTGCTAATTTTTTTTATTAACCGCTGTACCTCAGGATTATGTGATGTCACTAGCTTGTAACACGTGGTCCGTCTGCCAGAGCGCGAGATGAGAAATGAGTTTTTAGTTTAATCACGAAGGGCAGATTAACTTTACGAGGGTCTAATTGCCTGACCCTTGTTAATAGAGAGTCTGTGTTGCTAACTGAGTTATATTAGGGTTGGAGCGCAATTCATTTTATGATTTAAAGTATTCAAAGGAGCCGTTATGTTCAACTGGCGACATCGTTACTGCATCATTTCCTGCTGTCCTCCTGGGTGAAATATGGACGCCAATAAATTAGCTGCTTTCGCCATCAAATGCACTCGTCGGTGCCACAAGCTAAACTTGGACCATGTCCGTCTGGAGGATGTGCCTGTGGTGATGTGGAGTACATCTGCAAGGGAAGTAACACATAAAGGTACATTTACTGCTGTTCTGTAATTGAGTAGGTTTCTGCATTTTATTGCCATGCTGAAGGTTTGACGACAGAGATAAGTCCGCCAGTTGATTTATGATTTTCTATTTATTATGTCATTGTAAATTAAATATATTTGAGTTCAGGAGTGTGTGGTAAAAAAAAAGAAATAGGAACGTATTGGGCTCTGTGAATTTGTGATTTTTGAAATTCTTTTGATCGACCGTGGCTCCAGGTCAACATTTTGACTTCACCAATAGCTTGGTTTGTTGCTTTCTATGTCCTGTAAGTGTAGCATGAAATCAGCAAGGAATTAACAAGCTAGCTGGCCAATTAGCCTGCTCCCAAAAGAGTACAACTGAACAACCTCATCCACCTACTCTTGTCACAGCATAGGATATCTCTTCTGAGAAGTCCACTGAAAAGAGAGCAGATGTTTCCACTGTGTTATGACGCTACACTTCTTTCGGCAATAAGCAGACGGTAGACGCGACTGGCCGTCTTTTTTAACGTTGAAAATGAATTGTTTGAGAGGCGCTTCAGCCAAAACTCTGGGGTTTAGTTACTCTTTAAGAGCTGCAGTGATGCTGTAAACTCAATAACAGAGCAGATAAACAGGGTTCGGCCTCCGGAATTGAGCTGCCATGTTAGACTTGGGGGGTGGGGGGGAGTAGCAAGGCCACCTGATTATTAGCCTAAAAGGTGATTGTGGTTGCTTTTATGTAAGCAGAAGATGGAGAGATGTTTTTGTGTGTGTGTGCGTGTGTGTGTGTGTTTGCATTCGAATGCCTGCAGGTGTTTTGTGATTCACAGCCTGCGCTGGTCATAAAAGCAGAGATTTAAGCGAGGAAGGAGAACATTTCAGAGGTAGATTTCTGCAGAATGATAGGGAGGCAATATCCAAAATGAGTGGCTGAATATATATTTACAGGAAATTGAACACTCTGCTTCCTATGGAGGACAGAAAAGGACTCAGGAAATAAATGCATGATTAAATACAGGAGCTTTTTTTTTTTTTTTTACACAATGCATATAATGACACAGAAATACAGGCGGCATGAATAATGAAGAAATACATAAATGTAGAAATATATTTATTTCATAATGTCCTGTTTAGGTATATTTTATGTGGATTTATTCCTGTATTTATTCATACATTTATTTAAGCATGTATTTATTTATTCCTGTATTTTTTATTCATACAGTTATTTAAGTGGTTATTTATTTATTCCTGTATTTATTTATACATTTAATACACATTTATTTATTCATTCATTCCTGTATTTATTTATACATTTATTCAAGCATTTATTTATTCCTGCATTTATGCATAAATCTTTTTAAAATTTTAATTTATTTTTCATTTTCCGTCCTCCATACTTCTCACCGTCTCCATGTTTGCCAACATGTTGGTAGTTTGCTGAGAAAAACACATATTGAAGTGGCCTTTTTGTATATTCCTTGGTGATTCATACAGGGCACAGAGAAACATGCTACTTAGCTAAGCTCAGCTGGTTGCAGGGAACCTTTGTACTTATTGCCTTTGTTTGACGATAAGAGTTGAACGTCTGAGCTCTTGCTCCTCGAAAAAGTGCAAAAATAATAAGTTTTGTTGAAGAACCCAGCAGTTGGTAACATCAAACGCATGCCTTAGGGCTTCAATGCGTTATTGTCTGCTGACTGCTGCTGAGGGGAAGTTCAAGTCCCTGCATGCTTTTGGCTGGATTTCTCCATTTATGATACAAAGTATCTGTTAAGTTGCAAATTAAAGTTCATCATAAGTACATTGAAACAGTAGTTACACAGATTTTGTGTTGAACCACAGACAAAAGTATTGTTAATATAGGTACACAATAAATACTGTGTCACATAGTCTGCTACCATATAATAGGCACACACTATTTACATATGAATCTAAATAATTGTAAGCTTACAATAAATTACATTTCTGCAACTAATCATTCAAAATATCCAATAATAACTAAAGAAATCCTCCACAGTTGGGAAGTAAAAAGACTGGACTGAAGACGGATGGTGGCTTGTCTATATCTACTATGTGATTCATTGTAGTTTGTGGATTTAGTTTTTAAATGTTGGAAACACTGAAAGAAATTGTTCCAGAAGACCACAACGATCAACCTCTACTGTCAATCTGAGGGCAAACATCTGCTACTGTGTTTGAGCTCCTGTGGCGCAATAGTTGACCCTGGCCTCTGATCTCCCTGCAGTGGAAGGCAAGATAAAAATACAGTTTCCCTGCAGGGTCAAAAGAGGATCACATTGTAAGAGTTTCATACGTATTTAAAAACAAAATGCTGGATGAAGCCTCTTTCTGGAGTCAAATGTTTTCCTGTGTGCTATTTACAAAAAGAGCAAGGCTGTTGTACTGCAGTTTAAGCCACAGACGATGCAGAGTTTGATGCATGAGGAACACTTCAGTCTTCTGATCCATAAAACTGAGAGTCAGCCAGAGAGAGAGAGAGAAAGAGAGAGAGAGATTGGATTTCTATCCTCCTCTGTCCCAGAATAGCAAATAGAGCAGAGTGAAGCAGATGATTGGGATTCCTTCCTAAGCCAAGCGGCATTATTGGCATTAATAATTGTGTCTCCAAAAGCCTGACGTATAATCGGCTTAATGGTAAAACCCCTGCAAGCAAACAATAAAAACAAGTCTCTCTTATGTGGCTAATGACGGTTTAGTGCCACCCACTGAAATCAACCGATGGGAATCTTTGTTGACTTTTCTCTCCAGTTTTCCCGTGAGCGCTCCCAGACTGAGCAAAGCAAAGAAAGGAGATCTGCTCCAAAAAAACACTGGAGAGCAGGACATGTATCGCACCTTTGATGATCTTCTTTTGTTTGTTTCATCGTCAGGTGCATCAGCACTGTTTGAGTATCTGTTATACAGTACGTGTGCGTGTCATGCGCCAAGTTTTCCGTTTATATCCTAATTCCAAAAAACACTAAATTCCTATTAAGCTGTTTGCATGGATATTGAAAATGAATATTCCACTAATATTCACGGTTACATGCAGCCGTGCATATTCCAATTAACCTAAAGTGATTGCATGCCGCATCCTTATCATAGGGGCTAGTAAATCCCACATTGGCGCCATTCAAGGCCGTGTTTTACAGGGGTCGCCGTCCTGACACGTCGTTATCTTGTCTAAATATGGAGGAGTAGAACGGCAACAGCCGCTTCCTTCATTTTGCTACTTTGCGTCAAAATATGTTTCCACAGGGGGTGGATTTGTTAAACTGCAAACACAGTCTCAATCTTTAATTCCTTCAACCACCTTCTTGAAAAGGTCGGCATTGTAATATTTACACATGTCCAAAAACTTGTGGATATTCAAATCCTTCCCAATGCTTAAACGTAGGTGCGTTTCTCCTTATGGGCATTCATCTCTACTATCGATAATGTTTTACACCATTATAGATTTGCAGAAATTACTACAGAGGATCATATTTATTCTGCCTTTCCGCTGATCAACCTTGAGATGTGTTTGTTTGTTGGTGGATCACAGACAGAGATTGATGGGGTACAAATGGTGGTAGAAATATGAGTCACCTGATGGACATACTATATATATATATATATATATATATATATATATATATATATATATATATATATATATATATATATATATATATATATATAGTTTCGGAAGTTTGTGTTTGATAGTTTATTTCTCTGATGTCACAATGCTTCTTGGCAATACATCTTATATTTGTGAGGAACATGCATTTGTGGGATGAGTGTTTGACTTGACCATCAGATGTCCATTTTGCACAAAGAAAGGTACAACCAGCATGTATCTGTAATCAGCTAACGCAGCCAATATATTGGTCTCGCTTAAGATCGCGTTCAAACTTTCCACAGTAAATGTTTAAGGCAAGCTTATAACAAAAAGCTGTGAAGGAGGTTGTATCTTCTAAACAGACCCATTTCCCGGTCCCTGTGCACAACTAGGACACGATTTGGGGCAACAGTAAGTGACAAGACATTTGTAAGAAACATTTAATCATCATAAGAATTCTTTTGTTTAATTTTTTGAGAAAGAATTTTAAAAAAAGTAGGCACACGAGCTGAAAATATGGAAACAAGTTGGAAGCAGAAACCTACAAGCGTCTCTGACTGAAAGGGTTTGAGATGAACCAACGTATGGACGGCTTCAAGTAGCTCAACATGGCTTCCCACCACACACCGTAGCTCTTTTCAGCGACCAAAGATACGATAACATTTCTCAGCTATTAAAGTCTACTTTTGTCCCCTTCATGGAGAGAGTGTAGTGTAGCCTGATTGATGTGTTGGTTGTCGCTAAAGGGAAAAAACTCCCCGGAGCTTCATCATGTCCAAGGTCTCTTTCAAGCTGAAGTTCCCTTCAGAGTCTTTCTCTGGCTATATTTGTATTTATTTATTTTATTAATAGTCTAAACCAATTTGTTTTTGCATATTCATGTCAAGTGCCTTAGCTGTAAAAACAACACTGGAGTCTTAGTTTGCAGAGAGCAATGTCTGGCCGTGCATCTGAGAATGCAGGTGGGTTTAGCTGATTGGTCGTGAAACCAGATACTCGACGGAAATCTCCGGAGCGAGCGCTGCTGCCGCTGCGGCTAACTGAATACATGCATTTGCTTTTTTTTTTGTGGGGTGTTCTTTGAGTACAAATGAGTAACTTGAGTTTAAACTCTTCATTTCATCCTCAAAGTGCTTTGAAGACGTGGCTATATTCTACACTGTGTGGTGTTGCAACTATCCAGGGAAAAGCATTATATAATCACACAGGGAATTTAGATTTAGTCTAAGTGAGGGAAATGTAGCATGTTGTAATGCAACTATGAACACATTGGAGTGGATTTTTTCGGCCTAGTTAAATATAGTGTTTCTCAGGGATTTTACCGAGGCCTGCCTCTGTGGCGACTGGGATTTGCCGGCTGAGCAAGAACTTTCATGCAATTCTGTAAATGAGTCCGGATACTCTGCAGGGAAGGGAGGGGGGGTAGGGGAGGGGGGGCTCAATTTTTATAAAGCATCACTGCTCCTATAAAACAATACTGTGAAAACTGTACATTCACTAATACAAACAACTATTTCATATAAATTATATTAGCACATTTTAGTCCTCTAAAGAAATGAGGCAATTTTATATATACATATATATATATATATATATATATATATATATATATATATATATATATATATATATATATATATATATTCATTAATTAGCATAAAGTCAACTTGAAAACAATAAAATGCATCTGTGTGGAGAATAATAACCAGATAATAACACAGCTACTTGACCGTGAAACATAAAGTTTCACAGAGTGACAGGAGAAGAATGTCTGGAGGTCCTAATTAACGTCATTCAAATATCAATGTAACATGTTTACAATTTATAGAGAGGTGAAAACTAACAAGACATGTCAATGCCAGATTGTTAATAAATTCCCAGACTCATGACTTTGTTGGTCTCTTTCAAGAGCGAAAATGTGGAAGAGGAAGGTTTTAGTGACAGTTTTTTATTTACATGCTGCTACAGGGTGTCATTATTGCAATGGTGATTTCTGGCCATTTAAATATGAAATGATACAGCAGCACAAAGCCTTTTCTATGCCATGTGGCATTAACCACGCTGCTCTCCATATATGATTAACAAACACGAAAGTCTGTCTGTGACTGTGAGCCCGCTGTACAATCCTCTGAATGTTTTGCATTATCTTTTGTTCCTCAAAATTCAGTGATGGGTTTTGAACAAACACTCCCTGATTAAAAAGTTTTGTGGTGATGCACCAGCAGATTTGATTAGCAAAACACACCTACACACACACAAACACAATTTTACACACACACACACACACACACACACACACACACACCCTTTCACACAAGGATGCAGCGTGACAACAGAAAGAAAACGCAACATAAACCCAGACCAACAAACAAGTTCGCAGCAGGAGAAATCTCGCCAGCTCAACATCCCATCAATAATTCAACAGCCACTGGCGTGAGAGGCAACACAAAGAGGAAGAGAGAGAAAGAGAGGGAAAGAGAGAGAAAGCGAGAAGCTCGGGAAAGCAGAACAAGAGAAGTGATGAAAGTGAAGGATGGCTGAGGGATACAAAATGAGGAGCATTTGTGTAATGGTATTATTAGAGGCAGGGGTTTGCCTGCAGGGAGAAGTATTGCCTGGTTTCTGAACTGATCATCGCTGCGTTCTCACAGGAGTTGACCTCAGTGCAGAGGCTCAGATCCTATTAGTCCAAATCACTCTGCCATAATTAGTCCCTCACCAGGCGTCGGGCCCATGCTCACTACGTCTCCTCAACTCCACTATGTTTTGCCTTCACTCCTGGACTCTGCCTCACCTCAGAAATGACAATAGTTTCCCTCTGTGCCACGGCTGTGCTTGCTAATATATATATATCATTCTTAACTATAATTTTAAAAATGAACTGCCTCAGAGAGCAGTTGTTCATTTCACTGCTCATTTTTCTTCACATCCTACAAATCCTCCCTCGCCATCAGAAAGCTAAGATAACTCATTTCTCAGTCAATCATCCTTATTAGCTTCTGTGTGAACGATTAGAGACCCAGCAGTTAATTATCACGCCTCTATTTGGGCAATGTATTTAAATCAGAAAATGTCTTCATCTAAAGTCTAAAGTGAGTCTGTGGGACTCTAACCGTGGGATTTGTGTTTGAAGAATGAAACGTCAGACTCTTAAGCTGTAATCACGTAACACTGCATCACTGCACTTGTTACACAGGTTGATGCTGCAGCAACAGCACAGCAGGCTGTACACTTTACAGACTGCACATGTGTTACAGACTGCAAAGACACCTTGAACATCGTCAAAATATGATACATTATCATTATCAATTATCAGTAGGTCGGCGTTATCTTAGTTGACTGTTGACTGAAAGTTGTCCAACACTGCGACATAACTAAGTCGGACCAAACAATTATGTTCTGCTCTTTTCTAATCAGTAATGTTAGCACAGGTCCAAAGTATTGCCCATCTTTGTTTAAATCAAATCATATTCATTGTTATTATTATTAGAGCAGCTCCTGGGATTTTGTTGTCTTTGGAATAAACAAAGTCCTGCTTTGACAGGGTTTGTTCTCCAGGAGGTGATGGATGATTTTAATATCATATTCAACATTCATCCAAAGTGCATGTGAAGGATATTTTCTCCCTTCCCCTTACCCCAGTGAAAATCACAGTCCCAAATACCTACTTACTTCTTTTTATGAAAATGAGTCTTCCATAGTTGGCCCACAGATTATTTTAAAGTTCATCTCTGAGATATGTGGCTGCTGGTGACATGGGTCAAAGTATTTACCCCTTGAATAGCCGGACCGATTAACACCTATCTCCTGTCCTCTGTCTGTGGCTAAAATGCCACCGGGAGTAATGAGATTCGTATCTGTGGAGCATGTCAAATATTTCATTGCCCAGCTCTCTCCGGAACAATAATTGCCTTCGAATGAAGCCAAAGTCTGTGTTTAACTCAAATTTACTGACCAGATGTATCCTTGGAGAACGGAAATGCAGCATTTCCCCGAGAGCTTTGTAGTGAGCCTGTTGAGAAAATGAATGCTTTTTGGTAAACTCTAAAGTCATCTAATTTATTTAAGCCTGATCTCCATCTTGTTTTAATCCTGACTCCTTCCTTTGCACCCAAACTGTTATCAAAACTCTGAAAGTCCACTGCAGCCTCAATACATGTTGACCCAGAGGGTGAAGACACGATCAAGCCAATCCAGAGCAAGATGCACATTACGGGCCTCTGGGCTTCTCCCAGAATACCAAACAGTCGTTGCGATATCCTGAGGGCTCTATGTGATCAAGCAGCAGAGTCATGAGCCTGGACACATTAATGACTCTTGTGAAAGTCACATGGGAAGGATTTAAAGTGAGTACAGATTAAAAAAAAACATGGAGTTACAGTTTCAGGGTGATGAATGAATTGCCAAAAAGTCAAGAAACCGTATCAAAGGTCACATTTATTAGAGCTTTGAACAAGCACATAATGACATTTTCAGAAAGTTTGATTTTGATATTTTCTGAGGCTTCAAAAGGTAAACTCATCCATTTTTTGACAAGTAAAATGCAAAGTTAATTTCCTCAAACACTAGTATAGTTTATCCAGCAGAAACATGTTTATTTTTGTTCTATGCTAACTTATTAATCATCTGGAAACACAGTTATCCTGTGATCCCAACCCTCATGTTGCATCGGTGGCATGGCCAATATTTACATGCTTGTAGTTACCTTCAGTCTTTCTTGATAAAAATGGATTAATTGCTTTATAAAAGAAAACAGTGACACATATCTAACACACCTTCATAAAGCCCAAGTTGAGGTATTTCAATGGCTTGTTTTATACACCCAGCAGTCCAACACCAACATGTGTTTAGTTTACAATCACAGAGGACAAAGAAAAGCAGCACATCCCCAAAAATGGCAAGCTGGAACGAGGAGACACTTGTTCTTTTGGCTTGACAACAGATGCATTGCTATTTCAAACGTCTTGTCTGCTGTGTACTGTATCTATAATCACATCTATACTTGCTTAAATGCCATGTGGAAGCTTGAGGGTGGAGAGGATAATGTCAACGTTATGCTAGTTGACCCGAGTGACATTACGCTTTCCTCTTTTTGATTTCATATCTTCTCCATGATATCACATCTGAATATGGCTGCCGGGCTGACACACACAACTGAGTCGTGACCTCTCGGCTCCATTCTGCAGAGGACTGTCAGCGCGGCTGTCTGCCTTTTAGCATCCAGAGGGAAACAATCTGAGCTGATGTACCTTCCCGAGTTGTTTGACCTCTTGTTGACCTGGTGCAAGAGCAAAGAGACAACTTCCCTCAGACCACAGGAACTATTTTACCCTCTTCGCTGTGTCCTCTGCTCTTACACTGAAGTGACCTGCACTTACTTTACAATAAAGGCTTTTAAAATATACTTCAGTCAAAGACTTACCTATTGTGGCACCTAGGGCCCTTCACAATAAAGGTTTTTGCTGAGTAGGTGCAGGGCTGTGATCATTCAACCCCACCGACCAAGAGAGGAAGGGAAATCTGCTGCAGCCGGAGTGTAATTACTTGCCTACAGCTCACCACAAACGTAATGAAACTTGCATTTTCCTCCTCCCTGCTCCGGGACATGACTGGGCATAAGTTAAATCATTCACAGCCGTGCTGGGCATGAAAAACGCCAACAGGCTGCGGGGTATTATGAGCAGGTCTGTGGTTAGAAAACATGGACAGCGGGTGGGAGGTGCTGGAAGAGAGGAGTGATACCAAGTGGCTGGGAAATCGAAAGTGTCTGAACTCATAAACTGCAAGAAGACCAAGAAATTACTTTTTTATGCATGAGGGTCCAAGATGACAGTTTGATGTGTTAGTTCTAGTGCAAATGTACAACAGAAACGTTGGCTCTGTTGGTCACAAAGACATGTCACGGCAATAGTTGGCAGCTTAAGCAGACCTTTAAGAATTCAGGTTGAAAGAGGTCGCAGTGTCTTGTTTTCTGGAAAGCTGAGTGACAGAAAATCGATGGAGACGCACAAATTATTGCTGTCAGTGAAGAATGACTTGTGTGCTTAAAAGGCCGTTTAAAAGGCATTTGTTTAGCACTTTCTCTCAACCTTGCTCACTGACTTAATAATAAAAGGTATTGACGTCCTACTTTTCCCTGAGTGACTTTCAACAACCTTCAGAGAAACGCTGTAAACGTGTTGCCTATAAAGTAATCCTGCATAAGTTTAATACTGTCAGACTGGGACGACGCGTTTCTTGTGTGATTGCGGACTATTTTTGGGGCGAGATAAGAAAGAACTGATAGCAAGAGAAATACACCAAACAAAATGGACTGAAATGTTTAGTCAATTAATTGAAAAAAAAATATTAGAAAAGGAATAGGTCTCAGAAATATTCATTATAAGTGTATTTTAGATGGTTAAATAATGTATTCAGAAAAATAGCTTCACGAATTAGATGAAATTCTGATTTTCTCTGTTTTATGTCATTGTGAATTAAATAGGTTTTGGTTTGTTGGTGAGACCAAGCAAGCAATCTGAAGGCTCTGTGAAACTGGCTTATGGACCAAATTGATTAATTAGAAGATGAATTGAGCAGTTATTTAATGCAGAAACACATTGTTAGTGTCAGTACTCAAATGAACCCAGATCTCCAAATTTAAAATACTGCTTACGGGGTTTGTGAGATCTTTTTTTTCTTTTTCAAACTTCAGTCTTCCGTTAGTCAGTTTCAACCTCAATATTGATTATTTTGAGCTGGATGTTATGCATGGACGGCCTTTCCAACTACATGGACATGAGATGTGCCAGCGAGACAGACGTAAGATGCTAATGTGAAGCCAGAGAGTTGTGTTTGTTTAATACATTTAGAAATGTTCTATTGGTCATTTGGTTTCAGAAGCACTGAGGTATAACTCATTTGTTTGTTTTTTGAGAAAATTGCCATCACAGACTAAAATAGAGGGGACGATGTAAATCTGCATGGATGCATCTACCCGATGAACATCAATGGAGAGAATATTAGTCCGACAATTGTATAAATTGAATGGTTGACTACAATTAGAAAATAATTTGTTGAATTGTGGAAGGCACGGATGTTTTTGTGCTCCTTAAATGTGTCTTTAACTTAATAAGAAACTGCTTTTCTTATGTTAGTGTGAAATGTCTGTTATATATAATCTGTTTTGCCTCCATTTGACCCACTCAGGGCTGGGTTCTGAACTTTGTTGGAAGGATATGCTGTTAAAATGTGTCGATAATGGATATATTATGGCTAATTCATAACTGCATCTCACGTCGTAAAGGTTCTTGCATGGCTGTTGTATTATTTCAACATTTTTAAAGTCTCATATTTCACACGTTATAAATTCTTTTCATTGAGATATTACAACATGTACTGGTTTGGTCGTGAATACTCTGGTATCATATTGGCTCCTGTTTCGAAAATATTGAGACTTTTGGCTGTTCCTACTCTGTGATGACGCATATACGTTGTGTATGTTCATCTCGTCGCAGGCGTGCAGAAGACACGCATATCCCTGCACGGCGCTGGCCCTCCGCTTTGCTAATCCATGCTTGCTCTGACTGAACGCACACTTACTTACACTTGATGAGTACTAAAGTGGAGGCAAGGACACCGAAGCAGTTCAGGTGTGAGTTGTGTTGCAGTTTGCGGTGCTGCAAGTAGGTGTCTCTCCGGACCGATGACTGTTAGCGACATTATTTTTGGAGATGGAGACGAGGTGACGTTTTTACTCCACCGCTGTCATCAGCGTCGCTCTGTGCAGCGGTGGGTGACACCTCTTCTTCTTCACGGAGACTAATTCAGCACGGGATGTTAATGGCTATTGCCTGCTCAGTAAGCGGGCTGTTATGTTTACTGCCTCTTTGGGAGGAACGGCTGCTTGTCAGCGTCTTCAAGATGTTTTGTCTCCATGACGACCGATTTTTTTAAGAGGTTTTCTTTGCCTCCTCATGTCTCCTCTCAAACACCCAAACGCCGGCCCGTGTCACGCTTGTTGTCTTCCTCATCCCGCCGCTGGATAAATTAACTTCCTGTGAGTGGCAGGAAGCAAACATTGAAGGTGGCACAGAGTATTTTCTGGAGAGGTGCGCCGCCACAGAGGAAATGAGCAGAAAGAAGGAATTTAATACCACAAAATTGCACCACATTTGAGAGCCATGCGGCGCAGTGCATGCCTGTGCATTCAGACAGTAGATCAGGATATTGTTTATACATGAAGATAAAGTATTTTCCTGCACATCGCACTTTGGTTAGATGCGTCATTAGACAGTATCGACCGTCATGTATAACTCCATGAGATTAAGACAGCGCTGAAGCATATAATCACTCATGGCGTTTTAGACTTTTAGTCTGTCTCTGTGCTGCTCAGCATTTCCATCCCGCGGGTCGATACTGATTGTGGCTCCCGGTACAGCATACGCTTACCTCTGCCTCACACACATCAGTGGTCTATCACCCACCCCATACTCATTGTCCCTACAAGTTATTCGGCTGATCTTGCATTTCCTCGTGTTTCTCCATGTTCTCTCCTCCTCTTCCCATTGCCCTCCAGCCCCTTGTTGCCTTTCTCCTCTTTCCTTTATGGACCCCCGTTGCTCGATCCTCATTTGGACTTGTGATCATCGCGGTGTCTTGAGCTAATTGTTTCAGCTGGTAATGCCAAGTCGACACTATAGACTTTCAAAGTCCTCATATCGCTGGACTGTTTACACTACACCACCAACATACATACCACCGTTTACACGCAATCACAGATATGTACTGCCTGTGCCCACAATCAGACACACACACATAAACACACACTCATCATTCCCTCTATCAATGAACAGATCAATCTCTGCATCGATGAATAAAGATGAGGGCCTCTCTGCAGCTGTGATATATCAATAAGCAATATGCGCTTTGCATTGGAATCGTAAAAGTTGATTTGCTGGAGCCTTAATAACAGTTGTTTGCTGCTGACAGTGGGTGTAGGGCACCCCGGGGATCCTGCTCCTTCTGCTGCTCATATAGTGGTATTAAATCCTCTGGCTGCTGGGAGGGAGTCAATGTAGAGACGCTTTAACCCAGTTTTAATCTAATACAGGCACAGCTGGAATCCACAGGAGTTTCCCCCCAATGCTTCCTCTTCTCTCATTTAGCATGATTGGGCCTATAAAAGTACTGAGGAAATCCTAATTTCATTTAAACGCAAAGAAGTGAGAATTAAAGAGGAGCATGGAGGGGAAAGTATGCATGATCAAACAGAACTGTCAAAGTAATGGAATAAATTGCTCTTTCTCTTTCAGTAACACAATTGTTAAATGGCTTGGAAAGGTTATTCTGTGGCTGCTTGTAAGTGTGTAGTTTGTAGATGTGCATCTAGAAATATAAAATTGCAATGAGATTCCAACTTAGAAATAGTCTTTTCTTGTTCTCTCTGCCGGCCACTGGCTATAAAAAGATAAGCTCATACAGCACGAGATGTTTTTTTTTTCCCACCCCATTGATTCTCAATTAAGAACTGGGTTTTAAATAATGTCCAGCATGGACACATACAGGGTAGTGGCTTATAAAAGAGTGGCAAACACTTTACAAGCCAATTCACTTTACCCGTTTGTCCTGGTTCAAATGCCTTTGTATGTTCTTCCAGTTTAGGTCTAGTAGAGATGTAAACAGGGTCATTATTAACATTCAGCAGCTTCACTGCGGCGACAGGAAGGTTTTACGGCATCACATTAATCAGCCATCAGTGAGTGGAAGGATGACATATGAAAATGGCCTGAATCTGCAAATAAAGACATTTTGAATTCCTTTATCTTTGTGTAGTTGACTCAACTAGGAGGAACTAAAATCAGTGCACCTGCCAGTCAGACTCAGGATGCAAAAGCCAGAATGATAGACAAAAGACAACACTCTGACAGCTTGGTGGAAAGTCAATCAAATCAAATCCTAAACTGTCTTCCCCTGTACAAACACACATATTGCACAATCCAGACTTTACTGCAAATAAATTACCTCCAATATGCACCAAGTGGAATGAAAAAGGGATTACACACCCCATATGGCTTTGAGAAACAGCACTATTTACATATATGGTCAATTAAAACATTAAATCACAGCAAAAAAAAAAATATCTTACTGAGAACAACCAGTGTTGGACGCCATCCATATAATTTAAAAATTAAACAAACTCATATCTTCCGCTGACTGTCATTGCGCATCATATTACAATAGACAAATGGAAAGAATAAAAAAATAGTAAGACTAATACAATACAGTTCAGATCATACAGTACAACATGCAGATGGGATTAACGGGATCAGCCATATGCACGACTCCACACGCTCTGGTCAATAACACATCACTGGAAAGACGGACCCACCAGATCATCCCTGTTCCTGAGCTGAGAATTACATGATTCCCTTCTGTTCGCGTACTCGGCAATCTGGGTACACGCCACACAAATAGCCCTATTTGTACGATCCCAAAAAAAATAAATAAATAAAACAAATCTACTAAATTTGATTTATTTGTATTTCTTCTCTCCTACCTCTTTTTTGTCCTCTCTCCCTTCTCATCTTTATGTTTTATTCAGTTATTATCGTTTGAATTATTCCTTTTTTTTAAATTTATTTTTGTTCCCACTTGCTGTCCCCTGTTACTTATTTGTGTCCTTTATGTTCTTGCATAAAGAGATTTGATTTGATTTTTCTCTCATTATCTTCCCCATAAACATGACACTATAGTTTATCATCCATGTCGATTGAAACGAGCCGTGCTGCTCGTGTTTATGATGAACGATAAAAAAGTGTAAAGACTAAAAGTGATAAAAGCAAAACTATTTATAGTACCATAATTACTGAATAACCATAATTACAACCCACATCATTACACACATCATTTAAAGAGAAAAGTGATTATTATTATAATTTCTTTTTTCCTGTTAATTGTGTTCACATAACCACAATAACTTTCTTCTCGTATGCGACAAGTGCCAACAAGACAAGCGCTGTGAGTGAGTGAGAGGAGGCGGGGCTTTGCTGCACGGCGTGTGTGTGCGTGTGTGTGTGCGTTTGTGTGTGCGTGTGTGTGTGTGTGCGCAAAAAGCTCAGCCGTTACCTGTGCAACTGCAGAAAATATGTTTTGAAACCATTTGAAGTTTGAATTTTTAATTTGTATTGGATAATCTGAACAGCAATCACAAAAGAAGTTTGTCAACTTTGACACCTGGTTGATCAAACATACTAATTCTCATATCCACTGATTTATATTTTGACATCCTCTTTTCCTTGCTTCTTTTTTTTTTGCCATCATCTCAATCTAAACTATCCTAAATGAGAAAGAGACAGTTTTTGTTCCAATGTGGATATGTTCTATCATATTTAGCAAAGTAAAGGAAACAGCTTTTATTGTTTGGCTGACGTGACCACTAAAAGAACTACCAGTCTTTGGATTTTAAGTGCAAGTAATTCACAAGCAGTGTGACAAAAGATTACTCCAAGGTGGTAATAAGAAAAGTAATAACATAACTGTTGAAATCTGTGAAGAGTGATAAGTGTTGCGCAACTTAGTTACTAGACCGGCAGTGCTGTGAAATTTCTCTTTTTCTCTCTCCCCCTTATACTTTTTCCAGCTCCAATCTCATTCACTCCCACTCATTTATAGCTGTCAGTCTCTGTAGACACATGATGTCCAAAATAGCGAAAGAAAAGTTAAAGAAAAGCTGAAGTTTATTCAGTGGTGTTGCCTGGTGACTGAAAGGAAAAATGTAGAAATTGGATATTGCGGACAGGAAGACTGTTAAGTTATTGACAACTGCTGTCATCGTAAGTGGATACATCTGCAGACCTCTACGCTCTAAAATAAAGTGGAGCATTAAGTTGTCAGAAAAACATTAACTAACAAAGAAATTGGAGCGTGTCTGGTCTGAGGTCAGAATGTCTTGCAACAAACTTTGTGAAAAAGCAACTTTACATTCTTTACATTACTGTATTCTCTGGAATAGTTTTTGCTCAAAAAAAAAAGAAAGAACAAAAAAATAGATTTATATAAATATGTATATAAAGTCATTTGTTACTAGAGGGTGTGTTCTGCGTAGAAGATTACTGGGCGGCCGCCAAATTCCATTATTAGTGATTATGTGTCAGTCATTCAGTTGCGACTTTTCAGGACCAATAATGCGATTGCTATTCAGTATGTTATTAAACAATAAATCCTTGTCTTCTGTATTATTCATAACACACAAACAATACATCATTCTATACATCTATTCTAACTTCTTTCACCAACTGTAGTCACTGTGACTTCACCCATTGGTTTGTGGGCTACGGTTTTAAAGCCTCAGGTTCATGATTTTGTCAGCCGCCATCTTGGTTTCCAACCATCCTACGCTGTCACCACTGCAAGTTATCCTATAATACTAATACTGTTAGTGTATCCTAATCTTTAGCTGCAACCCTGCAGAGAAAAAAAAGAATATGAATGTCAACATTATAAGAGAAGCTCATACTATTTAGTATCCAGAAGACAATTTAATATCATAAGTGAGTCTGAGAGAAATTTGTTTCAATCTTTAAAATACTGATTAAGATACTTAGCCTTTCTCTGAGTGTTTGATCGGTTTAGTTGCCAAATGTTAATTATACAGGTAGCAGATCAAGAAGCAAGTCATATGAATAATTGTTGTACACGTTATATGTGATAGGAGACACTGACAAACAATGCTCCCATTGGTTGTTTTGCAAGGCAATGATAATGTTTTTGACATGCATTTTTGCAAAGTAATATTGTGTTGTATATTTATGTGGCTCCTCTCTTGGAGCTGTCAGTGATGTCAGATCACACAACTTCACACCTGTGTGTCACCACAAAAACATCTTGAATGTATTAATTAAAAGTATCATTTATAAGCCCCGAGCACAAGCGTGACATGTTCAGTCATTCGACATTAGTTTACCCTTGAAATCCCCTCCAGCACTTGTTGAATACATCTGTGATATCCCAGGCTTTGTGGAGCTTATTGGCACTTGGAGGAGCCTTTAAAGGAATCAGCAGTCTGGGCTGTTTTGTCACCAAAGACCTGCACAGTAAAGGAACTCTGCCTCTCTCTGCCAGCATGGGGTTGACTGACATCTGCAGCGTCTTGCTGTCGGTGAGTGAGCCTTGTAGTTTTCAGTTTACAGACTTCAATTCATCCTGGTCTTTGTGTTTGGAGTGTCAGTAGGTGGCCTGCTGAGTTCCGAACAAAACTGCTTGATCAGTGTGTCGAGGAGACTGTTGCCCTCAACATGTCACGTATAAGAGTCTCGTAGCCTCCAGTCTGAGCCTCCAGGTCGGCAGCCCTGCTTGTTCTCGTCCCTTTGCTCTCTGATTCAGACCCAGAGCTCAGTCAGCTTGCTGGTTGGCCTCAAAACCAGTGGAGCTGCAGCGCCCTGGGCTTGAATTTAAGTCGCTCTGACACAGGACATGCTCTGCTGCTTACATTAGATGCATAGCGTCAACACAGAGCAGAGCACAGGTTTATACTGTCAACGTGGAGCTCCTGTCAGTAATTCATCATCTTCCATCTGTGGACTTTACTGAGGTGTAAATTAACTTACTTTCTGATCTGATAGCACAGCTTCCTGTGAGGTGTGTGCCTTGGCTTCCATCTTTCATCTTGCTCCGGCCTTCATGTTTGTCTTCCTCCTCCTCCGTCATTTATCTCAGCCCCACGCTGTAGTGGGTGGGGGCACAGGGGCGTTTTCTCAATCTTGCACTCCTCTCCCGGGGCCGCTGTCCTGTGGGATTTCCGCGGGGGTGTTGAGAAGCATTATTCTCTCCACCTCCATCTTTTCCTTTCCTTTCCTTGGCCCCCTTTTATCTCCGTTCCCCACAGCTCCATTCACCTGCAGCTCTGAAAAGCCATGAATACTGTCCCATGACGCCACTCTCGGACAGCTTTGCTGAAAGGCATTGACCAAACAGGAGCACGGAGAGGAATTTTAACCAGGTTGAGTCAAGTTTGTTTGACCTTGGTCGTACGACATGGCTTCAGGGAAATGACAAATGACAACAACAACAACAACCCGTCACAAACTGCCCTCTCTACAGTGAATCGGAAATTCACATCGTCGCTCCCTTTGAGGACAAAACGCGTTCTCTCCGAGCACCCTCCTGCCTCTCCCTCTCTTGCTTTCCCTCCACCCCAAACTCGCTGCATGGCCTCATTTCGTACAGAGATAAATATAAAACAATATAAATACAAACACATCAAGAAAATGCAGCAAAAAACCTGCATGTAGGGTTCCCTGTGTCTGCTCAGACACAGACTTTGTGTTGTTGCTGTCGATCTGTTCTCATTACACACTTGTACCCACGGGGCACAGAGTGATGATTGCTGTTTTTTTCGCAGCCAAGCAGGGAGAAAACCATTTATATAGTCAAAGATTTACATTCAGTTCAGGAACTTTAAAAAACAAAAATTCTCCTCATAACTTCTGTTTTTTTTTACGCCATTTTTTTGTTTGTTCAATCATGGTCTCTGTTTGCCTTCCGATTGACTCGCCGGGAGTTGCCTGCTTTAGTCATTCATAAGTCAAACATAATAACATAATAGTGGTGGTTATGAGGATCATTTTCTACCGCAGTTGCTGCTCAGTGTCCTCCGACCTGTGTGTGGAGGAATGTCATATTACAGATATGTGCACGGTTCAGGAGAGGACAAACATCTTGAGACAGCGATTCAGTTTGATGCCATCAAGCCCTTCACAACACGGTCTGCCTCCTCCGAACCAGTGTCAGATCATCTGACACGCAGCGCAGACCCTGCCAGTCGGCTTGGCAGAGTTCTTCTTTGCATGCAGTAATTCTCAAAATGAATGCGTTAATGTTTTATTGATGGGAAAACGCTGCACTTAACACATTTAAATATACATGGCAGCATATATAATCAAGCACAGGCACACTAACACTAATTTCTATTGAGATCTCAAAAGGATCACAATTCTCTTCTTCTCGGGAGAGAGACACGGTAATTAAGCCGGTGAAGGAAATGACGGAGCAAAGACACAATGCCGTCCCATGCTTCAGCTGTCTAAGCATCCATAAAGAAGGTAATTACAACCACCATATCAAACTGTAAAATCATTTAGGTACCTAAAAATGTGAGAGTTGATGAGTGTGTAGTTGGTTTGGCGTCTGGATCCTGGGGGCTGGTGTGGGCCGGACACTCGTGGTTGAATGCCCGGCAGATTTTTCAGGTGGTGCGCGTCCATCTCTGCGGCTCTTTACGCAAGCTTTTCCACATGAGTATAAATTAGGCATTAGCCTTCTTTAAAGCGGTAATCTGGCTCCTCCACCTTCCTCTGGGACACGGCTGCAGCTCAAGGGTTGGCTGTATGTGGTTTTAATTCCACGTTGCATTCATTGGTAATTGAATTCATTACAGGGACAGCGGGCCAAATCTGCTTTTATTTTGCAGTCAGTCGAGGTTGCTAATTATAAATTAGCTTGAACACTGTGGTGCGTAGCCTTTGGGGATTGAAAGATCAGTCTAAATCTCCAACATACCTACCAACAGCTCATAATTACTGACACAAATTTGCAGATAATAACACTGTCATCATTGTTTTATTGCTGCCTACATCCTACTAACATAATGTAAATGTAAAGACGTCATGGTGCCCATGTGAAGCGCGTTAAAGATTCAGCTCTCTCTGTATTGGAAAGGCAACTGAATGAATTTATAGGAGTTTCAACAAGGTTCTATAGCAGAACATAAAAGATTCATCTTTTCCAGCTCAGGGCGTCGGGGATTTCATGCTGAGGGGCTCCCAGAGGAGAACCGAGGCTCCGGAAATTGTAGCGTCATTTCTTTCATTACATTGAAAGAATGAAGCACTCTGAGAGAGGAGGGCGATCGATTGAGAGAAGTTCCTGTTGCGCCTTCAAAAAATAAAAATAAAATCTCCAAACACAAAAGAAATGTAAAGATAAAGAGTTTGGATTTTGTTGCTGTATGTGTTAAAACTGGAAATGTAAGACGTTTAAACATAATATAATACAAAGTGTGCATTTAAAAGTGTGTATTTAGTTTGCGTTTATAGGTTTGATTGTCTACTTGCTACGTTCAGTTTGAAACAACTGTAACAGGTAAAATTGGTCTTAAATCTTCGCAGACATTGATAATAAGCTGAACAGTTTGGATATTAATTTCTGTAACTCCATAAACCGAAAGTGAAATCAAGGGAGGGAGACACTTCAACCTTACAAATTCTACTGCTTGGACATGTGAACCTCTGAGTAAGTACTGCAGGTGATGTGGAGAGGGAATTGACTCTTTGCTAAGCCCCGCCCCCTGCTGCTACTCCGTCAAACTGTCAGAGCGACCATAAAGCCCTCACCGCCTCCAACTGCACTGCCTGAAAAAATATTATAAAGTGTTGGCAGCAGTAAAACAAACTTCTGTCTACTCCAGAGAGGAAGCAGAGAGAAAGGTCTACTCCACAATGTGTGTTTGAAGGACAAGGAGCAAACTGAGCAGCGAAAACCAGTAACAAAGATACAAATAGAAGCTAAAGCCTCCAGATCACAGTGCAACCATCACATCACCTGGTGATTGAGACAGAAGACAATGACATTAAGGATCAACACTGTTTCTGTAAAGCCAGGGAGGTCCCTAGTCACTGTTACAGTCAATTAAAAAGCAGCATGTGTCTACACTCAGTCTACCTTCAACATGGACCTGTTAACGCGAGTGAATAATGTGCTACACTCTGCTGATTTGAGCCGCACAGCTTTTAGCGTTTAAGAAATGTACATCTCCTTCCAACCTTTCAGGGTATCAAGTATCACCATCACGCAACTATTCACCACGATGAGCTCGACGTCCACAAAACCAGCCTCATGAAAAAAATGAAAATCTCAAATGAAGAAAATCTTAAACGATTGCGTGAGAGTCTGTGGAGCAGCGACAAATAGTTGTCGGATCCGGGTCAGACCTGGCTGTTGCTGTATCAATTGATCAGAGGAGCTCAAACAAGAGACGGCCAACTGGAGACAAGTACAATGCCTCGACTGTTAAGTTAGATTTTCAAAAATTTGGACGGTTGCGAAACAGATTGCGTCACAGACGAATGCTGTCGACCTGCTGAGAGGGTCTGTTTAGATTTAGAGGGCATGGATGATCATTGGTTTTCTGTCCTTTTATTTGGTGGACTGTCATTTACAAATTACTGCTGTGTGGAAGTGCTCAAGAAGTTTGGAAGGGCATCTTTTGTTCATAGTCTTGCTGGTACTCAGTTTTATATTTAAGGGATCTCAGAAAAGCAGAAATGTTGTAGATGATATAGAATTACACAATCTCTATTCAACCCTGCTGAATGAAGTTAACACTCCAATTTAAGTTGTGTTTTTGCTAAAGAAGGAGTATATTTTTCTGAGGGGTGGAAACAGGCAGGAAATGGCTATGTGAAGTAAAGTTGCTTAGCAACTTAATTTCCCCTGCATGAACGTGCTGCGATAAGAATAAAAGTGCAAAATAACGGAAAAATTCAAAATGAAACAGTTTAGAGTTGACTTGTCTGGGAAAGACTGTGTGTGTGTGTGTGTGTGTGTGTGTGTGTGTGTGTGTGTGTGTGTGTGTGTGTGTGTGTGTGTGTGTGTGTGTGTGTGGCAGGGGTTTACGCTCTGTTGCAGTGGCCTGAGACTACATTCATCCCTGCTGCTACAACTGCCGCGCTGCACACATCCCATCTGCAAAGATTAGCCTCAATTGTAGACTCATACTATTTTTAACTGACCTAGCAAGCACAGTGGGCAACAAAGAAGAGAGTCAGGTCTTCCTCCATGAAACAATGCCGGTCTTAGTTTCATCCGCGGTTGAACTGTCCTCTTCAGTCTTCTTCTCTCTTCTGTGCTCGGCCTACATGCTGGCTACTAGCTGGCTAGAAAAGAAGACTTTCAAATGCACATTGACAAAATTAGGTATAAAACAGCAGTGTATGCATCATACATGTATAGTTGCAGTGACAGCGTGTGGCTTTGGTCTAAATGGTGTCTTTGGCTCCAGAGTTGCTGTGTGGTTGATGCTCCTTCAGCCCTGAGTCACACTAACAGCTCACATGCTCCCTTTACCAACTGACTAGAGCGTATGAAAAACCATCAGCAGCTGGCACTTCAATACCCAAGAGGAAAACACAAAATTCAGGCAGGTGATGATCCAGAATGGATTATAAAGCATCAGAATCTCAGGCAATTTGCATTGCTTTCATTTATTCTCTTGTGGTTATTGCTGTTCAATTAACACACATCAACAAACATCTCTGTCCTCTTTAATTCTAAAGTATTGTTTTTATATGTACATGTGGCACCTCAGCCTGTCACATACAATAATTCTGTTGGACGGCATTGTCTCAAATAAATGGCCTCCGTGTTCAAGTTGTCCTATGAAACCCAAATGAGTTCTAATGCTTGCGTTATTTCTTTAAAAAAAATAAAAATGGTTCAGGGCCTTAACAACATCCCACATACTAATAACAACAATAAAGTAAGTTTAGGACCTAAGGAATCCAAATCTGCAACAGAAATCCCTGCAAAACAAAGCTTTATGATATTAGGAAGGTGTTTTAGTAAAAGAACCGTGTTGTTCAGTTCAAAAATAGAAAAGTTGCTTGTTTTGTGGAAAAATATTGTTAGATTTTTGCGTGCTACGGCTTTACATCTTCAGGAGCGTCTCAATGCTCAATGACCCGCAAGCAGAAAGATCTTCCCTTCAGGGAAGCCTCTGACTTCAAAATAGTCCACCGACGGAAAAGAAGAAGCTGCAGCCGTTTTGTGACTTTACAGGTAGAAATATTAAGTTTACAAGGACATGGATTACTGTGTTAGATTCCCACAAGCCTTGCGGTTACGTTGATGTGTTTGTTATTGAAATCTGACTTTGGTAAGGGGAACTTATCACGAGTTTAGTGAAACGTTACGTTGCTGCAGCAAGTTCATGGAGTTACGTATGTACTTGAATTTAACAGGTACTTTATAATTTTTGTATCCATATGTATATTCTCACAAGGGTAACAGTATTCCTTCAAGCTGTTTGGCTGGCCAGTCGTTGTCAGGAAAAGCCTTGAGCCTCTTCACTTCACCTGATTCAATATTAATATATATTAATATATTATGACTTAATAACAGTGGCCCAAAGGCTCTGTTGTAGTTGCCAGACTAGAATTCTGCTGGTAGTTTATTCTCGTACTCATTCGTGGCTGTATTAAAGCAGCTTTTTAGATCAAAATCATTGCTCGGGACCATTCAGTAGTGGCTAGATATTGCTAGAGGACATGGCCTTACCAAATCCGACACCCTTGTCCACAACCTCCATCTTCCACATCACTCGGTCGGCCTCCCTACGGTACATCTCCTCCTCCGTGTGACTCATTTCCTGTTCATCTACGAGCGACTCCGTCATGTTCTCCTCTCTCTTGACATCTCTTAAACCTCTGCTCTCTTCATCCTCATCCCCGCCCCCTTCCACTTAACCTTTCATTGAATAATCTTCATCACTGCACTGGACTATTAGAGCAGTTTTACATTTACAAGACTTGTGCGTCAGTGGGATGACTTCACTTTGTCTTTCAGGGATTCGATCCTCTAATTAGATCATTTGTATCAATGTATTCAGAATTTACATTTCTCAAAAGCGTATTAAAACAAGATGTATCAATGTCTTCAACCAAAACAGCTGAACCACTCAACTAAGTTTGATTTGTGTACGGCGCAGATGCTAAAAATGTTCTTATTTCCATTTCACAGTGACTTTAAAGCTTTTAGCCCAAAATATTTTGGATTTGCAATGTCTGCAAGAATTTCATGCGGTTTGTGGCTGCTTTACATACATTATTGCAGCGTCAGCCCTGTTATACATGCCTTGACAGACTTACTGCTGTGTAACAACATAGACGTCTTGTATGCCGTCTGATTAGATAGCGTGCTGCGTCTGTTTGACTCGAGCAGCAGTGAGCAGTAAACAAGCAAATTCATTAGATGGTATAAATGCAGCGTTTAGTCCTGTAACAGTTCAGGCTCTGTTGCTGTGTATGCAGAGCATATTTGCTGTGTGTTTGAATCTCCTCCATGCTTGCCCGTCCCAGAGTGAACTGGTAAACAGATGGGAAGTCATGTGTCTGTGTGTGTGTGTGTGTGTGTGTGTGAGTGTGTGTGTGTGTGTGTGTGTGTGTGTGTGTGTGTGTGTGTAGGAGGGGGCTTTGGGAAGGAAAAGAGGAAGTAATGATATGCCATGTCTGCTACATTAACAGGCCTTATGTTTGGGGGAGCAGAGCAGACGTTGCATGTATATTTGTCATGCAGCCTGTCATCTGCTGTTGAAATGTACTCGGTGGGACTCTTCATTCAGAACACATCTGTCTTTATTGTGAGTTTCACCGCTGAATGTGTCAGCTGCTGTAGGAGTTCATATCGGTTGCGTATCTGAGGTTAAAACAGTTTCCTCTCTGTTTGGTCTCGCACTGAAACTAAACAAGGTCATTCCATCAGCTGATGTCTGGTCGCTAAAATGGATTGAATATAACACTAAGGCCAACCCAGCGATGGGAACTCAGAGACTGTTTACAGAAACCTGGCTTAATCCTGGATCAAGCTACTGCACTTGACAGGACTGTAAATTGCGCCGACAGAAAGACTCCGGTAAGAAGAGGCGTGTTTACATCACTGAAGCTCGGCGCTCGAATGTGGTTAAAGTTGATGGAAGAATGTTTCTCCGAAGTTGATATTGGAGTAGTAAAATGTTAGCCATATTATCTGTTACTGCTGTTTACATTCATCCCAATGCAAATGATCAAATTGCACCAGTTATTGTACAAAGTCACCCGCAGAAGCATGACAAAACAACTGGATGGTATTTTTATTACTGCTGGTGATGAACAAAGTGATCCGTTATACCTCAATTCCACCAACATTTCCACATCTCCACTAAAGGAAACAATATATGTCCATGCGTGAAGATCGACCCTCCTCTGTTGGTCTCCTGAAGGTTTCTTCTCTTTTTCTCCCAGTTAAATGGGTGTTTTGGAGTTTTTCCTGAACCCGGACAGAGGATGTTGTGTATGTGTACAGATTGTAAAGCCCTCTGAGCCACCGTTGGGATTTCTAATTTTGGTCTATACAAAATAAATTGAATTAAATTGGTCCTGGCATTCAAAGCCCTGCCCTGCCCCCACTTTTGGTTTTGGACCCCACCATATTCCACTACTTCTGCTGCCTACTTACAGCCAGCTAATAAACCAATAATAAAATAGTTGCAGTGTGGACAGATGAACCGACAGCTGCTCTACAGGACTGTTTTACATGGACAGACTGAATACATCATCGCCAGAGCAAGCGCCAGAAAGCTGGCATCAAGGAGGCGTAGTGGAGGCAGGAGGAGAGACCGCTGAGGGACCTCAGCACCAACATGTGTGTGAACCAGAACGTCACAGGATAGAAAAGCAGACGCATCCTGTATGAGGCCACGTTGCCAGATGAGCTCGACACCAAACTCTGCTCACTTTCATCTCCTGAACAAAGACTTAGCCCGGTGTCCAGGGAGCCTGAACTTTTGAGTGTTGTTGGGTGTGGTCAGTGCGTATCTGTAACTACACTTGAATGTAAAAGAAAAGAAAAGTAAGGCATCTTAAAATGTTTTAGTGACCGATTTAGTGATTGTATTTGGTTCGGTTTCTATATTGTAATCTTAGAACAACAATGCTGCTTATTTAGCTTTGACTGTGTCAACATGACGATGACAATACTAGAAACCCCTTGAGACTATTGAAAAGCTGGGTTATTAGTATCCTTACTGAGGCTTTAGGCCCGGTATTATCTCCCATCAGAATGATTTAATTGAGCCGTCATTACAGCACAAGCTCCTTGTCCTCAGGATGACATGACTCAAAGGACAAATTTAGCAACTGTCAAACTCAATGACTCTCAAGCCACCTTTTCAGGCATAAATCAGACGTTATGTATCGGCTTTGGAACAAAAAGTTAATTCACACTGCCCCTGTAGCCTGTAGACAAAGCTGAAATGATATATTTTAATATGGCTGTATTTATTTTCAGTTTGTCGCTGCTCTGTAACTCTGTGTCTGGATTTTGTGTCTTCCTTTATGTGTGACAGATTTTTTGTTTTTGTTGTTTGGCAGTTTTGCCGCTGTGCTGCTGTGGTATTATCCCTGTGGCCTGTTGTTGATCCGGGGTGTGGAGAAGGGCAATGAGTGGATCAGAGGTTAGCGACTGTGTCGTTTATGTGTTTGTGTGTGAGAGATCAAGACCCTGGAGCTTGTAATAGAAGATTTTAGAGAACAACTCTGGACATTCCCTTTCTTTGAAGACCTGACATTGATCTCAGTTAGTCTGGGGAAGCTACACATTTTCAAAGCACATGTTTCTAAATCAATTCGGTCGCTTTCATGTTGCCAGCTGCCTCAGTATATCTATCATCACCATTATTGCCAATATTACTGAACCTAGACTTGGTATGTGTATGTGGCAGACATTTTAAAATGCACCTTGTGACACCTAAACATTGCTATGAAACAGTTAATAGTGTTGTGTTTGAAGTGTATTGGCCCATTTTGTTGCTTTCTTGCTGTATTTACTTTTATTGTTGCTGCTAATGAACCAAATATAGAGACTCTTCCATTTTGTGAAATATCCAGCATTTAAAATGCAACAGCAGAGGGTTGCTTATTGATTTGAAGTGTCAGTGTCAGTGTTTGAAAATCAATAACCAGGGAGATCTTTTGAGTCAAACTATTTAGTATCTTCATTCTGTAATTAAAGAAAGATGAATCCATGGTGAAAGGAGACATTAATACGAATGTCTTACCAATAGCATTTCATCAGACCAGAATACAATGCAGTTTGTTGACTCGCAAAAGATCTTTGTACTGTAAATTCAACTATTTACCGGTTCTGGTCTCCACCAACTCCTGAGGGTATAACTATCTGTTTAGCCACTAAATGCACCACTAAGTTAATCTACCTTTGAATTTAGGTTGGTGAGAGTGAACCATAAAAGTTAAGTTGTGGACCAGAAAACCGAAACAATGAGAAAAAGGCCAGAATGCTTCACACACTTTATGTGTTGGGTGATAATTCTTTAACTAAAGTAATCAAATGTTGAAGATTTGACATATTTGCTGCAATTTTATGAGATTTTATTGATTAGCAGCCAAATGTAAGAAGGCTTTTCCTTTAAATCCGTCAGGTTTCATGATGTTTGTCCAAACAAATTGCCTAGCCTTACAATATTTAGATAGTCTGTTTAGTTTTGTAGGCACACGATTAAATCAGCTTTGAGGTAAATTAATGCGAAGCAAAGGTCTCACCACTTGCCAGTGATGCATTTGTTTCTAAAATTCCTCCTTCACTGAATTAGATAATTCAAGACCATGTGTGAATGAATAAATCTGCATACGGTAAAAAAAAAAAGAGTTTAATATTGAAATGGAAAAATCACAGTCTGGGCAGAATAAATAAATGAGTAGGATAATTTAGCACAACAACACATTACCAGCTTTATATCCATTGTGTTTCTTGTTTAGTCAGCTTTAATCAAGATGTGTGTGTATTTTCTGTTGATAGATTACATTTCTACCAATAATTGTATCATAACTTTGGCACTACAGTGCATTTTAAACAAATTCATTCAAACAGATAGCATTATTTATATGTACCTGCTGAATAATCTCTTTCACTCAAACTCCATCACATGTTGATGTGTTTACTTTATGAAGGGGGTGTCCAAAAGGGGCTGTGAAGATGGAGTAGATGTGATCTGTAGCTCATTACCAGCACTGAAGGATAACTTAATGGGCTACATCTGTGGCCTCACTCAGCTGGAAACACACACACACACACACACACACACACAAACCTTCATAGCCCAAATGTGTGCACATGTGAATTTGAAATGATAGCCCAGTGAAGTTAAAATATTTACAGCCTAAAGTCAGACGTGGAGACTGTTGTGAGCATCCATAATATAATTGTAAAAGTGAGGATGGTCTGAATGCATTTAGGAAAATCTCTTTCTTTCCCTCAGTGCTTCCGTAGATGATTCAGAGGTAGGCGCATGATTTACCTCTTTGATTGTTGGAGCACCACCATGTCTTTCCTCAAATATATTACAGGATGGTGTGCCCCAGAGATCTATACAAGGACCATTAATCTTTTGCAAAATACTGTATTGAGTCTGTAAATAACGTTTGTGAAAACTTACCACGCTCACTGTATCACGTTTATGCTGATGGTACTGTTATCAATGGTTGTTCCTCATCAGTAGTACACACGCTTGGGGTCTGCTTTAGAGCTTTTCCAGACAAATATGTATTTTAACTTCTAATGTCCCCTATGACAGTTATGCATTGCAAAACTAATACAACATCAAAACTTGAAATACATTAATACAATCAATGTAATATGTTTAGATGTGTTAGTGGAGGGAAGCCCCAATGAATCCGTGTCTTTTTTGAGATGAGACCAACAATGCATCTTTGGCGAGAGGTTGGTTAGCAAGATTTGTGGAGATTGAAGATGTTTATGGTGATTTTTTATTTGAATTCTCTGAGATTTATCTCAGAAGCGGCAGATGCCTCTGAGCACTATTTCCACCGAGCACTTAAGTCATTTTCAGTCATATTGAAGTGACTGGAAAGTACCCAGATAAACTACCTGTTATTTATTAGTGGGGATTTTAGGCATGAAAAACAGATGTTTGCATTTTAATAAACTGAACAATATTGTGTTGGCAAGTTGAGTAATCATATTATACATATCGGTTTGACGTTAATATTTTTCTTCTATAATTTGAAGGCTACTATTTCTGATTAAAAAAACAATATGTTTTCATGTCGATGTGCATTTTCACATAACACGCTGCTGCCTCTTTCTGCTAATGAACAGAGCACGTATTTGGTTCACAGACTGCCTGCTGTGAGCTCTTATCAGTCAGAAAAGTCCAAAGGGAGACAGGGAATAGAGAGCAAATCGCTTAATTTGTTTACTTTTATTATCATGAATTTGTCGAACACGTTTCAAGGTGAGAGAGCGACTGCAGTCTGATGAGCAGCCATGACAGATGGCAGTTTACTGCCTCGCAAAGGACAGGCCACTCGGACTCAACGAAAAGGCCTCTCTTGATTTGTGTGTGTGTGTGTGTGTGTGTGTGTGTGTGTGTGTGTGTGTGTGTGTGTGTGTGTATGTGTGCGTATGTGTGTGTGTGCAGTAATTGAAAAGGTGCTGGATATTTCCTTATTTCCTGTGCTTTTTTGCTTCTATCTCCATATCAGCTTTCCTGTCATTTGCAGATTTCCCTCAGGGTGAGATTGCAGCCAACCATATCAGAAAATGTAATATTTCACTTCAGGTTACAGCCGTGCTGCCATACGTAGCTTATTACAGCATTAACATTAAGCTGTGCTGCTCTGTTTGTACGGCACATGAATGTTAAGCAGATTGTTGGGTGGAGAGGAGGTTGTGTCATGTTGAAACAGTGGCGCCCTGCTGCCCACATGAAAAAAACAAAACTGAGCAGTTTAAACAAATTAACCCATTTTTATTAGATGTTAGACTAGCCAGCTGGATGCTCTTTAACTATGTATGAAAGGAGGAACACTGTGTGTGCTCCATGATGAACCATCAGTCACACACTACACTAACATCAGACATGCAGAGGGCTTTATTAAAAATGAAGGCTTGATGGTGGCCTAGTGGGGACGACGTGAAAGACTAGCTAAAGCCGACACTGTAAAAAAAAATTTAAAAAGTTAAGAAGACCTGAATATTCAATGCGACACACTTCAATAAAATTAACGTAACTTCATAACATTTCTTAAAGGCTTTGAGTTAATCTAATTCAGAGCTTCTACATTTGTTAGTCATCTGGACCGTTAACTAACTGTGAGGATTTAAAAAAATAATTAACCTAGGTACACATTGTTGGATGTTCTCAGTAAAAGATGGTGACTGACAATTTTATACCTGGGCAGCTAAATTCACCTCCATTTTAATATTTAAGTCCAAACCAGCAGTTCATAAATAATTTAATCAGCACAGTTTTTTTATTTTTATTTCATTACATTACAATTATCTTGTGAAATGGAAAAACTTTACAATTAAGTTCTGCATTTCCAGTGTGCTGCCTTTACAGTAAATCATTATTTCTTCTTAAGATCTGCGTATCGCATAGGAGGACTCTAACAATCTCTTTCATATTTCCAGGAGTATAGCAACAAAGACATTTCTTTGGCCTCTAGACCTATAATCACTTTCTTTGTGAGGGAGCCTGGAACCAGGGAAATAAAGGCTGCTCTCCTTCAAGCAGCTGCTCTGGCAAAATCTTTCTTTCTTGGCTTCTGAACAAAATCTCTTTTGAAGTCGCTTAAAGCACCACTGAGCTGTTAAATATTTCTACAATAGAAAGACATTGTTTTTCCAAAACAGAATATGGACTGGAAATGTAGTTTTTAAAGCTGCTTGCTGAAGAATTGTTGGTATCGATCAATTAAGATAAGATAAGATAAGATAGTCCTTTATTAGTCCCTCTGTGGGGAAGTTATGGTATTACAGCAGCCCTTATTCACAGCTCAAGTAATATAAATAAACAGTAGAACAGTAATAAGAAACACAACTTAAAAATTAAACGGTAAAACACAAAAATATGAAATATACAAATGAAATAAAATAAATAGTAAAAAATGTGTATAAAATGTAAGTGTAAAAGTATAAGTATTGCACAAAAAAGTGTTAAATTGTTCACAGTGTTAAAGTGTTCACAGTGTTGAAGTGTTCACAGTGTTAAAGTGTTCACAGTGTTAAATTGTTCACAGTGTTAAAGTGTTCACAGTGTTGAAGTGTTCACAGTGTTAAAGTGTTCACAGTGTTAAATTGTTCACAGTGTTAAAGTGTTCACAGTGTTAAAGTGTTCACAGTGTTGTAGTGTTCACAGTAGTTTTATGGTGTACTGGGGGCTCAGCTTATTGTGCAGCCTGACAGCAGCGGGAAGAAAGGACTTTTGGTATCTCTCCCTAAGACACCGGAGATGAATCAGCCGGTGGCTGAAGGAGCGGTGCAGCACGGCCAGAGCGTCCTGCATGGGGTGGGAGACGTGGTTCATCATGGATGAGAGCTTGGTCATCATCCTCCTGTCCCTCACCACCTCCACAGTCTCCAGAGGACGCCCCAGCATGCTGCTGGCCTTCCTTGCCAGTTTGTCCAGTCTCTTCCTGTCAGTTGCCAAGAGGCTGCTGCTCCAGAAGACCAAAAAAATAAATGTCAGATGCCACCACAGAGTCGTAGAAGGTCTTCAGGTGTGCTCCCTGCACCCCAAAAGACCTCAGTCTCCTCAGCAGCAAGAGTCTGCTCTGTCCTTTTTTGTAAAGGTCGTATGCATGGTCTGACCAGTCCAGTGTATTGTTCAATTGAACACCCAGGTCCTTATAAGACTTCACAATCTCAATGTCCAGTCTCTGGATGCTCACCGGTAGCGGAGGAGGGCGTTTACCCCGGCGGAAGTCCACCACTAGCTCCTTGGTCTTGCTGGAGTTTATGTGCAGGTGGTTTAGCATTGGTATGTTTCCGAAAAGAAATAGTCATACAGAATTACTAATATGTACTGCCATGGGCAATACAATTCCTCTCTAACTCCATTGTCTGAATCTAAGGACAGCATATTAAATTAGATTAGGGTAGGAAAAAAAAAGTAGATGCACCCATTACAATTTCTGTAGCATTTTTCGATTAAAAAAAAGAAAAAGTTCTCACCTGCTGATTTTGTTTTTTGTTGATTCCAAAGCACTATAATTGACAGCTAGGCTCCAGACTTACTTTTTCACCACCATACAAAAAACCTTTTCAAACAACCTGAAGTAAGTGCAAAACATAAAAATCAAAAGATTATCTTTTTTCTCTATTTGTCATATACTGCAGATATTTTCATAGAAATACACAATTCAAATGAAATACGTCGTATTTGTTTTTTGATACATTTTCTTTGAAGTTATATACTGTTCTCTAATAATATCAGCAGTTTAATCAAAAGTATGTAACAGGAAAAAAGGGAAAGCGAGGGATGGAGAACTTCATTTCTTTGTCATCGTAGTAACTTGTTATAAATGAAATAGAATATAATCTATCTTCCCCCAACAAGGAAGATGAAGACGGATGAAACTCCGCTGCGGTTTCTCTTCACTTCGACAATAAGTTGATTGTTGAGTGCATCGACATGTCGCTAGAGAGAGCAGCATGAGAGGGATGTGAGGGCTGACAGCCTTAAGCTTACAGCAACGGACGCTACAGACTGACTGAGGTTGCTCAGGTCCAACCAAAATGCGACGCACCTTCACCATGTTTGGATAGACTATCAGCTGTGACTCTGCTCTGCAATGAACATTCATAATTTAGAACCAGGAGTCGTTCCAGGCTCACTAGTAATAAAATGGATAAGGAAATTAACTCCAGCCAAGCTAAGATTCAAACTACTGGCCGGGCAGCCAAAGGTCCATTTCTTTTCATGGAAGGAAGTCAAAATTAAGAGATTTTTTTTTTTTAAATTCTGTTCGCACTTTTTCTTTTAGATGCTTTTTTTTCTGCGTCAGCGACATCTGAGGCCAAATGTATTTTGTTTTGAGGTTTTCCGTTCACCTCAGGAATGCATAAAACACTTTCTGGGCCGATAACTCAATAATTCATATGCTAATAATTACAATTTCACACAAATGGCTAATAGGATAAAATGAAGAATGATGAACATTTTGGATAGAGATGAAGGTAAACTGCTGGAGACTGGTTGGCAAAGGCATGCAGCCACAACACAGTGATTCTTGCTGATAATTTTATTATGAAGATGATTTTGTATTCCCTTATATGTAAAATGCCAAAATGTGTCATACAAGCTAGTATTGTTGAAATTATATGGACATAAACATTGCTAAATTAATGCGATAGTCATATGAGGTGTAGACTATAGGATGCAATTTAGACATCATGCTTTGACCTTTTCCGGGAGGAAGTTTTAGTAACTGAACCACTTTACATTGTTTTCACTACACCTGCTTTAATCGTTGTTTTAATCGTCTGATGTGTGCCAAATTCTTTTCTGCCTATAGGTTTTTCCTGAAATGCGGTATATCCCTCTCAAACTGCTCCTCTTCTTCATATTTCCTCTCATCTAATTTGAATGTTAATTCCACTTCATTTGGGAGATTACTGTTTTGACTGGAAGCACATTGTGTGCAGCCAAACAACTCTACCTGGAACCATACTCTCAGTGTCATTGTAGAAGAGTCATAACTTCAAATTGTTTCATGTGTGATTCCTGGTCGCTTGTGCAGCTCCATCACGGCACACAATTAGTGCTTCATGAGCAATAAAGTTGTTATTGCTCAGCCTTTCTGCTGGGCTTGATCGAAAGTCACTCGATCTTTTCGGAAGTCACTCGGTCCTAGTTTTTCCCAGCATACTATTTATTTTCACATAAATATCCTTACTTAAGGCTACTTCTAAATAAGATCACATTCTCTTTGCCCAAATGCACCCACACATTCACAGCTGGAGTAGTTGATTTTTCTGTTGCCATGTTTTTTTTTTTCTGTTCAAGCATTAACAAGGTTTATAGTTGGAATGAAAGTTCAAAGGTATATTTTCGCATTTTATATAAATACATATGTGAAAATGCCCTCCTCAAAGAAGTCATTGAGTAATGAGATAAGATAACATTTTATATCACACTGTGAAAGGCGCTATTTTGAACGCCAATACAGCAGCAACAACAATTTGCCACTTAAGAATGTAGAAAAGATCTCATTTCATGTTGATAAAGGAGATATACACACATGTGGACCCATTAGCGATGACGGCCCTCTAGTCTGAAAACGGAAATAAAGAGTACTCTGCATTAATCTAAATGTGAGATCTCCTCTATGCTATTCTGACCCTTTGTCTGATCCCTATCGATTACAGGTCCTGCCTGCTATTCACCGTTTCTGATCACAAGTGAAACTGACTTGTTACCTGCCTGGTCTCTGTCTCATGGTAATAACCGAGCTGTTACGGAAGTAAATAAAAATCAAATCTTCCAGTCATTGCTAAATCATCTTCAGAGTGCTTTTTCATTTACATCAATTTAGACTGTTTCAGCTGTCTTTTTGAGAAGCACTGTTGCCTAGACACTATAAAACAGAGATTGGACTTGACTTGATCACGCACCGAGCAATGAAATATTCAACATGCCCGCACGCCTCCTTCATAGATTGCCGTGACAGAGTTTTATTTTAGTGCAGTTCTCAAAAATCCTGTTAATTAAAGCTCGTTCCAGCCGGGCACATTTCAACCACAGTGCCCTTTACAGTGAGGCCAACGCTAAAGATAAGAGGGAACCATTGGTGATGGTTGGTGCTGCCAATCAAACAGAATGCCAGGACGGTATAAGACTGTTGTTGTAAAAATTTAGCTTCTAAATAATGGTGTTAAAATGAACAGGCAGGACCGTGGGTTAGTTGCTAGAACAGGAACCATTGTATACTGTCATCCACATTGCAGACTCAGTATGCTGCGTGTTTGTCCTCCAACATGCCTCTTTGACTTAAACTCAAAGTAAAGTAATCAACAATAGAACATTTCTCTGGGTGTGTCGGTTTCAATTTTAGTCAAGTACTGTGACTTCAGTCCATAAAAGTCGAGTGGTTTTAGACGTCTCCACAGAATTCATTGCTGTCAACATCCTACATTTCCTACTCAAACGAACAGTACGTCCTTAAAGCTGCAACCCCACAGATTGAAATGGTAATCTCCACGACCAAAACTCACTGGACCAGCAGCCGAAGAGGAGAAAACAACAACTTCTCATTATAAAGCGATAACCATAAATCATGTCTGACCTCGATCAAACGTTGTGTTTAAGGACATATACTCCAATGTCTCCAAGTCATTTTGGGTGAATTCTATACATAAATGTTGTATTATCAAAGAACCTAGTCGCAGCATTGCATGTGAGAACACAGTATGTATTTATCTGGTGGATGATAAACTAAATCTACAGGCATTTTACTGTAATACGGTCTAAAGTTGGGTTATGGTTTTCTTTGAATGGGAACATTCAAGAGTCCACTTAGATTTTTCAAAACCCTTTATTAGCATAAGTCTGTGCACAGGTAGAGTTCAGCTGTGGTTTGCTCAAGGTTTTTGGCAGTAACTGCATTATTCCAGGGTTTATTTTGGGTAATTAAAAGGGGCCAAAGCCAGAGGCCCCAAGCACAATATATTTTTCTGTGAACAAATAAATGTTGTTTCCATTTATTGTTACTCACCAGATTGTGTGTATCCTTAAGGTGTAACTAAGGCCTTGTAGAATATTCAAGAGCTTATTGATTTGAACATTCACAATGTTTTATATACATTTGTACTCGCTATCAGTCTTCTTATTCACTTTCTTTGTTAGTGCATTGCTGAAGTTCTTATCACCACCTACCAAACAATGGAAAAGCATGTTAAATGTGTATTGTATCATGCATTATGTGCACGCATGTGTTTGAAAAAGAAAATGCTCCATAGCTCTAGTCAAAAACTCCACATGATATCTTACATTGTATAGAAGTCCAGATATGCAGTACACAAAAACAAGCAAAGCAACCTGCCTGTAAGGCTGATGAAGTTATAAAAGTACATGCATATGGTGGCTCCCCAACCAGCAACATTAATCTACTGACATAAATCCTCAGACGACTGTGGAAATAGCTCAATACTAGCACACAAATAACACTTAGCTTTGAGAGGTACTTATTAGTGACTTTTATTAAGTACTAACAAAACAATACAAGCCATATTCAGCAGCAATGGAGACAACTTTTTAGGTTGAGGTTCACCCCTGAGCAACCCGAGAGACCACGCAGGTGTCAAACATTTCTCCTGCGTGCTACTTAGATTTGCTATTTCTCTTTTCAATAAATGTGAAAAAAAAGAACATGATGTGAGCCTTTATCTCTAACTTGTGTGTCTCTGGGTAATTCACTAATACAAGTCAACCACACAATGAAATATAAAAAACTGAAATTCCCTCTGTCACATGTCCACATTTAGCCGTAACATTATTGATGATTTGTTTTTAAAAATAGTGATGTGACACACAAGAAGTCACTGTGAGGACCTTCTACAGCGACTGATCAGAAAATAGACGTATACCACCTACACACACCTATAATTGATCGAAATCTGACTTGACTTGAGTGTTACTAACAAAATTTGTGGCAGTAGTCTGGATCCTTGGTGAGCGTGTCAGTGTATGAAACCTCTTATTCCTTTCCTTTAGGTCGTCTTTCATCCACCTCCACTCTGTTTTTACTGCTACTCTAGCTACTGTTTGAAATGCATCTATGAATAGACCAGTGGGCCGAACATTCTCTCTGGTAAAGAAACCAATATCTAAAAAAGGTTAGTAGATTTTTCAGCATCAAAGTTCTGCCTCCCGCTGCTGCCTTGCAGTCCGTCCAGGTGTGCGTCGAATACAGAAGAGCAGTCAAGAGCGAGGTGAATAGAAATCCAACTGCTGACGTTTTGCCCTAAACAGGGAGGCCAAATACAAAGCTGATGGAGGACAATTTGAATTTTTTTTTTCGGTTTCTTTGAAGAGTTGATTCTCCTCGGAAGACCATAGAAATATAATAAAAGTAGTACGGACATTCACATTCAAATCAATGCAGCCGGATGCTCGGAGTAGCGGCCATTTTCCTGTGTACTGTTACCATCGTGAAACCCTAGTTCTGTGTCTGAACTAAACCAACTTAGGTGGGTTTTTTGTTGTAATGACTAGTAGAGAAGTAATGTTACGACGCTGCTGGGTCTAATGGTCCCTCGTCCGCACTCCTCGCTACTCCAGAGAATTCTTGACAGCTATTGGACAGATTAAACTGTTATTTGGTAAAAACATACATTGTTCCCAGATGATGAATCCCACTGATGTTGGTGGTCCCCTTGCTGAATGCCAAAGTGGATCTGAAGTTATGGTCTCTTTTTCTATTCTGCTACCCAGCATGCAGCACAGTGCAGTTCAGCCCATCCAGACTCTGTCCCTGTACGTGGCAGATGAGATTTCACCCAAGTCTTCTGTCACACTTTCTATCTAGTTTTTCCTATTTAGATTTTGTGTTCACAACATTTTTTCACTTTTCTTGGCATTTTTGTGACATTTGTTTTTATATCAGCGGCTGGCTGCCAGTGTTATTTATGCCGCTGCAATATACTTTTTCGATTTGGTTCACTTGGTTTTATCCATGTTGTGCATGTTCCCTCCCTCCTCGCTGCCTGTTTGCATTTAGAGGTTTCTGTCAACAACCTCCTGCAAGAGTTTGTTCACATTTACGTACAAACTTCAAATGGTTTACAGGTGTTCTTTCGCTCTGTTAATTGGGCTTTCTTCTTGGTATCCATGTATTGCAATCTGGGCTAATGCATGTGGCTTTCCATCAGACACACTGCACACCAATTAGATTAATTAGACTGTTATACAGAGGCATATCGACTAACCAGACTTCCTATTATTTTCTTGAAGCAACGCTTTTTTGGCCACTGTTCCATATAGCCCGGCTCTGTGGAGGGTAGAGCTTAAAGTGGTCCTATAGACAGTTACTTCAATCTCTGTGTGTGTTTCCAGCTCCTTTATTTCACGCCCTTCAAGCCTGGTCCACAGATATTGGTCTTCTTTTTTCAGATTTGTTGAGGTGCCATACATATATATATATATATATATGTATATATATATATATATATATATATATATATATATATATATATATATATATATATATATATATATATATATATATATATATATATATATATACATGTTCCATCAATTTTCATCTCTGTTTACATTGTAATAGCTGACATGAAAAGCCTCCAGCTTGTGATGCACAGGCAGACGACTCAGACCTCCACCAGCAAACTCGGGTCTCCAGCCTCGGCGGGAGACCGGCTGTCGACGGCTTCAAGTTCTGACAGGGTGCGTGACTCAGATTCGAACACGGAAGATTACTAGATCAAATGGTGATACAACTCCAGTAAATGGGAGGAGCAGAAGCAGTGGGCTGAGGAGTGAGTGTGCCATTTTGCCGGCTGCAAACAGATTTTGGTGAACGCCGGCTGCGGGCCACAGCTATTACTGTTATACCCAGTAACACATTTGACTGATCATTATAAAGCACAGCTGTCTTCCTCAGCATGATGCTGCTACTCGTCTTTGTCACATGATGATTAATAATGCAGTCGCAAAGGGAGCCATGAGCTCTCTTTAGTACATGCATGTGTGCATATGCATGCAAACAGAGCAGTGGAACTTTTAATAGTGAATTAATCTGTGGATAATTGCACTGGCTCGGGTCATTAGTAGTCCTTCATTAATGACTCGCAAAATTCACGCCTGTGTTATGATAATCCCTCTTCTTTTTTCACTACTGTTTCTCTCATTCCCAGCGTGCGTCGACTTTAGTTTACTGGGTATTTAATTTAATTAATTAATTCAATGGATATAGCCACCTGTCCTTCCTTTCATGGGGGAAATAATGTAACATTTGACAATGTGTCTGTCATATAAATGCAATTAAAGTTAATTGGTTTTGGCTTTTTTTAACTGTAAGCATTGTTTTGGACTCACATATTTTAATGGAAATAATATTTGGTATTAAATAAATTGGGAATAGAATCATGAAAAACAATAAGTATGTCAATTGATAACAAAAGTCAATATTAGTTGCGGACCTCTTAACGTAATAAAATATACCGGCTTGAGAAGAAGGTATAGTGCATACATTTTAAAAGCAGAGGGCAAACGCTTCATTAAAAGCTTATTCAAGCAGTAATGACCCAACTTAGCTGCCATGATAAGCACAAATTAATGTATTCTCCTTAGTGAATACTTTCCATCTGCTGCTTCTTCGTAATCATTTCCACAGTTTTATGAAGGGCACCGCACTAATCAACTGCTGCTGATAGTCTGGTTTGGCAAAGCACCAGCCATTAGTGATTGAAAAATGTTCTGGCATCAATCAATCATACTTTTTCCTTATTTATCTTTTGACATATAGTGTCTGTAGTGATTAGTCAGTATTTAGTACCCAT
Source organism: Clinocottus analis (assembly GCF_023055335.1). Taxonomy (NCBI): domain Eukaryota; kingdom Metazoa; phylum Chordata; class Actinopteri; order Perciformes; family Cottidae; genus Clinocottus; species Clinocottus analis. The sequence goes on along the minus strand of NW_027175887.1, from coordinate 6,979,499 downwards.
TACACTGGACTCCCTATTTTTTTCCAAACATTTTGAACAATTGATCTCTTGACCGTCTCGAGAAAGTATGACTTTTCACACGTCACATAGCTTATTATCTTTCAATAGAGAAGTTAACTCCACACCAACGCTGCTGCTCTGCTTCACTCATTGATCAGAGCAGAGATAGAAGAGAAGTACAATGTATTTGCTTTGGCTCTGCAGTTACAGAGCAGTGTTTTGCTGGTTCTGTGTAATATCACATTATTTTGTACCATTAGTATTACTATTCAATAGATATCATCAAATAAGCTAAAAGACCAAACTTGCTATTTATAGCAACTTTGGTCTTTTAGCTTTATCCAAACTGTAGATGTTAAATGGACACATTTAATTTCACTTCACATCACACGCTACTTTAGAGAACTTCTTTACCACAAACAGTCAAGCCATTATTTGTACTATTGGGCCATATGCAACTTTTAATTGTGTCGAGTAGAGTTGAGATCCCACAGGGGCTGAGCTTAGTGAGGAGCATATACAACGAATGAGTATGATCTACAGGGGGATTTTGCATTTGTGTAGTTTTATTTAAGGCCCACGGGGTAATGTGTGATATTATTTCTGTGTGTGTGTGGATTGACCTTTGGCACAGATAAGGGAGGTTTTTGTGACTACACTATCAGTTGTTGATACACTGCAGGGTCTCTCTCGTCTGTGCACGAAGGAGGAATCTGCCTTTTCAGCTGCATTTTTTTTTTTAGCTCTGCTAAAATAGTCTTTGCTTTAAAAGAATGAATCAATGTTCCTCTTGTTATAGCGAAGACTGTAGTCTGTTTAATATTTATAAATCAACCCAAACCTCAAATAAAATTTGCCTTAGTATTTTTCATCAGCGCTGTCTGATCTCTTCGGCACAGAGGACACACTTGTGGTCAGCTGTGGAGCAGCTAATGAAATTATGTTTTTCGTTAGCTAACGTCAAATAGCGTTTAAAAACATTTTTTTGAATAAAATCGCTGCAGTGAATGCAACTTTATTGAATAATGTATGGTTTATTCCATAGGGACAGATACAGGCAACAGACTGCTCAGAGACAAACTGACAACAGCAATCCGATCTATCAGAGATCACTGGAGTCCCCGCGGTGACTGTCACACACTCTGCCTTCTCCAATCACCTCACCTGGCAAATCTTCACCACCTGCACATTGGGATTGTGGAAGTGTGTAGGAATAATTCCAGTGACAGCTCTTGTACAATCACTCCACATCCTCATTATCAGTAGTCAAAATGCCATAAGAAAAAACACAAGTATAGAAATGAATACATTGTATTCACCTGTCAAACTTTTTTTTTAATGATATCCCGGGTGGTGGATAGAGTAATTACCACAATCATTTTGGAAGCAACCATTTTAATTGCTGAAAACATAAATACAGGGTGATACTCCTGTTGTGTTATATACACTATGCGCTGGATATGCACTGTTAGCCATGCGTACGTGGAAGAATTAGAAGGGAACAAGTGTTCAGAGATTCACCGTAGAGATCGGCTGATCAGCAGGTCATTTCTATGCATCAACATTCAATACTGTTGGCGAGGGATTCAATAGAAATGTTTGGCTTTGTAGTGTATAGAAAATAGGTTTCTTTGACTTATCTGCCAACCAGCTTGCTATTTGACACTCAGTCAGTGTGGTGATCATCATTCTCTCAGTGCAACCAGCTCTGACATGCGATACTATTTATTGCTTTTGCAGAATGTGAACATCGTGCAAAAACGCTGAGGCGGTGCACCAAGTCCATATGATGGCAGGGAAAATGCTGCATCGTTGATATGTTCTTTAAAAATTCAACATCAAAATGTCAGTTGTTGCTTTTGATCACCTGATTTTATGTACACTCAGTTTCCAGTTTCTAGCACGTACCTTACTTATATTAATCCATATCTAATGCATGTTTTAAAGTATTGATTTGCTCTTTGTGTTATACAGAGGGGGGTATTCAGATTACCATCATTGATATTAATAGGCATTTATGTATGTCGGTGTACAATATAAACTATGTCATGCTATATAGTATAAAGGACCCTTTACTGTGATTTTTAACTCAGTTTGGGCCCTCTGAACTACAGATGTTTCACTGCATAGCTGTCTGTTGGCAACACTTTGGTGGTGAATATCTCCGCTCTGCAATCCACACAGATACAACCTTCTAATTTCAACCTCACACACTGTAGACCAGCAAATAGCATAATTTCTACACAGCTCTGTTAGAATAAAACTTCAATCATATTTTAGCCCAATATAATGAGTCTTTCAAAGTTGTACTGCTGACCATTGTGTCAAGAGATCTATCTGAAATGGATTACTTTCCCACAGCCTGTTTCTCTTTTGTGTAGTTTACGCCTACTGAGGTTTGTTGGCAATCAGATACAATGATGTGGTTGGATTGCAAACGGGTAGAAAAAATTGCACGTCAGTTACAGTGTTTAAATTGAGTGGACTTGATGTTTCCCTGAAAATGTCTCAATCTATTTTCGGACATTTGGCATTTCAATTTCTTCTTTCGTCTGAACTCATCCAGAGAAGAGCGTTTAATGGAAACGGTATAATATTTTATGATTAAATTGACCTTTTAATGACATAAATGTTTGTTAGAGTTCAGGTTTGAAATCAACCTTTGTCAGACTCAGACAGGGCTATTACACGTACACACACACACACACACACACACACACAGACACACACACACACACACACACACACACAATTACATTTTCACTAAACATACCTTTTTTACTTCAATATTATTTAATTACTTGATCACATGCGTGTTACAACACAAGACACATTTTTAATTGGTAAATAACAACAATGTTTCTATCAATGAATCTAACAATAATTTAAGGAATGTCTGTCTCAGTGTTCTGGCAGTTGTATTGCTGATGACACAAGAAGGCAGTATTGAGAGTAATGGTGTTTATGTAAGAGTTTTTTGAGAAACCTGCAAGCAACGACACCACAGGCCGAATGTTCAGCCCGCTCCTAACAGGCATGTTTTAACCACATTTCCTTTTTTTTTGAGAATCAAAACAAGACTTTGGTGGTTTCAATATCCTCAACTTTAGCAGTACCGACGGCCGACTGCCCTAAAGCCTGGAGGATTATTTTAGGGTAGACCGATCAGAAACAGTCTAAATCAAAGATATGCTCCGAGCTAACTTCGACTTCTCTAAACCGAACAAGCACTCTGATCACTTTTTTGTTTCTTTCTTTCTCCATATGGTCCTCATATTTTCAAGATATATAGAGAATGTTAAACCTCCAGAATTTGGCTCGTTTGATATCTCAGTTCACACACAGACTTTCTGGGCAGTCCCTGTGCAACACTTGCTCTCAGCAGGCAGAGCGTTTCGAGACCAGACTCCGGGGGATCGAGGCGGATCTGAGCGATTGCGGGGCATCAGTCACACTGTGGAATCAGCGGCACGCTCGCTCTCCGATGCCTCCAGTCTGTCAAGATGTCCATGCTCCTAATGCCCGACTGTAAATTCAGCTGGCTTGGTTCATTTTCTCTCTCACTGTGCAGGTGTCTGGGAGAATTTGCCAGTTTATTTTTGGTTGTGAGAAGAAAGCTCTCTCAGGCAAACAACTGCTGGCTCCAGTGAGAATGGAAGTCTCAGTGTTTACAGCTTTCTAAGTTATTAATCGTGAACATCTGACAGCAGCTTTAGTTTTCGCAATGTGTGGCAAACGTGTCGAGAGCAAAGGTGAAGCTCCTCATCCTTGGGTGTAGCGTTGAAGGTAATGAGTTCAAACACTGTGATTTATGTTCAGACGAAGCTTGATTTGTTTTCCCAGTTTGTTCAAGTTGCATTCTTCTCGGTCCACTTTACTCATGCTACCACGAACAAGGTGTCAGGTGTGAAACCTTGTTGTATTCTTTTCACTTCACTTCAGGGTTCGTGAACCACCCACTCTGTAATATTCTAGGTCCTGACCTTTTTAGATAAATGTATTTCTATCTCAAGTATTGCAGGAGCAGTTTTCTCAGAGTGCTGCAGTTAATGCAGGCAGAGACCTTGTCTCTTCAAAAGATGCCCTGCACTTTGATGATTTAATACAAGTTCTTTTCTGGTGCCGCCTGCACTGCACTAATGCAAAAATGTCAGAATATGACCTTTGCCAGGTCTTTTGCTAAAAAGACATTTACACTTTTTCATTATGATAACTTTTATGACATCCACTGCCACCACAGGTGAGATAGGCTTTATAATTAAAGATTCTATCTGTGTTGTGTGCTGATGAATGCAGATACAGCCAAGACGTGAGCAGAGCACACGTGGAGGTGAAGACAGTTCTTGACTAGATTTAGATCAGTGGACGTTTTTAAATGCTATTTTCTTGTGGTATTTCTTGCTTTGATGGTTAGTCTTCATTTAGAAGAAGAAGAAAAACGCAATCTTGGTGTGTAGCACTTTGACGCTGTCGGTAGCGCACAGTTACGCGACTGCACTTCTAATTAGAAGCTGTAGTATTGTCATACAAAGCAAACTTGAAGCTACTAAGCTTTTACATAGGTGAATACATTTTTTTGAATACATAAAGCAAACTAATGATAGGCACTGAGTTACATAATTACCAAATAGAGATAAAGGAATTCATACATTTTCATATGATCACAGTTTCATAAGGATTTGATTTGATTTCATCTATGTGTGACGGTTTGTTATGTGTTATGACACTCAACTGAAGCTGGAGAAGCCCAAAAAAAGCCAAAAAAAGGTGTGTCCAAATGTATTCATGATGGAACATGTCTTCATGATGGAACATATATATATATATATATATATATATATATATATATATATATATATATATATATATATATATATATATATATATAATACATACACTTATTTCATTAGCTTTATTCTCATGAAATAATGGTAAAAACCTGTTATTTTCTCTCACAAAAATGATTACTATTGAAGTTTAGTTTATTGAAGTTCTCTCTCTCTCTCTCTCTCTCTCTCTCTCTCTCTCTCTCTCTCTCTCTCTCTCTCGTAATTGATTAAACTCATGTGTCTCTTTGAGCCACTATGGCCACATATAGTGTTGCTGCATGTCACTTTCAGAACATCTTTCATCTTGACCTTAAAAAAAAAATAAATAAAAAAAATCCACAGCCGGTTTTTGAGAGTGTAGCATGCTGGGAGCTCAGTGGTGCACTTGTGGAGTTTTTGTCTTCAGGCACACCCGCTGTGCATGACTGTGGGGGAAACTATATACACATAATGACCCTTTTCCAAACTCACCTCTCCCCACTAACGCTTCATACGAAGCTTCACTCAGTATTCTGGCCCTTTATGTGTTGTGTGCAGTCACACATCCCCATGGACTGCTTGCTCGTCCAGCTGTTGCTAAACTTTGCATGGGACAAAGTAATGATTCCTTATGTTTAAACTCTATTGCATATTACGACATTTTAAACCCGCCATGAACAGGCAGTTTCAACAACGTGCATCAGTGGAAAAGGCTACTGTTAGTGCACTGCCAAAACTAATGTTAATTTAAACTTAAATCAATATGATGTTTCCTCAGTGCAAGTGGATAATGACCAGGCACCAGACTCGCTGTCTGAGGGGTTTTATTGTTCACAGTAACTGATCTGGGACAGAACTCAATGTGACATATTGTGATTGCAAATGTACAAACAGAAGGGTGTAGGGATTGAGCTGTAATAAGTAGTTGTGTTTTTGGAACAACCATTGTCACGTCAGCTCCCCTCATCTCACTGCAGCGCAAGTAATCTCCGTCTTTATGACAGCATAGCTGCGGAACCGCTCATCTGATCTTCTTCACACTTGACAGCGGTTTTGCTCAGGATCTTATGGAGAATTGGGTGCAATTTAGACACGCAATATGTTCAGTATTAATACACTTTAAAATAACCAAGCGAACGCCGACAAGGACTCATTTACTGCAGTTCACTCTGCAGCAGACTCTTCTTCACTTCCCTGTGAGTCAACACGAGCAGATAGCCTGAACCAGAGTGAATTTGCTTAATGTTTCTAACTGCGATATACCCACGTTGGCTCTCTTTTCTAATGACAAAGTCTGCCTCTGGTAGTGTATTGCACCAGTGTTTCTGGCCGTGAGTAGCTACCACTTGGGTGTTGTGATGGAACCGCTGCATGTGATGGCAGGTGTACATTGCTCGGGACCCAAAGGAAGTGCAGTGTTGATTGTGAAGATCTTTGCAGGAAAAGTGTCAGAGAAAGACGCAAGTAACAGCACCACAGGCCAATAAGCGCTGCACACGTTTCACTAATTACGATGATGTCATATATTACAGACACATTTTAAAATAGTACCGATCATCTGTTTTTTGCTTCTGATTTCCAAGCTATGAAACTCATGGGAGCACTTTTTTCCACTCTGCTATCCACCAATCGTTTGTCTGTGCTTCACATGTAAGTCATACATTATTCATGCTTTGCTCATTGTCTCGTTTTACTCAGGCTGTTTTACTGGTGTTGGCTCAGCACTGAACTCAGGAGGGAGGTAATCAGCTTTAGCAAAAGGCGATGTTCTCCACAGCATGAAGTCAAACAAATCCTTCGTATATATCTACCTTGTCTTCTTTCTTCCCAAGTGAATATCCTGCCTGTCCGTTGAGCAAGAGTATATCTGGGGATATGTCTGTAGATCCTTTATCGACTTAATAGATTGCAAATTCATCCATGGTGATATGTCTTGCATCCCATTAGTTATTATGGCACATACAATTAAAATGTCTTCCATAATGAAGACCAGTGATATCCATGTGCAGTCACGTTAGCACACAGTTACCAGCAGCCATGACGGTCCATGGATGTATTTGTTAATGTCAATCTAATTTACACACAGCGCATTTCTTGCAAACCAACCAAATTACAGAACACTTCGACTGGCACAGATACGAAGATAATGGACTATTGTCGAATTGTGATCAGTACGGATCCCCATCGCGGTTTGGCCTGCCTGTGAACGGCGGATTTATTACATAGTTTAACAATAACCATCAATGTGGAATCAAGTTTTATTGACGTTATCTGGCAAGATTCTGTAAAATATGCAATCAGAACATTGACATTTAGACTTTTGTAGTTGCTAATCTCTGATAGTGTTACATTGTAAACAGCCAATTTGTGTTTAAATTGACTGGAGAATGAAGGATATTCAATACTTATGACCTGTAGCATTTGCTCTAAGCAGCTTATAATACTTTATTAAAACTACAAATAACATCATTAGTTTTATTCAATAAAAATTAAATATTGTATTTCCTCATCATTTGAATTGTGTTATTTTGAAAAACCCCATAAAGTACTTTCAAAAAGTAAAACGATAATATCTGCGTTTCAGAATGTCGGCTTCGATTTCAAATTGTTGATGGTTTTCAGACTTCAAAGCGATTCAAAGGCTTTTTGGTACACGGGTCAAATAAAATGATTGTCTGAGCTTTGTCGACCAGCTGCTTCACCCAAACCCAAACAACAAAGGAATCTGTATCTGTCAACGAGCGGCAGTTAGTATTGGCGGCAAAAAAAATGTGATCGGGGATCTTTTAAAAGTAACATTTGCCCCTTTTTTCTTTTGTGCTGATCCGACCTGTGATCCGAGCCGTCGCGCTGATCCCTGATACGATCTGAACCGTGACTTTCATGATCCCTGGCACCACTAAAATTTAATGCAATTTTATGTGAAACATTAAAAGAAATCTTGACCAATTACTGTTATTGTAATCATATTCTGACTATACAATGTGCTTTTTTTTTCCAAATGTGGCGGGTTCAACTCTTTACAAAGATGACGCGACACATAAATACTTAATTCATCTCAACGTGGCTTATTATGGTTCTTATTCTCATCCTTTTTATTTCTGAAGTACACATGGGTGCATGCACATACACACTGTTTCCTGTTTGATTAAATTGAGAATAAGCTTGTTTTATAACTGTCAAGCGACAGTTCTCAGATGGTCCAGACAAAATGCTGCACTTTATCTGCTGGTAAAAGGTTGAAGTGGCGCCGCTCTGCATGGGCTGAATTATGTTTCTTTGGCCTCACACACACACTTCTGTTATTGGCTAGCAGACGGCTGAAGTAGGTCGAGGTGAGATATTGTTGCTGACACATGAGAGGCAATGCCAGCGCACCGACAGCCACATTTATGTTCCGTCCTTAACTAAAATAGGAACCAAGCAGCAAAAGTAAAAAGTTATTAAAATGAGCTGAGAAACAGCGTGAGCTGTGAAAACCTTTAACAGCCATCGAGTGTGTTCTGTTCTTCATCACCAGATTTAAAGAAGATGAGAGCGAAAGAAAGTTGTTTGCCCTGTTTCGAAGAACAGACTGACACTAAACAGAGCCTTTCAAAATACCAAAATGACACTGGATAAAAATAAAAATGTGGCACAGAAAAAATATGCTTTACATGTAACTCTGATTCCACAACGCCGCCACAAACTTTTTTTTTTACTGCTGTGCTTGACATTTGCAAATATATTTTACTTCCTGCTTTTTAAAGAGCTTTAGACAGCGGAACAAAGGGAGGTTTTAACAGCATGTGAACAAAAGAAAATACATTATGTATCACACACACACACACACACACAGACACACACACACATATATATATATATATATTTTCACCCAGAATATCAACAACATGTTATATAAATATTCTGGGATAATATCTGATATTGTATCTTTCCTTTGGGTCGTGTTTTCATGAATCAAGACACTGAACTCAAAGTGCAGTGAAGCGTGCAGTGTGCAAAGCGACTGACGGCACTTGTCCTACAGCTGTGGGCGTGCGACACTCTCAGGGTATACAGGGTGAAGTAAGGAGAAATGCAAATATTATCAGGAGATGTCTTATATTAAACCTGGTGTCATTAGACCCTCTTAACCCCTTAAAAAAACATTTTAATGTGGGGCCAGTCTGATTATTGTAATAAAAAGTGTTATGACCCAAAACCAGGATACGAGTGCTGTCATTACGACACTTAAAGAGTTTAAGGAGCGTCTTGAATGCTCAGCAGAAATATGCTCCCATGTGTGTCAGTTTGCTCTTACCTAATCTAAATTAATCTATAACTTTTAAAGATGATCGTAAAGTGGATTTTTATTTCTACATTTTCACTGATGTTGATCATAACGTTTAAGCAAATTGATGAAAAGATATGTGAAATCCTGTTCTAAAATAAGCATTGCTCTTAAATTTGTACCCTAAAAAAGTACTTTTTTCAGGTTTTTCAAACATATTCTATTAGTCCGTATTTGTTTACTAAATTAGTAAGTGAAATATGTTTTAGTTTCTGAATCTATTTATTTGTGTTCAAATGTAAACATTATAATAATATGAATATAACTGCTTATTTATTCATATGGTAATAGGGGACAACACAAACTATTATTCAGATCGTCTTTGTATATGATCATGTTTAATCGAGGCAATGATTAAGGGAGACAAAACTTAAAAACTTAGACTAATACATTATTATGAATATGCACAAACTGTGCCTTTATGAATGAGCAATGAACATTCCTCTACAGTCTACATGCAAATGGCATGCTGAAGACCAGTAAGTCATCATGTTTCCTGTGGCACTAATGGCCCTCCGCTAGTTCCGATCATCTTCCAAGGGCTTTGTGTTCATACTTTGTGGCCCTCTGTGTCTCCTCCACCGTCCCCTCAGTGCAAACAGAAGGACCATGAGGTTAATGGAAACTTGATGTGTTTTTTACACTGTATACAGCTGCTGTTCTCCTGCAACCCTGATCCCAGACCTGCTGCGAGGCTGTTCTCAATGCCGACACATCTTCCTCTTTTCTGGGCAGTAGTTGTGGAAGTACTCCTGAACCAGGCCCAAACGCAAAATATGTAGAGACCGGGGGAACTTTTGAAGTACAACCTGATATTGTGGGGCCCTGACAGACCTCACAACGCAAACACTTAACCGCAGAGAAGCACAGCGGGGATGTTTAGGTTCGAGCAGATTTAGAAGAAATGTCAGTGGTGGCAGGAGAACTAAGTGGAAGAGCGCTAGTAGAAATGTAAGTGCTGCTGGATGCTTCTCTCTGTGCTTCCACCCGGGGACTGAAGGTGCGTCAGGGTCCTCACACTGTATAAAATCCCTCTACTCTCTGCCGGTTTTCTCACGGCTCTGCTGGCCTGTCGGCTTCAATGAGCGTGATGGTAATGTGATTCAGCAGGGCTACAGAGACACTGCGCCCTCTGAGGATGATGGGATTGGTCGGAAGCTCCAGTGGAACGTTCCAAGAAGGCAGACGCAGACGTCCAATTGGTGGAGAGAAAAAACAGAGGTGGTAGGAGGTGGATATGATTTTTTTTAATTTTTTTTTAGAGGCAGGATTAGCGGTGACACTGACATTGACAGAAACAGTTCTAGAGAGACAAAGAGCTGGGATCTAACACACGAGAGTCACAGAACTTCATGTGGTCACACAGCATGGATTTCTGCAGTTTTCTCGGCCGGGTCGTTAAAATATGTATGTCGCCTTCACAATACCTTGGTGCCTATAATCTCTCTTTTGTCATTATCCAGTAAAGGCAGAAAATGGACAAAAGTATGATATTTACAAAAAAGGTCCACGTAACAGTAATAAGTTGGAGAGAAATGAAATGTGCCAGAAATCCAAACCGGCCGGGTTGAAGCACCGATGATAATTACAGAGATGAGCTGTAAACAAAATAACGATTATTCCAGTGGATTTATGGATTCAGGCCTTCAACAAACGCAGAGACACTCAAGTGTGAAAGACGGCACAGGCAATAATGGACTCATAATTGGAATATAATACAGAAATAGTCTTTCATCATTTGTTTGATTTTTAAATACAATTTGAAAGAATGACATAATTAATCTATGACAGCATAACTCAAGTGTTACAAGTCACTTTCCTATTTGCAATAAAGCTGTCGTGTGTGTGTGTGTGTGTGTGTGTGTGTGTGTGTGTGTGTGTGTGTGTGTGTGTGTGTGTGTGTGTGTGTGTACACATTGAATTTAAGTCTTTTTGGGGAAAAAACGTTGTCATCCTTAGCTCTATGTTTGTGATTCTTAAAGTGCCACTTATGTTTGATTGTAATGATTAATATCGTCTCGTCAACCTATCTTCAGATAAATGTTGTAAAACACGGTTCCATAGAGGCCAACGCTGATATAATAATAAAGTATTATTTTTGTGCATCTAAAAAAGAACAGTTGGCGTTTTGGAGACATATTTCAGACAGTTGTTAATGAGGCAAACAGCTGATGAGCAGACATGATGAGCACTGATACAATGATCAGACAGAAAGATCAAAATATTGATCCTGATGATACGAGTGCTGCATGAAATTAAACACTTTTTTTGTGATTTGAAACTGACAAATGTTCCAGATTTCCCATACCTCCCATTTATACCGTTTTAAGTTTCAAGTCAGTGGGTCTGTTGAACCCCTGACTATATAATAGAAAGTAAACACAGAAGAAATAGTTTGGTTGTACCATCAGCCAGCATCCTTGTAACTTTAGCAGCTAATATCCATCACCCAGCAGCAAAAGTGAACTCCAGTTATTGCGACGCGGTCGAGCGGCTACGGACGACATTCTTGACTGCTGAGCAGGGCGCTGTTCACTTCATTCATAGTTAATACTGAATGTGTCACGTGTCCAAATTGCACCAAATTTGACACTGCACGTCCTTGGGTTGCCAGCAATACACCTGCCAAGTATAAACGAGATCAGATGAGCGGTTATATAGATGGATGCACAGACGAACAGAAAGACAGCGATGCCTTGCTTTGTACTTCGATGGTATGCCCTGGGGCAGCTCTACAAAGATGTAGACTCCGATGTTTAGAGACGACTTGGCGATTCCCCATAAGCTCCCTGCACTCAACACGGCAGGCTGACCTTGGCAAAACAGTCAAAGACTTGTTCATTCTGAATATTAACTTCTTCTTGCTCTTGATTCAAGATCAGTAAAACGAGTAGACAGTCATAAACGTGGCAGGAAACTGGTCTCCTTGAACTCCTCCACACGGACAAATGAGAAAGCAGCACGTCTTGTGAGCTCTTTTCTGTTTTAGAAAAGCGCAGTACAGCACATGACTCAATCTGTAAGCATCGTTTTCAAATGGGGGAGAAGTGCAGATAATCTTTTTAGAGGAAGAACTATCTATTGTTTTATATTTATTGCTGTTTCTGCCTTACTTTTAGTGCAGTGATTCCAACAGCTCCATGCAATGCAAAGCAAACTTTTATTTCATTGTATTGTAAAATGTATGAATGGCTCCTATTATGATAATAACAGTGGAGAGGGTTCAATGTGTTTGTGCTACGACAGTAATGCTTCCTCTGTGCTGTATCGCTTAATTAAGGCAGTATTCTCTTTTTCTTTTCTGAGCTATATGTATAAGAAGAGTAGAGGACACATGCGAGTTCACCAGAAGCCTAAAAGAGCTCTCACCGGCCCTTATTACAAAAAAAGAAAGTGTAGAAATTACTTACAGATTCCATACCAGCATACAGTGTAATAATGCTGCATATACATTGAGATCAAAGAACAAGCATGCATCAGCCGCAGAGACTTCTCAGGAGCTAACGATCAATAAAAATGAAAATACACATCAGGGGCAGAGCTGAAGAAGCACAGTTATTCTGGCTAAAGGTCTTTTTGAAAACCAACCTATTTTTAAGCCTCTGCTCGAAAATTGCATACCCAAACTAAAAAGGGTATATCTCTGCAACCACTAAGGGTTATTTGATTCATTTTGGTGTTATAATAATACACATGTGATATTTTGTTCAGATGTGTGAATATCAGTGTTACTGGTTAAGAGTAAATGAAGATGAAAAGGTTTTAGGTCCGCCTAGAAAAAAAGACTTTCAGGATGATTATTTCTTTAAAATGATGCAGCTGTAAAGTCCAACTTTAACCCAAATCATAGCACAATATGTGAGCGTTCTCTCTGCAAAGGTTGGCTTAGATGAAGTGAAACAGAACTAGGTTAGAGAGCCGTTGGTACAGAGAAAATTCAGACCAGGACTCCAAAATTTGCCTTTTGCACTTTGTGACATTTTAATTTTTTCATGGACCAAACCATATATTTCACTCGTATATTACTTACGGTGTTCAATACATCCAAATACAGCAGTTTGGGGATTTTTTTTTTCATAAAACAAACTATGATTTACAGTTTTATATAACAATCGCTCAGTTTCCCCCTCTAGGAGGGGATTGCTTTTGATTTGGTTGTACCAGGCTGCCTCACATGATAGATCTGCTTCTATTCAGCCATGTAATTTACATACTCAGCCCCAATGGGCAAGTTATTTTCTGTTGTTTCCACCACGCTGGTGCACATAGAAATACTTAATTCCTTTTGCGAACTGTTTTCATAGCATTGTTTTTTCTTCTTATTCAAGTCCCTGGTATGTTGTTAGAGTTGCACTGGATAGAATTGTGAAGCCGTTGTCAGCTATGATTATTTTTTCCCCCTTTCTGTAAAAGCTACTTTGTATAATAGAGTGAAGAATAAAATGTCTCTGTTTACATTTTCTGTGAGAATCTAAATAAGTGCTGTTAGTGGTGTTTTTGTGCAAACTATAGATGGCAGCTTCCTTCATATTTTGCACAGAAACCAACTAATGCTCTTATATTGCAGTGCTGGCCTCAGGGTTTCCTTATGTCAGGTTGTTTGTGATAATTTGATGAAACACTCCTCCTTTCCTTTAATAAACAGCACCATGTGAGCACAGTGTAAACAAACACAATGTGTTTTCCAGACAGGGTCACAAGATTGCACAATAATGCAGATATTGCACCTTAATGATACCTATTCCCAATAAAAAATGTTAAGTACTTAACTTCCCTAAATGCAATTGACACACAGTGAATCACAGGCCTGAAGGTTTGTTGCCCATTTTGCTATATGATAATCAAACCTTGTGAGAGGTGTGGAGCGAAACACTGTTGTGAGCCCCAAAAACAAACAGTATGTATTCAGCTGAAATGTCAGGATTAGACGAGCGAACCTTCTAAATTCAAACCCGTCAAATAATTGAATAACTAGCCATCTGACCTTTGAGGCCACGGACACAATGGTTCATAATCTGAACTGATGAAGACAAACATGGCACATGGATACAGCGAAGAGCTGTTCAGGGCTGTTGCAACAACCATTATATATATATATATATGTATATATATATATATATATATATATATATATTTGCGACAGAGAAATGTCAATAATTCAGCATATTGTGCTGTAGGCCGATCATTATGATCGCAGGTGGAATTCCTTTTAGCAACAGTGCGAACTGTGTTATCATGAACCGAAAGGTCACAAATGTAAAATATTGAGCTGGAAAAGAGACATAAAGGGCAAAAAAACACATTGTTTGATAACATGATTAAACATCATCCTTCCCAACGTCCACATGCCACTCTTCCTCTGCGTGTCCTCATCACTCTCCTTCATTCAAAGTTGCTCACCTCTTATTCTCTAATATATTTCCTCTGTTAAATTTGTGATGTAAATAACACTCGAACCAACTGATCTATTTGCACCCCGTTGTGTGTGTGTGTGTGTGTGTGTGTGTGTGTGTGTGTGTGTGTGTGTGTGTGTGTGTGTGTGTGTGTGTGTGTGTGCGCGTGCATGTGCGTGTGTGTGTACTGAATTTTGAGATTTACATGGCTAGAAAATATTTGAAGTCACACATATTTTTGCAATACTTATTACACATTAAATGGTTTACTTTGTAATGTATTTAGCTTTTCTTTCTTATTATGTTCTGCCCTCATTTTGAATGTGTATTTCATGAGACACAGTGAAATGTGAATTGTAGAAACGTGTCTTATTTTAGTGGCAGTATTAAAAGTTGCCTCGCGGTTTTAAAAGTTGAGCTCTCTATTCTCCACTTCCGCTGATTTCATAACTGATAAACTATTTGACTTTTCCCACTTTTATCTGTAATTTCTTTTTCAGGGGATGTAATTGCACTATGAGGGCAGTGTGTGAGATTCAGACATACCGGCAGCCGGAGGTAGTTTTTTACATTCCTGTGCTACTTTCCCCCGTAATCTTCCCTCCAGAGATAAACCCAGAACGGTTATATGAATGGACATTGTTAAAGGACTCCGGTCGCTGTGGAGAGAAAGAGCTTGACAGATGGAGCTATGTTGCTTTGGGCATCAGCTCTGTGTGAGTGTGTTCATCTGCTCTTCTGTGTGTCTGAGCACATATGTTGAAGCCTGCTTGTGAGTATTTGGGAATTTGAATTTGCAGCGATGCATTCATTTTACTGTAGCAAGCAGCAGTATGCCATGTAGTGTTCCACAAACAATGTGTGCACAAGAGTCCTAAAATGGCGCTGTAAGAGAAAATTAATAGTTTCAATTGATGAAAGATCCAGAGTTTTTCTGTCAGCCTTTTTCAGAGGAAAATGTCTCTTTTCGTGCCTTGTTACTGAAATACACTTGCACTCTCAAGCACAATGTGTAACACCAGATTTTAAGTGCAGAGAGATGCTAAATATTTTGGTCATATATCAACTTGTGCTAAACCCAGAATGCTGAGTTTACTAATCTAGATAATTAATCATTACTGGAAACTGCCCACAGAGCCGTTTCTTTTTTCTTTTTTTTACTTGGGTGACAATAGAACAATAGCAAATGCTGCATTTTGCCGAATGCAATATGAATGCATAAATGCAGTAATGTGAATGTGCGTGTGACATCAGCTTTTTCGACAGGATTTATATTTATTTCTATTTTATTCATACATGATGTGTGGGGGAAATGAGATGCTAATGCTGAGGATATGCTCTGTGTCAATGATGCATAATAATTACTCAATTAATATGTAGTTTATTCTTTACAACACAATGGTTTATAGGATGTCATTATGGAGATGACTGACATATTCTTTCCTCCAGATATTCTGATGGCAGAATACAATATTGTAGACAAGACAAAATTAAACATTCTGTTGACTGGCAGAATAATTATTTATTGTAATGTGTATTGTTCATGTGGACTATGCTGGTACTGCACATGTAGCAGAGAGACACACATAGACCAGGCCATGCATGATATCATCAAATCTATCAGTCAGAATTGATTAATGTCTTGATCAATATTGCACTTCATCTGAATTGTTTTTTTTTTTTGCAGCTATCCTTTTTTATCTAATTTTGGCACTTTAAGTTTCTGGAAATTGTCATCAACAGCTGTTTGCATTCACTGAATAATAGACTAAAAAAATTTTTTTTAACTGAATTATTTGACAATTAATTAACAACAAAAATGTGTTTTATTTGCAGCCTTTGGCACATTTGTCTTGCTTCATGTGAAAGGTCAATCATAATTTTCACTTCCAAGGTTTTAATGGTTTCAATGTATTCCTGAAATGTGCTTAGTTTCATCAACATTAATCATTTTAGAAAATGAGGTATGTCCTTTTCAGGAACCAGACTCAGATTCCCCATTGACAGGTACTGATGCATGATGGGACATCAGAGAGGGATTGTGTTTTCCACTAATGCCTGCCAACCGGTCAACAGATTGCAGGCAGGTCCCTGCATGCCGTCGCTCTGCCTGGGAGAAACGCTGTTGGAGGAGTGGATGCAGCCAGAATGTGTCGTCCTGCAGTGACAGCAGCGCGGCCAAACCCCTCCTCGTAATTATGATTGACTGACTGACTCGTGATGAGAGAGGAGCCGGACAGGACAAGTCCTTCAGCACATCCACCAAATTATTGGACAAGACGGGCTGTTTTCTGATCGTGTTTCTCATCTGTTTCATGACTTTTCTGCTGTGAACACAATGAACTCAGAGGTACAAGCCAGTGAACAGAATCTACTTTTGTTCTGAAGGCAGTAAAATAGAAATCCTCCTTATACTCACGGGGGAAGAAAAAAAAATGTGTTTTTCATTTGAATGCTGAGGCAGCAAAGCAATGCTTTGTGATATAAACAGATTTGTCTTGTTCCTAAGACGAGGATGTCAAGCAATTGCTTGTTGATTGTTTTCACCTAAGACGTAGCGGTGCAAATTGAGCCTAGCGGAGGTTGTGTATATCCAGCATGGGGGCGGCTGAGTGCATTGTGTGTGCAAGTGGAGTTCAATCCAAGGTCAACAGAAGCTGCAGTAACGCGCTCTCGAGACATGCAGCAGATTGATGATTTGATCTATTGCATCTTTTGAATTATATTTGTTACTAATCTCCTTAAAGTTATGTTGACAAGCAACCTAAGACAACACAGTGCAAAGGCGGGAATAACTGCAGCTGAACAGTGCACTGAAGAGTTAAGTCTACCGTCTTGACCCCTTGATCTTGTTATATGCCAACTGTGTATTCTTTGTGCAGGTCTGACTGCAAATGCATCCTTCCTGTCTTTTGTCTTTTGTTACTATTTGTGGTCGCATTATTATGTCTGATCATGGGCTTCCTCTACCATTTGTGCTCTACTATTCACATACTATCACTGCCTTCTCTATAAACTGCTTTCTTTTAACTGCACTGGACTTAAATTATTTTTTTTTCACAACTTTTAGTTGTAGTTTCGCTTTGTGGAATACATAAATGGTAATAGTGATTGACAATGTTGGTAACGTGAGACATTATTCCCTTTTTAAAAGTTCAAGTATGTGTCGGTTGATTTTAGTCTATAATTACCTGAAGGCCGCAAAGTTACTTTTCTTACTGTATCTGAGACTCAACAGAGGACTTTATTTCAGATAATTAGCATTTACTCATGATATGAATTATTGCCAGAACAATGGCAACAGAACTCAAGCAATAGTTTCTTACATTTCATGTTTTTATTAAACAATGTGAGCAATATTCAAGTGTCAACCAATGACTAATATCACATCTGACATCTCGGTTGTGTCCAATGTCCAAATGTACACATGTTTGTGTAATTTTCGTCTGTTTCTCTTCTTCTTTGACCTCTTGCTGATTTGTGTAGAAGCAACAATTTCTGAAAAGAAAAGCCTTGGGAACTTTGACAGAAAATATATGATGGTGTGGCAGCCAAGGTCCGGCCTGGTAATTCCGACCCCTTTGCTCTGTGCTGGTCGTCGACTGCTTGTATCGCACAATACAGAATCTGAGCCCCATCTCTCTGTCTTTGTATCTGACATCATGACCAGTCATTTACAGACCAGGGAGGCCAAGATGACCAAAACCCTCTTTTATCCTGAAATGTCCTTCTTTGTCATCTTTCTTCAATCTTCATGTCGTGTGGAGGAAAGTCAGAGGCGAGCAGCTGGTGGAGGCCAGGCTGACCCTGATGGATAGACTCAGTTGAAGAAAAGCATATTACTGCAAGGTTATTCCAGTGAAAGAAAGTAATCATGCTACCTTTAGTCTTATATTTTAGGATGCTATAGGTCATTATTTAATAATAATAATAATGGTTTTAATTAATATAGCGCTTTTTCTGAATACTCAATGACGCTTCACAGAGGAATCATTCACACAGTGACGAGAGGAGCTACCATGCAAGGTGCCACATCAGAACAATCTAACTTTCATACACCGTACGCTGTAGTCGCAGCTATGGGAGCAATTTAAACATAAGTCGAGCAATGGACATTGTTATTGGAATATCTTAACAAAATGGCTGTTAACATATGGGAGCTTGCATATTTGAGATTGTTGCCTTGACTTCACATTGTTCCAAAACAACTCTTTTGTTTCATAAATATATTTATTTTCTGGTGAGGTCAAACGTGTGGGAAGTCATTTTCTCCATTTCAAGCTTCACACAAACGCTCCAAGAGAGACTTTAATGTTTCAAAATTAGTATTGTGTATTCACTATGGTAATGCTTTACAGATCCTAAAATGCTTCTTATATCACCTGATCTCAACACATGCTCGTGTCTTGGTTCAGGTTCAGCAGCTTTTGAGGTGAAATGAAAAGCTAATATGTATGTGTTTCTATTTGTATGATTTGTTTGCAATCAGTAAAAGTAATCTTCCTCCTCCCGGGTGAACAAAATGAAGATTTAATGTCAGTCTGGCAAACAGTCTTCTGTATTGTTTTGAGGGGGCGAAACAATCTGCCTCATGCTGTCAGTGGTGTTGGATGGTGGATACTGGAAATAGCATAATAACCAGGTGTGGGTTTGTAGTTCTGTTATAACATATGACAATAAAGTGGTTTTTAATTGGGGTTCTCTTATTTCTGAAACATATTGTGGCTGTTACTTTTGTTTCACGCGTTAACCCATGTTTTTTTTAAGAGAAAACTGTGGTAACACAACTGTATGTACATACCAGCCCTTAAATTGAAATATGACTTACTTATGACTTAAACAATATTCCACACGACCTTGCTTGGTCTGTAACGGTGCATCTGCTTGAGCAGAGTCCATCTGTTGTGGAACCAGAGGCGTCCAAGGTCCAGGAAGAAACTCAGCGGACTTAAACCTACGGTACACGAAATGTGCACTAAATGAATTGCTAAAAAATACTTAACTTCACTTAATCAAAGTCAAACTTTGCTGAAATACTGTTAACACATAATGCTATTTTACACTTTAAAACAAAGCATATGCACAATTAAAAAGAGGAAACACATCCTATTTTTTATTTTTTTTATTTCTTGTGTTCTATCATCAACCGATAAGCCAGTAACATAAACTGCTCTTTGAACCTCTTGATTAGTTTCACAATTGTTTTCTGTATAATACATTATTCAAATTGTCCTTATTCTGTATTTGGGTATGCAAACCATTCGGGATTTTTGAGAAAAATGGCTGGGCCTTGACTGGGGCTTGAGCAGCAACGGTCGGCTACTGCTGTTAAATGATCGACTTGTATGCTTTAAATTAGTTTACTGCATAAAAAACCAGGCAGTAGTTTAGAAACACAGTAGGCCAAAGTGTAAGAGACCTTGACCTTGTAGTGTAGGAGGCTTCATATTCAGTACATATTTTATCATTTTCACCCTCTCCTGCTTGCTTGACTTCATCACCTCAGGTTTAATCACACCTTTCAGAGTGAGAGCAGTGCCATGTTTCCTGAGGAAAAATAAGTGAGGATAACTTTAGTGGTATAAAAAGTTGCTATAACTTTGGCATCTGGTGTTCTTTATTGCTGTAGTTAACATTAGGGAGGCTGCACATCTCTTTATTAGTTGAAGCAACACCACCGGCAAAAGTGATGAATTACTTCTGCCCTTTTTCAATCTTCTTTTTTCCTCTCTCAACTTTGCTCTGTGTCTGTGATGGAAGGTAAGTGTGTGAGGATTAGATACAAGTGCTCTGGTAATTGATCAGATTGTCTGTTTGCTGAACAGCAATGTGAATTCTGTGTCTACTCAACCTCCCCCGTTGAGACTCACACTAATTGAATTTTCAAAAAGAAATAATTGGAGAAGTTCTGAGTTTGATTGAGTTTGCACAGGATCACTTTTCAACGGTCACAACAGCACAAAAAAAAACCTAAAAACAAGATCAACAAGGCACAGGGATGTGATTTATGGTTTTGGCTTCACACCTAAACAGGCTCGTTCTGACACCACGAGTTTGTCGTTACAGAATGCAATAGTGCAAGATCTGAAGCCAGACTATTGTTAATTTGACGCCTGTGAACCACAAATGTGGTTGAAATAAAACTCTCCCGAAAGCTGGTTTAAAAAAAAATACTGTTCAATAACAAGCATGGGAGAACCGGAACAAATAATATAACAGGGATTATGCGATAAAGCTATTCAGCCTTTAAAGCAGAAAACAATTACGGTCCAAAATTGTGGCATTGACGTAGTTTGGTCATAGGTTTATCTTCACAGTGTTTGAAAAAAAGAAATGAAAAAGGGGCAATGAGCGTCGCCTTCTGGAACACGGTATAATCTAGTGTAAATAAAGTGTTCTCAACCATCACAAAAGAGGCCCAGAAGGTTAAGTCAGGCGACTTCACTTACTATTTCCATTTTTACAAGTCAACAAAGCCAATTGCCGTGTCTTGTTTGCTAAGTGCTAATTAAAGTGAAGGGGATTAGCCCCGAAGTTGCTGACAACTTCTGCCCAGGCTCACTTAAATAGACTGACCTTTAAGTTGAAGTGCTGCAATTAAAATGCTTCTTGATGGAACTCTGACTATCTGTTTGTATCCTTCTGGGGACATCACATGCACGTATAGTATTTGGCAATTCAGACAATAGTTGTCGAGATATTTCAGTCTTGACCAAAGCGGTTGACTAACTGACTGACGATGTCACTCTTATGGCCACATTGACAATAAACGTCATCATATTTTGTGCCCATTCAACCCCACTATGCATGATTAACTGACTGATCCTAAACTGTCAGGAGCTCTAAAAAAAAAACTCAACTTAGTTCTGAGACACAAGTGCTGTTTGGACATTGCTGAAGAGTGTGTGCACTGGGTTTTTGCTGATGAGAAAATGAGTGCAGGTGGTTGCGTTGTAATATGTGCTAATTCGATAGAGGCGGCCTCGGTAATTTGGTAATTTAAAAGCAGTTTCAAATTGAATTCATCTTGTACCTTTAAGGCACCACTTAGAGTCATTTGTGGATAATTGATTTTCTGTTAAATGCACTTTTAAAGTGTTGTGTTTTTTTCTCAGATGTGATGTTTGCTTGGTTTATGCCTCAGATGCTCTTTGGAGTCTGTGAATAGAGGCGGTGATGAGACAAACCTCACTGATGCACTTGAACTGAGGCTGTACTCATCACTCCATCTACTCTGGACTTTTCTAGGTGTCATATTTTCCACTATGGCATGGTAAAAAATCATGCTGGATCTGATATTACAGCACTGCGCTAGCGGGTGGTCCTAACATCCATCCTCTCACTGACACGTAGATGGATATGTGTCACTGGCTCTCTGCACGCTGACAGGACTGACTTCTCAGGAGCACTCATTAGTTCATTCCTGCTGTCTCGAACCTTTCTTTCTTTTCTTTTAGTGTTTTCTTCAAGGGTGTCAAGGTTGCTGCTTTCAGACTGCCACAAGCTCAGATCTGGAGTGTCTTTATTTTGCTGATGTCAACAACTACCAGAATATGCCCTTGGATTTTCTAATACAAATTGTATTTTTCAGTGCAAAACTGTCAATGTTATTCTACTCAAAAGTTTCTCGTTTCAAGATGGTGAGCAAAGAGCAATTGATGAGTACGAGCTTCTGCAACTAAAGCACTAAAATCCCAGTGACCCCATTAATCTAAGTAATAAAATAACCATCTACTATGATTAAAAGTTAACTTATCATTAATTACCTCGCGGACAAGCATGCAGTATAACCAGCCAGTAAGTATCGTCTTTGTCTTGACTGTGTAATGGAAACCAATTAGTCAATTATATAATCTATAACCTATTGTAATAGCTGTGCTGCAGGAAATGCCCGCTTTATCAACCAAACATGGTGAAAACAACCAGAGAAGTCCCTTCAGGATTTAGTTTTATTGTATTTAAATAAAAATAAGAAATTAATTTTGTGATACATTATCACATTTTACATTACAATATGAGAATTAATAGAATTTACAATTAACTGTATGTAATACGCTGCTCTAAACATTTAGTGCAGCAGGTATTTTTTATTTCCAAAAACAAACATGATCCAAGATTATTTTCATGACATAAAGCATTACAGTTTAATAAAGTCAAGCTCCTGGATAATCATCTTCTCTCTGTGAATACCGCCTCAACTTGTTCTGAAAACAATATACCGTTAATACAATGACATACATTAAGAGCAACTCATTTTAATTTTGTCATGTCAACACTTTCAACACCGTGGCTTCTGTGCAGCACAGTGAATAAAGTGCAGGTTAGTATTGATGATTAGCTGAGACACACTTTGTTTTTACTTCCTGGACTGGCCGTGCTCCTCAAAATGAAATAACAAAAATAAAGGAACTTTGTAGTTCTTGTCCTGCTTTGATAAGTCTGAATTTGAATGTTTCCTCTCTTGGGTTAAAAATAGCTGCAAGAAGATTTTGCCAGGATTATCTTTCCAAGTTCCTTTTATATTTATTTTTTAAGTGTAATTTTTTTGGTTTTTCCAGGTGAATTTTTACCGTTTTTATAATCTGTAAGAAAAACTGAAATCCCCCGTTAAAACTTTTACTTCAATATTTTCAATCCTTGAAATTATCCTTATTGTCAGTTTAATACCATTTTACTGGTTGATTTCACGGTGGACTGATCGAGGGACCTTGGTTTATGCTGATGGCTCAGAGTCAGCTTTTGCAAACACCATAATTCAGACGAGCAGCTCAAGGTGTTGTGCACAATCTTCCCTCTGCAGTGTGTCAGAGAGAGCGAGCAGGGAGGGAAATAACTTCGGCAGAAAGCAGCTGCAAAGTGAGCCATAAAGCAACACTGTGACATCGGAATGGCCTAAAAATCATCCCAGCCTTAATGGCCCCATGCTAGAAATGATGAAGCAACATCTGCGAACAACTGCAGCAATGTCTCAATCACATAAACAAAAACAAACTAACCTGTCTAGCCAGCCAATGGACTTCCTCCTCTCTGCCCTTATCTCATCCTCTTTGTTCACCTCTTATCTTTTATCCCCTCATGTAATCAACCGTCCTCTTCCTGTCCCCTCTGCATCACATTGTCCTCATGCCATCTTTATTGCTTTTTGTGTGCCGTGCATCATCAGCTCCACATCCCAGCGGGACGCCCTGTGTCTTGTCTCATTAGGAGCTGATTTGCATCAGGCTAAACCGGAATATTGGAGTTGGGTATCAGGAGTCAGCAGGACTAAATAAATTGAGAGGCTCTGAGTCGTAATCCTGCTCTTTTTTCCCCTCCTGTGTTGACAGAGTGGTCCAGAGAGGATGCAGTAAGAGATTAAAGAGGCTCACAGCTTGCTGCACACTGCTCCACTTTATATATGTGTGTGTGTGTGTGTGTGTGTGTGTGTGTGTGTGTGTGTGTGTGTGTGTGTGTGTGTGTGTGTGTGTGTGTGTGTGTGTCTCCAGAGGTGAGAGCATCCTCTTAACCTCTTCCCACTGGCATT
Organism: Clinocottus analis; assembly: GCF_023055335.1. Taxonomy (NCBI): domain Eukaryota; kingdom Metazoa; phylum Chordata; class Actinopteri; order Perciformes; family Cottidae; genus Clinocottus; species Clinocottus analis. Next base: position 6,955,445 of record NW_027175887.1, on the reverse strand, counting down.
CACTGATCTACTGCTGTGGGTGAGAGTCGGCAACGTGATCAGGGTTCATTACTGACGGGTCTCAAGGGGAAATAATTTGTACTGTTCGCTCAATACAAAGCGGTTCTTTCCTTCTTTGTTATTTATTTGTTTGTAATTTTCTCTTTCTTCATGCAAGAGCAGTACAGACTGGAGAACATGGCATACGTGTCCACAGTTAGTACCACAGATGTACAGTAAATGCAGATGTTCTTCAATGTGACCTTTGTCTGACCTTGCATGGTTGCAATTCTCCTGACCGGAAGCCAATAGCTGTGATAGCTTCACCAAACCTTGATTATAGAGGTGGCAGAACATCATATGAATCACTTTTAGACTGACCTTTAGCTATAAGACTTATAAAGACAGAACCATAAGCATGTTTGGTTTCACCAACAATCAGCATAGAGTTGCCTTGACACACATTTTAAGAAAAGTACAGCAGTTACCAAATAATGGGAGGTCATACTACGGGGTCATGCTGAAAATGATTATCCTGAAAGTAAATCGTCCTGCACAGGACTTAGCATTCATGAATATCTTATAAATGTTTGACACTGGATGCAAGATGGTGTTTATTCCTTACCATGAAAGTTGCTCATCCAGCTCATAGGACCCCAAATGTTCTTTTCCCTGCTGATTTGTATCATTATCGTGAGCACAAAGCTCAGGATCAAACAGAGTTACGCATCTTTAGTAGATTTCTTTTTAACGTGACCGACATATTTCTACTTTCCTGCGATTATTACAATCAGCTGTGAAGTGAATTTGGAGTCTGATAAGCATTTAAAAGTTGAAATGTGTTACTCCAGGTGAACTTGGCTCGTATGATATCGTCTTACCAGTACAACACGCCCCCTGTGTGGTTGTTGGTCCGATTCCCAGACTGTGAAATTGTGCAACTGTTAATTATGCATGGGTAAAAAACGTGTTCAAATAAGCTGAGTCGTTGCTCTGTATCATCTGTATTGCTTTCTAACACATTCGAAAGACGTTAACGTTCGAACCCACCCTCCACAATATGGTGTTTTTTACTATTTTGCCAGCTCAAAATACCAATATATAATACTCAATCCAAGAAAAGTTTTCATAAATTCTATCATGAATGATTGAGTACAGTGTACCCGAAATTGACAGTGACTTTAAAATTAAATTTTTCTTGCAGGCAATCAATTTTTGGATAGGATGCTGACTCATTCTGCCTTCCCTTATAGCCCTGAACAGTTTGCAGTTGATTGTGTGAACCTTTCACGAATGCTGGTCTGTCTCTATGTCTGCCCTGTGATGAACTGGCGACTTGTCCAGGGTGTACTCTGCCTTCGCCCCTTGACAGCTGGGATTGGCTCAAGCGCCCTGCGACCCTAATGAGGATAAGCGATTCAGATAATGGATGGATGGATGTGTGAACCTAAAACTAAAATATGGAACAATAAAATGTTCTCCATTATGGCTCTGACGGATGGAAACTAGCAGTATTGAATCAAACCTGCTTGTGGACGATGTACATTGTGTATTTCATACGACATCTGAAAGACTTTGAACGTGTTCTTGTTGGATAGTCTGTCCTACTTTTTTAAATTATCCATGCTCAGCTTTTGTCTGAATGTCAGTCAATTAAAAAAGGTAGAGCTTTGCCTTTAACACCAGCAGATGAGAGGCTTTCCTCGTAATGGATTAGACGATGCAGCAGCCAGCCAGAAAGAAGAGAAACCTTTTCATCTGCATCCAAGGGATCAGTGGAGTCTCCATAAAGAGGACAAAAAGGGACCTTTTCTCATTTTACAGTGTTGGATAATTGTGGGTGTGCATTAGGTGGGTGGGTGGGGATAATAATGGGTGCTTGAATGGAGGGAGGAAGGTTTAAATCATGTGTTGATAATAAGCTGTGTGGTGAGTTATGTTTTGCCATCAGTCCTCTCCTCAGTAAATCACTGTCACCTCATATGCACCTCTGTAAATGGATTAGTGAAGGATATGATACAACACTGATTGAAAGCCCATGTTGTCTCTCTTTAATTCTACACATAGTCTTCCTCATTGGTTTATAGTATTTATTGCTTTGGCCCCCTAAAGGGGGTCAGCGATCAATTTGACAACAGAGTGATTTAAAAGCTTGTCATCACAGCTGATGTGGAGAGTACAGTATAGGCTTCATTTCCTGAAGTTAACATGCAGGCATTTTGTGTTGAAGGAAATTTGATGGAAATGTTGGGCGGGAGGAGGTGTGTGTGCGTCAGCTGGGTTTTTCGAACGGGCTATTTGACACGTGTGTTAGATGGATGCCAGTCGTCCTTCAGAGAGCATTAAAGCTGCTGCCAGAATGTGTTACCGTCTCGTCCCGTGTGGCAGGTTCTGTAATGCAAAACAAAGCTTTGCAACAAAGCTCTGGGGAAAATGAAAAGCCTAAGAATGTGCATTGCCTCTCACGGTGGAACACGGAGCACTTTCTGCTCATCATAATATCCTGTTTTTCATCATTTTCCATTTAATTGTTGAAGCCAAGAGACTGAAGTGAGATTAAACAGTATAACTTGTTTGAAGAAAGAAGTAAACTTATATGTAAAATACTAGCAGTTTTTGTGTGTGGTTGTGTGTCAAAGTTTGACAAAATGAGCCCCGTTTTTATAATCGTGCTTAAGCAATTGGCCCTTTTCCCAGCAGCCATCAGGACATGTCAATGCAGCTAAACACATATGTAATTATTATTATTAATTATGGACCTGTTCCAATAAGGTGTGTCGGGCGCTAATATTGTGCACGCTGGCTCACTGACACTGCTGTGAAGGGGGCCCGTTGTTAACATTATAAGACTTTATAATCATTCTCGTGGCGTTGTTAAATAATACCCTATTAATCACAATGATATAATGGATTTTTATGTTGTAAATATTATACTTGTTTTTATAACATAACATTATATTAACCAACCCAAGCTGTGCCTGATTTAAGAAGTAGGCTGTTCATTCCTGTAAAAGACTGCCAGGTGATTGGTTAGAAATAACATTGATTATGTGATATGAATGGTTGTTGATGTGTTACAAAGAAATTTAATTCATAGATATTTATTGAATAATAAAATACTAGATTGTTCTTTTAATTTTTAGGGATATTTATTCAGTGTGTGGACACTTTATTCTTGATAATATAAGATAAAGAGGACTTTTTTTGATCAATCAAACGACTACCATCTTGACTGATGTGAGGTTTGACAGAAGTTTTGTTTGAGCGAAGAGTCTCGTAGCTGCACCTTTAAACTGCTGCCATCCCTCAGTCTGAAGGTTAAAGATCTTCTGACTTGTAGGTATTTCGTTCAGCCGTATTGTTTCCGTCTTCTTCAATGAATTGGGGATTTCACCGTTGCTCGCTTTGTTCAGGCTTTGAGAGCCTGTTCGGGCCTCATTGCTCATCCGGTGGTGGCAAACTGTTGTTGTGTTGCGCTCAAGTCTATGATTTACCGTAACGGTCCGGGAATATACAAAGGGATTTGTTCCACACAAGTGGAGGTAAATAGGTATTAACGCTTGCTGCTGTGGATGCTGCATGGCTTTAATTGTGTTTCTCTCAGTATCAACGTAGAGAGCTAACCAGGGGCACAAACCCACAGAGGGACACACACTTCCACTGAGATTTGCTCTAAAAGTGACTGGAAACCTTATAATATAATACTGCATTGTTGCATTGGAGCAGTATGTTAAACCCCTCTGGCCAGTCACTAGAAACTACAATTTACACAGCTAACCACAGTTTATTCAAAGTTCTAGACAAGTTTTTCATTTGTGTCTATAAAACAATGCATCTACTGTAGAATGTTTAGAGTTGATGGCATTGTGCAGCTATTTGTGTGAGCGTGAAGACAACGTGTACACAAAGTATGCAGACGTTGTGTAAGGAGCAAATGTGGTGGTTTTGTCTACAGAGTGAAATGTCCAAATGTCCTATCTTTTTGATCTGTTTTGGGTCCCTACCACTCCTGAGGGAAATATCTGGCCATATATGTGCTGTTCAACAGCTAGTCCCTTAAATGTGACCTGTCTGCTGTTTTGTTGCTGAGCAGTTATTGTACAGAGTTGTGTTCTCACTGAAAACAGCTGCTTGCTGGTAGGCTTTTATAGAGACCATCAATCAACCTATTTGGAACAAATATCAGCAGATAGCGATCTGACCTTCTCAACGTGCATTGAACTTAGTCTCCTTTGCAGAGGTGACTAAGTCGAGTCGAAGTCATGTCGAGGATGAAGAAGCTTGGACGAGAGTTTGTGCTAATGAGCTCGTGTGTGACGTAGGAAATATGAATGCCTTTTTGAATTAAATGTTTTCTGATAGAGGCAGAAAATCAAGAGAGAGAATGTCCTGCACTCTTTGGTGCCAAACTAGTATTTGATCAAAAATACATTTAAAAAAAGCTTTTAGACCTTTATTAAAACTTTATTTTTGTACTGATGGAGTTTGCAGTTGTAGTATTCAAAGCCTTCCTACTTCTTGGCAGTTTTCGTTTTCTGAGTGTTGAAATCTTCAAATAAACTTTTTTTGTATTTGTTAAACCTTGTTTAGTAACAAACCATCTATCTTTGTCTCTTTACTCTCATATAGAAATCATCCTGTCTATTAATAAAGAGCAGCTGGGTTGAAAGTCATACGCCAGACGTTTGCTTTTCTGCAGAGGTTGTTTCAGGGTCTTGTACACATTGAATGAATCTGATAAAACACGGTATTGGTACAGAGATATTGAGTACACTGTGTGATAGATTGGTAGACTGCAACATAAAATCTCATTGACCTCTGCAGAGGTATATATTTTCTAATGTCCCTTTGCTCAGGTCTGAAGGGAAACGTCTGAAATGCAGGAGATGATCCTCAGCGTGTGTGACAGCAGTCAGGTCAGACTGTCTGTGTGTGTGTGTGTGTGTGTGTGTGTGTGTGTGTGTGTGTGTGTGTGTGTGTAGTTGATGGACGGGTGGATTTGAACAGTTGTGCAGTGAGAAGAAATAAATACTCTCTTCCTCAGATGTGTGAGAAATTCCAGCGACTGTGGAGAGTGATAGATGGTTCCTATTAGAGTGAGGAAGGCAATTAAAAAGGAGACGAGCAGGGCCAATCCCTCTCATCAGTAATCACTCTGCCTCTCCACAGTGATGCTGCGGCGCACAGCTGTAAGCATGTGAGAGATGCACTCTTTCATTTTGTTTTTGGAGAGAGCGTTGTCATCTGTCAATCTCTCAGACCCATTTAATTTAATTGTTAATCACTTTTTAATCAGGTGTCTTTCTTGCTTTTACTGCCCAAAGTTCCTCAAATGTCACACAGCTTTCGTCAGAATGTTTTTCATGTTTCTTTGCACACTGTCACTGCCGCTGCTGCAGCTTTCCTTCCCAGCTGTTTGCCTCAGCACTGGCAAAGAAGCACATCTTAGTTTTATTAGTTTTATATGGATTACCTTGAGCCTTACATCTCTGATTAGGAGTGAGAAGATGATGTGATGAAGATGCCGGAGTGGCAGGTTCCACCTTTCCCGCCTTAGATCACAGGGGAAATCATCGCTGGACCTTCTGCAGATACGTACCAGCCTCATAATGGAGTGGTTGATGACGTCATCTGCCTGCTGCTCAATTGTAACTGGATGGAACAGGTTGCACTCGGAGCGCGACAGCATTACCGACTACTTGACAGTCAGACCTCGGCTTGTCCGACCGGGCAGTATTCTGACCAAAATCCAACAGATGGATTCAGCTTTGCTGTCACTGGACTGATACAGGAAATCTTTCCTGCCCAAAGCAATAACTCGTTACAACACCTCACCTCTGCATGACAGAGAACCCTCCGCTTTATAGCTTTTCTCTCAATCGTTTTCTCCTTCAATAACCTTGCACATTTTACACATTTTTTACACTTTTACTCATTGCATTTAAAACACAAATCAAAACTGCAACACATATGCACAATCATGTTTCTCTGATGCTGCTAGTATTTTATCCTATGTTTATATGTTATACTTTAGGTTTAGTGGTTCGGTATGTTTATTGTTTATTCTAATATAATCTGTATATTGTGTATTCTATTGATACATAACTCTGTTTTTTTCTGTACTATGAAATGCCTGAAATGTGTCTATATCTGTATACACATACAGATATAGACACCGACATAAACGTCTGTCTGTGTGTATCTCTCTAGTTTGCTATTCTATCTGTCAAATGATTCAAACTCTCAGGAGAGGCAAGGGGAGACCGTTACCTTGGGAACAACACAACCTAATACTCTCACGTCTTAAATTGTACTCTGCAGGCTCAAGAGAGAGATTTAAAAGCAGATCTATTTCCAGACGTCCACCTCAGTGTGGTTCATTGTGCCACTGCAGCTACAACGGGCGGCTACAGCTTCACCCAGCGATTACAACTTCAGAGCCCACAGAACTGATCCTCACCACTAAAGGAAGTCTGTTGTGTCCTCGCGTGAGGGCCGGACATCCATGTTGTTCAGTTACCTGCCACGTGTACAGCAGAACAAGGCACTTCCCCGAATAAAATAACATCGTAATGTGAAAATGAATTATAAACTTTAATGGAAACTATGGAGCGACTCTGGCTCAGTGGTTAGCATGCCTGTCTTTCAAGCAGAGGATCGGTGGCTTGAACCCCGGCTCCGCTAGTCGATGTTATTGTGTCCTCGATCAGGACACTTAACCCCAAATTGTATAGAAAAACAAATAGGTTGCTTTGGATGAAAGCGTCAGCTTGAATGTAAACTTTGCAGAGATGTTGAATCACGCAGCTAGAAGACATATATCAATGCATTTATGACCTATCATATTGTTTTTAACATAACATGTCATGCTCCATTTGAGAAGGATGAATTACATTTGTCTCTTTAAATAATTGTGACTACAACATGGACTTAAGTTTAAGAAATAAACTTTTAAATGCCCCCAGGTGGACATACAATGTGATAGACAAACCTTTTCTACATCACCACAAATGTATCTAACGGCATCTCTGTGTTGAAATTTGTTGTTACATTTTGGCAGACACATGATACCAAATATCTTTATCTGTAATATACTAATATTCCCTGGGTGTTTAATGGGGCTTTGCTCGTCTGAGTTTTCACGACGTTGGAAAAACGAATCGCAAAAGCAAAGTGGAAGAAACTTAATGCTTAGTGGCCACTTTGGCTGAATAGTTCACATTCAGTCGCCTGCTGTCAAACATCATCTCCTTCTCTCTCTTCTGAGCTTCATTTTGAGAGTTCTTTTTAATCAAAGCGGCTTCTGTCTTGCATAAATTGAGAGCACTGGCTCTTAAACTCAAAGTCTTTTTCTATTCACTCGATGCTATAAATATAACTCAATTTGTGCCTGCTATTGTGATTTTAATGATTTAACATTGAGAATCCGTTAAGGAAGCTTTTATATGGTTGGCATGAATGACAGACACGGGAGGAGAGCTCAGGTGTGTTAACTTGGAAGAGTAACAAAAGCTACAGATTCCTAAAATGTTCCTTATGAAATGGGTTAAAGTGGCAGATGAAAGACACAACACAGGCTCATTCATCAGTGCCCTTTTCTTAAATTTGATCTATAAAACATACTTTATTTAGTTTAGTTTAATTTATTTGCTAAACTTTAGCTTCTCTCCAGGTTTATAACTTTCTAAGTAGCACTCTTCATTTTTCTTATAGGGCTGCACAATTAGTAAAAATTGGCGAAATGTTGTCAAAATACTATTGTGAAATACATATGGAGCTGCTGAGATGTCCTGTGCTACGCATCATACTCTTTAAACTTAATTAAGAACACTTCTGTGTTTGATTCAGATTGCACAAATCACACCTGAATACTTTTAATATGTTTTCCAATGAAAATTAGAATAATTATATAAAAAAAGTCCCTCTATAATTGCAATTGCAAATCCTTTTGCAATTGCAATATCAGTCAAAATATTCGCAATAAAATATTTCTTTCTGAATTGTTCGTCCCGTGTTTCTTGGACAGGTCAAACGCAGTGCTCTTACTTTCCCCCAGTAAAACATATTTCATACCGAGAGTTCTTTCTACACTAAATTATTCAATTGAAATGTATTTTGTCTTCGATCTTGCAGTGCGTGTTGTCTATGTTTCCCTCGATTTTAATCCCTTGCTTTGGTCAGAATTGGATTATTACACAGATGCTTTACCAGCTGCGACAGCATGTGACTGATCTCTGCGTGTGTATTTATGTGTGTGCGTCTGTGTGTGTGTGTGTGTGTCTGTGTGTTGGCCCGTGTGTGTGAGTGTGTGTGTTTGCGTGTCTGTGTGTGTCATCATGGCCAATGTGGTCCGAAAGACACCTCCTGCAGTGGCAATTCCAAGAGATGAGGTTTTAAGTGCTTTGCCAGTTGTCTTGACTGTCGGTCGAGGGACAGACTTTAGGGTCACAACTGAGCAAGACGCAGTGATGAAACTTTTGGTGTGGTGAAATGGATGGCTAGGTTTCTTCGTTGAACATTGACTGAATGTATTTGATGATTAAATGAATCACATAGCGTGTTATGATCACCCAGGATTTAAACACAATGAAGCCTGACAGAGATGATGCAAACGATTCAGCCAAACATGAAAGTATTACACCAGTTATGTTACTCGCACATTTAGCTTATTACACATACAGAGAAGCAAATGAGTCTGATGTGGGGGATTACAGCAATCCTTGGACAGGACGCTCGCTCCCTGCTGTGTTGGACGCAATTTGAGTTTTGTATTTGCAATCATTAGTGACACGAGAATTTCCTTTTGGACAAATACAGTAAATCTACAAGGATTCAGTAGCATTTCTCTGAGTATATCTTTTTTTCAATCATTAAATAATCCATTCATAATTTTGGTTAACAGTTTAATCCTTCTTAACCACAGAGCCCCCGAAATGAGGGCTCAGCCCTTCGCCGAACCTCTTCATCGATCTCTCAAGCCACCGCTCCAAATAGGGCCTCTGATGTGATACAGCAGAAAAAACGACACATGGCCTTACAAGTCAATATTATAGTATAGTATACTTTGTCTGTGTATTATAGCTTAAATTATAGCTTAAATTGTTCAAATAGATCTCGGGCTTGAGGAGATATTCAGTATTTAGTTGAATACAAACCATTGGCAATTTTCGTCATTAAATTGGCCGGGATTAGAAAGATGTCCCTAAAGACATTGCGACTAATGCTGTGTCACATTTACCAACATGATGTATTTAAAAAGACCCTTGGTTCTTTTCTTTATAACGATAATACACATCGACTAATTCATTAACTGATTGTGTAGCTTGTGTACCCATATGCTGAAGAAAGAGCAGTGAGACTTGTGACAATCCTAATGTTAATCTTGTGTTGACCTATTCAAATCTGTATCTTGCCTATTTTTGGATATGGCCGTTGCACATTGTGAATCTCTCTCTTTCTTTTTCGTCCTATTGGGTGAATCTGCAATACCCTTCCTCCTGCTGGGTCACCTCCTTCCCTTTGTCCCGGCTCTCTTCTGGGCTCCACCATCTCCCCTCTGGCTCTTTTGGCTGGCTGTTGTAGGTAAGTGTTCTGTTTTACAGTATTACTCACAGTCTGCCTCCCCTCGGCTGTGGTGCATTGTGGGATGCAGCAATAGAGTCTCCCTCTAACAGTGGAGGTCAGACAGAGATTTAGGACCGGACCGGACTGTAAGAGCATTTCAAAACCTTTTTACTCATTCAGTGAAACCAGCTTGTAGAGACACACTGCACTGAGGAGGCACGACGCTTCCCTCTCTCTGTTTGGGCAACAAGGTTACAAGTCACTGATTTATTCATGTCGCGAGGAAATTAATGACTTTTTACATGTTTTAGCAATGAATTGCAGGACACATAAATTTGATCTGCTATGACAACAAGGAGTAATCATGTTACCCTCAGTGACAGACACAAAACAAGAAAATGAAAAACACAACAATCCAGGGATGACCTCACTGGCTGGGATGTTTTATTGAAACGTACCGCACGCCTCAATAAAACATCCAAGCCAGTGGTGGATTACGGAGCAGCCAGGCAGCTGTTACAAATTGTGGCTGCTGCAAAGATAGACCTTGTGAGACGTGTACCCTATTGATATAGAAGTGAAAGGAGAAAATTGCTATACAAGTAAAAAAAAATGGAAGAAAGGGGAAGCATGGAGGCATTTTAAGTGACTGACCTTCACTGCAGACCGACAGTATCGGATATTGATGTTCCGCAAATTTGAAGCTTTTTACTTATGTTTTCAAACTGTAGCTGTGTCCTCATGCGCCAATCTCAGATGTATTCCTTAAAGTCTCTAACATTGAATAATCTTTTTTTTAATGTTATGTTTGCATAATAGGGTATGTGATCATAATTACACTTTCAATAAGGCAGCGCTGCATCGCTGCTGTCTGAACTCTGACACACCTTGTCTTCACTCCGAGAACACTGCTCACGCACACACACACACACACACACACACACACACACACACACACACACACACACACACACACACAAACTTTACTCATTAATAATAAACTATTTAGCATGGCCTTTGCCTTCCACTTGAACCCAACAGCGTGTCACATCTGGTCACTGCTCCCCCTGGTGGTGCTTGAAGTGCTTGCTGGCAGAGATCCCACTGTCAGACACATTTTCTTTACAGGTATTAATGTCCACACAGTGTCTAGTCTCATCAGTGCATTGGGTTTACCCCCCCTGCTAAAGGGCGTGTTAATGCTTTCCCAGTACTGTATTTCATCTCAGCCAAACCCTGCAGAGTTTCTATTATTGGACTCACAGTGGAAGGTTCACAGTGGGACGTCTTCCCCAGCCTTTCCGCCCGTCGTCACCTCCCACGGCGCGGTGGGGAGAGGCTTTTCACTGAAATACACAGTCACAGACTTTTTGATCGATACTAAGCTCTCGCCCTGAGATGCACCGAGCTCCTCTGCTCCAGCTCTTGCTCTACCGCAGTGCTCCACTAGATGGTAGCAGACAAGAGTGAAACAGAGGCTGCTGCAGGAGAGCAGGGCGCTATCCACTGTGCGTGTGCGTGTGTGCGCGCGCGTGTGTGTGTGTGCTCGAATCCGGATGTCTTAGGGTTTCATCAGATCAATGAGCTTTTTATTCGGGCGACGACTAAAAGTAAATATTTGCTCTCGTCAATCCTCCCATGCGAGCCCGTCTTATTGTTGCAGCTTAGGTGTGAATTTGGTTCAAAGTCAACCCTGCTGTACATGCAGAGGGAGTTTGAGCTGTTTTGTATGCTTGCGCGTGTGTGTCGGGACCTCTCAGTGTAGAGATCCACCCATTAACACCTGTCAGTTGCCTCCGTGCCACCTTGTGTTTGATCGCACTACCCTTCATAATCCGGCTCTGACCGTGATTGCCAGGTAGGAGCGACATCAGAAATGTGTCAAAGCACAGCAGCAGGATGTGAGACCCGAGGCGGCCCCTTGACTGGTTACCTGCATCAAAATAATTGGGGATGTTGCACATTTAAACCATGTGTTGCCGTAAACAAAGCCGGGGAATCGAATCAATGCTGCTTGTTTATTCACTTGTGAGGCAAGACGGTCGTTTTCTGGCAGCCAGAAGGTTGAGTGCGTCACGTTCTGGACATTAGTTTGGCCCCGACACAACAAGCCTCTACGTGAGGGCGGGTATCATCCGAGCAGGAGGGGCGGAGACAGACTGGGATGTGATTGCTTTTCCCAGCTTGGCATGCCGCTTAACGGTTGTCGTTTGTTAACTGAAATTGGCTCAGTGCTTGAGTTTGCCTCGAGACCTGACCTGCTGTTGACTTCTATTTTTCGAGGGGGTGATGTCTTAAATAACCGTCTGTGTTTAGTTCATCCACTAATAACAAGTGTGTGTGTGTGCATAGACCCAAAAAGAAAAGAGAAAAAGTCTGATAGGAGCTTCAATTGGCTTCAGGGAAACTTTTTTTATGCCAGAGCTGGCAGAGTGGTGGCATTAAAAATAGTCTTTCTCTGGCAGCAATGTTGAACGTGTTCGAGGCAGGAAGTTGGAGGTTTTCAAGGTTGCTAATTTGCACAAGAACCGAAACCGACTTCAATGCCGCGTCGTTGAGTGTAATCAGTGTTCATGTTGGCAGTCAGAGTCAGAGAGTAATTAGGATAACAATGAGTACTTGTACCAGTGCTTCTCATGACCTGCAAAAGGTCGTTTACGCTAATGGAGCCGACCACTGAAGAGAGACTATTCTCATCTGAGCTGTCTGCTGGAAAAAAAAAGAACAAAGTTTTAATAATCTCAACAATTCCCATTTAAATATATGTCTGTTCTGTCATTTTCTATCTATATGAGGTAACACTGTGGTGATTGAGATATGCAGTATTATAAACTAGGTATCTGTGGCTTCATTCCCAGAAAAGAAATCACAAGAACCAAAAAACACACCTTCAGTTGCCGCTTATCACCATCGTGCCACTGAAGAGGAAACAGAGAGCTTCCATATTGTAGGAAGTAATATCTTCACTGTGCAGTTTATTAGGGTTATTTAATCAAGGTTTCATAAAATAAAATTTAAAAAAATCATTATAATGTAATTTCTATTTTGTAATTTAATTGACATCTCTAGTGATACAATTTTAGGGGATTCGAACTAAAATGTTGTTTTATTTGATTTTACTGGAAAGAAGAGAGACTCCCTGCAGCCAATGGTCGAGTGCACATAAATTAGGTGAGACTGTTGGGGAAAAAACCTGTTCTCTTTGTCTGATTTGTGGATTTGGAGAAGATGCACATACAGTGTGCCTCAAGGCTTCCTGTAGGAGGTGCTGTGGGAGTTTGGGGTGATGTGGTGAGTGCTGTGAGGGATTCAGTCTGACTCACAAAATGAACAAAAATGAAAACATGAATTTAAGGTTGGCGTCAGACTGCTGGGTTTTCTGCCGTTCCTGCAGAACAAGCTAATGGTTTTTGGACTAAACTATATCTCAGCGGATACATTTATGATTGTGAAGTCTCCTTAAAAATCTACATTTTTCAAATGAAATAAGCAATTCTGTGTTTCCTTAATAGAACCATCCTCACAATGAGCTTGTTAACCTGCTGAAAACAAACAATGTATTTTACATTAAGCAAGAAACTGCACTCACAGTCTAGTGCACAATGTGTGCAGGTCTACGAAGACAGGAAGGCAGTCCTTTGTTTTCTTTGAAGTTTTTCTCAAAGCATTTGATTTACTGACTTATGACGTGTCTGAAGACTATTTCAACAATTCTATATATCTATAAATACTACTTTTTTTTTTCTAAAATACTTCACACACCCAAAGCTTTAATCTCACAATCCAAATCATATCCATAACTAATGGTGTGGAGCATGCATATGGAGCATGGAGATGTTAGGTGACAGATCAATGGCAGTGACTTCAGCTGAGTAATGGGGCTCAGCGGGCAGACGTGCTGCTCCACCAGAAACATGTTTAAATGCACACTGCGGCACACGTCCTAGATATTATTTCTTACAACTTCCTGTCTCAGTTCTTATAGTCAGTTAGTGAAATATTGCATTAATATTAGCATCAGACAAACTCATCATCAATTATCATTTCAACTGTTGACATATGGTCAATTGCCTATCAAGTTTATCCATGAAAGAATTTCTTCACGATCCATCTTGAAGAATAAACTATACACGCATCCCAAAAAAAATATGCTCCTTTTTTTTTAGAACTTTTGTAAGACTCGTCATGAAAAAGAATTCATCATCAGTTTTGTCTGAGAAGAGAACCTCACGATCTGAACTTTGAAAACCTTAAACCGATTCATCTTAAGAAGAAAGCAGAGGGCCAAGAAAACGTATATCAATCAATGAAGGACGTAAACCAGGAAAATGCAGCCAAACATAAAGAAAATTACATCTATGAGGTAATATCGCGATATTGATGGTGCACTAGGGAGCCGTAAACAAAGCTGTGTTAAAAAATGAGTTTGGCCTTTGCATACCATGGGGACCAGAGCCAATCTTATTTTGGTCTCAAAAAGGCCATTATTCTGTGCAAACATAATGTATTTCTGTTGTTCTGCCACATAAAGAATGATCATTCTGACCCTGGGTTTTTGTGTTGTCCACTGCCTCCATGTATCTACAGAACAGGACAAATGTACTAGTGCTCCTGAAGTATATTGCAACACAGCGTGGAAGCTAAAGAAAGACTTCAAGTTCGCCCGCTCGTGCCTGTAAGAGGTCAGGATCTGCTCAAGGGAAACTCACTCACGCATTGTGTGCGGCCGACAGACAGCCAGGCATTTAGAGATGTGCCGGTTTAAATACACTCCAAAGTAGGCTTCATTTAGTAAAATCTATTCAAACAAGGTACTTTCAGCAGTTTAAATTAGTCTTCACTTCAGCAGACACTCCTCTCTCAGCAAGAGAAAAGATTATCCCTGCGGTAATCTGCAAAGAAGATGACGTGACAGCTCTTCAACACTCATCTATAATATGTCCTAGATTTTTGTAATTGTTCAAGTTCAGTTCCAAGTTACACAGGCAGATCGGCTGGAATTGGTGGTCATATAGAGTATACTTAACTTTTTTTGTGCAGTGGCAAGTGTTATTTGTGGGTCCTGGTTCTGTTTGTCCTCTTTGCTTTGTGTCTGCAATGTTTGCTTTTCTTGCTGTGTAAATTGTTTATCTTGCGTGTTCAACTCGGGAAGATTTACGGTCATGTTGGCAGCAGCTAATGGGGATCCAGGTAAAAAAATAAAACGTTGCTCTTGCACCGCTTTGGAAGAAATCTCTTTAATCTTTATTATGTTGTTTGCTCATGCGTTGCATCTGTTAGATGCCAAGCAGCCCTTGAAATTTGTAGTTTTATATAACTGGCTTCATTATTGTCGATTGTTTTCTCAAGATAACCAAAGATAAATAGATGACTGTTATTCCTTTCTTCTGGAGATTTGTCTTTCTCTGTCACTGTCTGAGGGGTGTGATTTACTTGAGGCTGAGCAGCAATAAGCTGTAAAAACACATCTTTTCACAACACAGGTGCTTAAAAAAGAGAACGCTGGTAGAAACGGTGAGGTGCTGGTTTGATTTCTGGCTCATATTATATAACGCAATAGAGGCTGTGCAGGCTACAGGTGTAAATAATTGAATATTATAGCCAGGAACGATGGTTCATCCTTACTCGTATCTGAATAGGGATCAAAAGCATTTCATCAAACCCAAATCTTTAATTCTCTTTTTGAATTGTATTTTTGGCTTTTCATCTGCAGCTCAAAACAGTATTTTGATTCAAATTCCTTTTAAATGAGTCACATTGGAGATTTCACTGGATGAGAACTGGATGCAAAATGTGAACCCAATGTGTAAATCTGTTGGAACTTTAATACAAAACGAACGAAAATAACCATACGTCTTTTGTCAATATGTATTTTCTTCTGGTGGTCGCTACTTATATTATCTTACATTAATAAATACATAAATTAATAAATCTTGGACTTCAATGTGGTTTCCAGTGGCTCATCATGTATTCTGCTAGCGGCCTGAAAAAGCACCACTATTACACAGATCCAAGCAATTTGACTGTTTTATGCAATTCTTATTTCAGTTTGTCTGTTTATTGCTTGCATCAGGTGGGACTTTGGTTTCGTCAGTTTAGAGCCAGCGGCTAATGCGATAGTAATGAGTAATTGTCAGCCTGTCTGTGTCTCAATTATTAGTTCCCTTCTCTTCCTGTGACGAGATCCAACACGGTGTGATGAAGTGGTTTCAGATTCAGTTTTCATTGTCATTGGGAATCCATTTACTTCGCCAGACAAATTTGTCTGAGCATGAGCGATCTGCTGCTACGTTACAGTGTGCAGAACAATCAAATTGCCGTAATACGATTAATCATTTCAATGATTATGGTTTTGTCTGGTGTTCTTCCTGAAACTGATGAAATAATTTCCTGCCCCCTTTAACTCTCCCTTATTTCCTCCTAGCTGGCTTATCAAGGCAGCGAGCATCAAATGAAACGCTGTGTTGAATCATTTGGGAGAATTTACATTTTGGCAACCACTGAAGAAACATGTCGCCATGGAAAGTCTGCTGGTTTACTGGGCCCAGTATCCCAGCCCTTTGACTGGAGGAGGCTGCTGGGAGGAGATACAGCCACGAGCCATATTTTGATTATCAAATGGTACGAGCAGCAGGCGATATTCAAATTGTGCACACTCAAACCCACAAACTCATACTGTCTTTGTCCTTTTCTCACACACATGCACACATTGAAACACAAATAAACAGGCGTCACACTGTTCTTCACACAACCACTGTGCAAATAAATCGATAAATTGCTTACCTCTAAAAACCATCCAGTCCACTGTTTCATTTTCTCTGCGGTTTTAAAGCAAAAAAAAAAAAAGCTAGAAATCAGCCTGGGCAGAGTGAGAGTAAAAGGTCTAATATTCTGGCTCGCACAGAGGTGAATAAGTCCTCACATACAGCAAACTGGTGTTCATAAGAAGCACATCAGAAAAGCAATATAGAGCAGTGTTTCTACTTTGCATGATGTGTGCGTGTGTGTGTGTGTGTGTGTGTGTGTGTGTGTGTGTGTGTGTGTGTGTGTGTGTGTGTGTGTGTGTGTTTGTATTCAAGATCTGATCTGAAATTTGGGTTGTATGGCTCAAAATAGATTGTTTTATATTCAACACAGCTTTGTAAAATATGCAACTTGAACTTGTTTAGGAAGCAGTGTCCTTTTATGACACAAAAACCTGTGTGTGCTGTGTGTGTGTGTGTGTGTGTGTGTGTGTGTGTGTGTGTGTGTGTGTGTGCGTGTGTGTGTGTGTGTGTGTGTGTGTGCATGCATGCATTTGAAAAGGAGTCAGAAAAAAGCCCAAAGGGTCATAGAGAGTGTTGTGTAAAACCCAACCGCTCCCAGACCGCTGGTGAGTCAGTTCCAGCTCAGCCGCTTCCAGAAGCCATCAGCGCTTTAATGAAGTGATGCACATTGGGATTGCAGCCATCCAATACTCCCGCAGTGACCCAATATGAGTTTTCCGCTCTCTCCTGTCCTCCCACTCTTACCTAACTCTATATCCCGCTCTTCCTCCATCGATGCTGAGGTGTCGGAGGCTCTGCCAATCTCTCTAGTAGATTAAGAGAGCCATGGGGGACAGCCTTGAATGAGGGAGGAGGAGGACGAGAGGGAGAACAAATGCATCTCATACTCAGCCATTGCCATTCCGTCTCTCGAGAGGGGAGCGAGTTGGCGTTTGAACTAAATAGTACGATTAGATTTGTCCTTTGTTCCAACAGTAGCCCAGCCCACCCGTACCCGGAGGCTTTAGACGCTTTCCACTTCCACTAAAAGCATCACAGCTCCGCCTTTAGGTGTCAATGTGCCATTTTAGAGAAGTTGTTTGGTAAAGTGTGGCTTGTAGAGGAACCCTGCAGAGAGTGTGATGATTGAGGCTGATGTGGAGCGGAAGAATAGTGGCGAGCGACTGGGCCCCGTGGGGGTTGCATGTTGACGGGCCTATCCTGACGACATCATTAGATTGGAAAGATGAGGAGCCCCGAGTATAGAAATGTCTTCATGTTTGGTTACCTACTTAAACTTAAAGGGTGCCGTAACTTTTCAACCTCATTTCCCCATGTTTTTGTGTCGGAATGACTAATGGAGATAACATTTTTTTTAAAATCAGTCCGGTGTTGAGAGAGAACTCTGTAACCGTCAGCCGCTAAACGGTCTGCAATTTAATCAAATCGGGCAATTCTGCACCATCAGTTTGGATTGTTATCTCGCGTCTGACAACATTATGGAAAGGACCCTACAGATTTCTCTGTAGGGCCCTTTTCATAATGGTGTTAGACACAAAAAAAAAACTATCTGTCAGTGACAAAAACAAGCACTTTTACTAGGTTTGCCTGAATTAATTACATTAAAGCCCAAGGCTTCTGGCTGCAGAGTCAATACTGGACCCATTTCAATAATTGTTGTCCCCATTTGTCACTTAGACACCTAAACAATAGCATCCAGTTTGTGAAACACCAAAGTTCCCCTTTAACACTGTTTGTTAAGGATACTTTGTTAAGGAGTTGCAGATCCAATGTTGATTTATCATCCATTCACTGTGGAGTGGTTTGTTGTCGTGGTCTGATACTCAACTCAATGTTTTGATTAATTTGCTGTAGATACACAGCAAAGTGTAATCACAAGAAGTCAGTGAAAGAGGATGAAGTATTTACTGCGGCATATGTTCCCAGTTGGAGTGATAATGGGACCTCAGCTATACTTCTTTTTTATGGCCACCTCTGCTAAAAGATGTTTTTTGTGCTTTCAACATATTTAGGTTTCTTCTCTGACTCAAACTATAGAACTAATCATTAGAAATTGAAGTATAATTAGAAACAAAATCAATATGATACACCCCTCTATAGATAAGAATCAGAATCAGCTTTATTGACCATTTGTGTAGAAACACACATGATCAATTACTCTCGTCGTACATATGTAGAGATATTGAAAATACATTAAAGACAACAGGATAGGATACAGAAACCAATGATCAACATTAACATTTAACTAGAATACACAATCTAAATATGTATCAAATAATATGAACATAAGAACAACGGACAATGAATTATTTGATATTCAGTAAAAAAAAAAAAAAAGAAGTGTTGATTCGAGTCAACAAACGTAAAAAATAACGTTTGTTTTCCAGATAAACCCAGGTTTATTTATGTTTCGGCAGCAGAAGCACGTACCAAGGGTTTAAAATGAAGTGCTGCCGCCCGGAAAAGTGCCTGTTCTGCAGTTTCTGCTCAAACCTTTTTGTATGTGTGTGTATGTGTGATGATGGTGTGTTCAGAACCTAATATATAAATGCATTCATCCATCCATAACTTTCTTGGGCCTCCTGGGGACCAACAGGCCGGGCAGGAGAAAACACCAGGGATATTTCAGTGATGAGGAGCAAACATGACACATATTTATCCACAGGTCCGGGATGTAATGCCCAGGCTGTCACACAAGTTGTTATTGTGGTTTCCGGGCTTGTTGGTACATTGCACCCAGGGTGATATTCCTGTTTGCACAGATGTGAAAAGCACAGCAAGAGTGCTGTGTTCCACATTTTAGGGCATTTTTGTCCGTTGTGTGAGTGTAATATTTAGTAGTTATTTGTCCTGCCTTTGAGGAGGTGAGGTGTCCAATAATGTTTTACAGTACCTCGGGTTATAGTCTAGAATACCCCATCATGGGTCTGGGATTTTGCTTTTAGTCTGTATCCTGTTTTATTTTTAGTTCACTAGCATCATGTGCCATGTTTGGTTTTAGTTTACTGCCTTTGTCTTCTTCCCGCCTTTTTTTTCTATCATACCTGTGTTTTATGAGTTGAGTAGTTCCTTGTGTATTTGTTCCTTTTCCCTCTGGTGTCGCAGCTGGGCATGATGTCACACCAGAGTTTTCTATGTTACATTGCAGCAAGTCGAAAACAGAAGTTAGTGAGCAATAACAGTTCTAGTGAAGCAGCAACCTCAAGCGATGAAATATGACGTCAATGCAGAAGTTTTAATGACGGCTGTTCCTCAAACGACCACATCAGGCTGGCTCCAAAAGCAAGGTGACCTCCACAGAGCCCCATGTCAAAAGGCCCAACTTCACAGCCAAAATAAATATGTTTACAGCCTTTAATCTCCCTTTGCATGACAGCTGTGACAGGGAGACTTTTTGTATTGAAAAAATATGTTTAAATTATATTGAGGCTTAAATTTAGGGATAATACGGGCGTGACCTCTTTGTGTGACAGGTGGGTGACGTCTTTGGCCGCCTCAGGTCCACCGACCAAACATGCCAGGTTAGCCATTGTGAGCAATAGTTGATAACAACCGATTATGCCTAGCAACATGTCAACACATACAACTTAAACTGTACTGCGCTGTACAACTGAGTGATTGAGACACAAACAAGACAGAAGTCATATTTTACAGTTTATTAATACGGCTTCTTTGTCCGTGGATCAGTCATCTTGGATTTTCAGGTCAGGCTTGGTGAAGTTCCTCTGACATTCCGAGTTAGACATCCAACGAAGGTGAAATATGTAGTAATATAATGTTTACTTGCACTTCTGTCTTATTTGTGTCTCATTAAGTCAGTTGTGCACACAGTAGTGTCCATCTTCTCCCTGTTGACATGGAACGCACCATTAGTCATGTGTTTTCCCCTCTTTCAGTTGTCAGGTCGGGCCTTAGTAGCTTTTGAGTTGCTTGGTTCTACCTTTCAGCCTCCTAGTATTTCATTTTGTGTTGTTTGGATATAAGTGATTTTCTTCTTGCTGCCAGCTTTTAACTTTCGAATGCATGTTGGTCTAAAACTGCTAATGGCCCTGAGATTGTGATAATCACGAGGGCTGTTTGCCATTTGTTGAATAATGCAGCATCGCTGAATCACTGCATTGTTTTGTTGAAAACAATTAATGATTTATATACATGGTTTATTCTTGTTGTACTTAAAAATCAACAACAACCAAGTTATATTTATTTGCTGTTTGAATATTTAACATATAATTGATCAGTAATGTGATTCACGCATTGAATACTCAAATACGTTAGACATACATACAGATGCATATTTCATTTGTAATATTGTCATGTACTGCCATGCCTCGAAATACAAACCATCCAACTCCACCACCTCCTGTGTGGTACATGTAGTGTTTCATTAACTCCAAAATGGGTTGCCTGCTAACACAATCCAGGGAGCTACTTTAATGACTACAATGTAATTAATATGCCTCAAGGATGCATGGATGTGTGCAAACAAAGTATAATAATATAATATCATGAAGAGAATTCAATGTACAAAATAGTTTGGGTATTTTTGGAATTTTACTAAACAAGTCTTCTGGATTTTTTTTTTTTAAATTCTGCTCCTGTAGTTCTTGCACAGATAACCGACAAATCTGATGTGATGTCTTTAAAACTTGTGACTCACTCCAATAAACACTGCCGATTTGCAAGTGCCCACTGAGAGACGATGTTTCCTCAACATCTGTCCGAGCACTCACAGACAAACCCTGTCATTAGTGGCGCTGTAAGGCATTTGTTCCATTGTTCCAGCTGTCGGACACATTTTACCGCCGTTGAAAAGTCAAGATAACAGAGAAAAGCTTCTTTTGCGGGGCAAAGTTCACACTCAATGACAACGAGAAGTTAACAGCGACGTCGCTAGCATATTATCTGTGACGGTAACAACTGTCTCCAGTTAGGGGTAAACATGCCAACCTTTATTTGTGTGGAACTGCTCTTCAGTGCTTGCATAGTCAATATGAACTTCTTCTGATGGGGAAATGCCAGCAATCCTAAAACAATCGAATTAGGTAATTCTCTCAGTCCTAAAGGAGCAAATGAATAATTGCGAGCTGGCTTTTGGCGCTCTGTATGCGCACAGCAGGATTTCTTTGTTCTCCTTAACGCTTTGCTGGCTTCATCACTGCATGAAAAGGACATTTTTAATTCCTTCTCAACTGTTTGTTTGTGACTCTGAAAAGATTTGCTTTTCAATACAATAGCCAAGCCTTTCGAAGCTGGTTTTATTTCAATTGCACTGCCGGAAATCTTCACACAGCTTGCAGATTTTGTTTAAAGATTCATAATTCTGGGCATTCCAGGGCAAAGAAGGAAGAAGTGGATGCGCTTTGTTAAGGAGCTGTTGTGTAAATGTGTTGACTTTTCATCGTGGATGACATTTGTTAGTAAAATATGTCCTGCTCATGCGGCGTCAGTGAGAGGCTGGTGTATTTCCCAGAAGACACTTTGTTTCCTCCAGGCCACCTGCGATTGATATATGTCTACATTCTGCATCAGACAGGCCAAACGAGGAAAATAGCTCAAGGCATTTGTTATGATAGTTATTCTCAAAATATTTGCAATGGAGAATTGTCTGTAAAAATGAGTAAATAAATATATACTGTAGCGTAGGTTTTCCTTCCGACGAGGTTTCAACCTCATGGTGGTGGTAGAGAAGGTCAGGGGATCACCAACGGGCTTTGTCCTCCATGGACCGTCCATCTCTGTATGCATTGTCTGAACATCTACCACCGTTCAGAGTACTGTACATTCTTCACATGTTCCTCTGCAGAGTCCTGCAGCCATGACAAGTACCTTTCCTCAGTTTCCATGGTAAAAAACACCATGGAAACAAATCTGAAATGCCTGACATTTTCATCACCACAGAAATGAGCACTTCTACCAAGGAGTGCTCAACAACTGCTCTTGTTATTTCCTCAGCCATTCAGAGAAATCCTTGAGGGTTTGATGTTTAGATTGAGGCCAGACCATTTAAACATAAAAATAGCTCTCTGTCGCGGCCTCATTCAATAGCAATTCACAATCACTTGTCAGTTTGTCCTTGTTTGATAGAAAAAAATTTGCAGAAGAGGGAACAAAACAGCCATTAGTTCATCTGTTATGCTTGATTGCCACCACGGCAGTCATGTAACGATTTCATTAACATTAGCTTAATAACATTAGCTCAGATTTCTGACTGAACGCGTTTGTGATACAGTCAAATTAACTCCCTGCAATTCAGTCGTGTGTTTGAAAAATAAGGTTTATTTCAGCTGCTGTGATCTTAAAGTGCTGCATATTAACTTAACGGAATCGCTACGCTTTCAGTGTCAGAAAATAGTGTTGACTTTGTTTACTGGTAAGAAGTAGTCTTCTATTAAATTGCGTTCAGTAAAATAATGTGTGGATGAGGTCACAGTAGGTTGTGAAAAAAGAAGATGTTTTTATTTGTGTTGCAGCGACAGTAACTTAGATCTTTGGATAATTTCATATCCGTTTGTTTTTCATTAAGTCCATGTTTAGTTACCCTGTGGTGTTCAACAACCATATCAAACACTGTACAATACACGCTGTGAGACCAAACATTACTAAGCCCAGATAAGGACAGAGCTAGTAGACAGTAAGATAATGTTATTGTTGCAAATGTTTACTCCCTTGCTTTAAGCTGTTTGGGTTGAAAATGTGATGTATCTTCCAAATTGTTTAGGCCTCTCTAGGGGCAATAAATATCTACACTCTGGGACTGATACGGATGTTATTTACAGGACAAGAGTAATTGTAGGAATTCAACAACACAGTACTCTCTTGTCTACGTTCTCCTTGTTATTCCATTATGCTCTCTACCTATGCTCTCTCTAGAGATCAAGTAAAGAGAAGACAAGTTGCTAAAATATAACTTTTCACTCAGATTTTCTTGTGGAAAAAGGAGGGAAACTTGTACATTGACCTCTTCAAAAGAAGTTCAGTTGTTGAATGTGGGTTTCCTCTTCTCAAAAAGAGTCACTAAAGCCAGTTTCAAAGAGATGGTATAATGAGAGTATTCTCCCCATTTAGTCATCCCTAATGAATAACCCCAAATCACACTGCTCTACAACTATACGCATATTATTGTATTCTATCTCTTAATCCTATTAATGAATATTTCATAAAGCTGCATCAAGGAAAAATCTAGGTTGAAATTGTGTATTACCCAACTAATTTCAACAGCGGAGGTTTGACAGCTCTGCATTTTTTTTTTTTATTACTAGCAGTCTACATCAGGTGTTGACTGAAACTGCAAGAACAAAAGGGCCAGACACTCAGAAAGAACGTTGATAAAAACGTTGAAGCAGTCACAGGAAATGTATGATGTTGAAGTATGATTGTATGCACTAATTCCTTCTTACCCACAGTATGCATTTACCCAACCAGAGAGGAGGATTCTCAGCTAATCATCTATACAGTGAAAATCTACCTTCTGCTTGTTTATTCCGTACAACGGCTCCATCTGCAACTGGTAATGAAGCATGCGCTGCTAACAAGGCTAGCGTTAGCTCAGTAAGCCAGTGTATCCAGTATATTAGTTTGTGACAATACAATTTACTGGATAGGGCTTTTAAGCTATATTCTGTATGTCAACATAAACACAAGTGCATTCTGAGAAAGAAAAAATAGCAAGATGTATCTACAATAGAGGGATCTGTTGAATAACAGAAAACATGTGTTTATTCTTTTTTTTCAATACAATCTTTAACTGAAACCCTTACATGGCCCACAAAGCCTTTTGAGCTGCCTTGAAAGGCTTTTCATGTGAAACCTGCACTGGAATTAATGACTTTCACTGACAACCGTTTATCAGCTATAGTAAAAGATGGCAAAGTCAAAAAAAAAGGAAAAGAAGAATAGAAACTCAGAGCAGCAGAGGGCTGCTGATTGTCTGCCTGCTTTAAATAAATACCCTGAGCATTCTAGGAGACCTTAGGTTCATATCGACTGGTCATAAGTGCCTGGTATGAGTCCCAGACCTGATGTTCTTGGCTCTGATCAACCAGCAAATCCGTGCCTTTTTATTTTTAAAAAAAAAGTAACTCTTTTATGTTTTTAAGATGATGCAACACTGTTTAGAAATGA
Source organism: Clinocottus analis (assembly GCF_023055335.1). Taxonomy (NCBI): domain Eukaryota; kingdom Metazoa; phylum Chordata; class Actinopteri; order Perciformes; family Cottidae; genus Clinocottus; species Clinocottus analis. The sequence goes on along the minus strand of NW_027175887.1, from coordinate 6,931,014 downwards.
AACGCCGATCCTCTGATTGAAGGGCGACCCCTGCTCACCACTGCGCCACTGACGCCCCAACAGTAAATTATCAGTTTTCAATGTTCAAATAGTAATTGTGGTTGATGAGCTAGGCCTGTTTTAGTATGGGAATGACCACTTTTTCATTTTCCGAAAAAAGGCCTGCGTCTTAGCTACATAACCACATAATTGTTTGGTACTATGCTTTTCAGTCTTTACCCCCTGTGTGAAAACTCCTAACTTGAGTACAGAAAATGAATTTGACACTGCACAACAAATGCTGCTCACTGAGTTGACCTGTTCTCCACAAACATTGAGCTGCTTCAATGACGTTTACTGGTTTTAGATTCTGAGGCCAGAAGGGACTAAAGATGCTTTTATCCAGTCGAATTGTTAATCTGTGTGATTCACACACACCATCTCAGTCTTCTCTCACACTCCTTGTGGTGTGATTGTTATAACGCTGCAGGAACACAGCGAGTCGGTTATTGTGATGCATGTTTCCAATAGCTGCTCGGCCCCACGGCGTTTACCTGCTACTTAGTATGACGGTCACACTCTTGGTCTGTTTCAACTCTCGACCCAAGTGACTGCCGGACTGAAAGAATATTATTAAAGCAGCTATCTAGACGTCAGCTTAAGAACTACAATCACAACTGACAACAAAACATAAATGCTATTTAGAATTTTACAGATTGTCAAACCACACACTTACACGTTGGAATTATTTCCGTTTTATTACTTTTTTTCAAAATCTTGTGTGACTGCTTTTTGTCTTGATTGCGCTTTTCAGAAATCTGCCGTTGCACTGGTAATGCTCCCCGTTCGTGTGTTGGCATTACAACAGGATTTGAGAGTGCATATGAGGGGAAAAACATGCACAGGTATGGCTGGAAACAATGGATTGGTGGAGTGCCAGAAGGGGATTTGCAGTCAGAAATGAATCATGAATATTTGGATGAAATTCTTTTCAGATGGGATTCAGTGAGGATTTGTTTTTCATTAGTGTCTGGGTTGTCGACTTTCCAGCCTCCCTCTCTCTAGGTAGGAGTGATTTGTAGCATTTTGTAGATGTTAGTCTGTGTGTGTGGGTGGGTGGGTGGGTGTGTGTGGGGGGGGGGGGGGGGGGGATGTACGTTTCCAAAGTGAGAACTCATCACAGGCTGCAGTGTTTGATGAGGTGGCTGCACATCGGGAAGAGGAGGGGATTTGCAGTGATGAACCCAGGTGAGTGATGAACCATCCTCTGCCGTCTGTCACTGAAAATCAATGCAGGACCCACATTATTTGTTTCATAGATACCTAAGTGCTGTTCAAATATCACATAGATTTTTTTTTACATGTATCTGCATCTGAATTTGCCATGAAAGCCTTTAAAGTCAAACTGATGCAAAGGATGCTCCCCGTTGCTCCCCGTATGTAAACAGCCTTTGCTGTTTACATACAAGTAACATTGTAAAAGACAGGGGGATAACCAGGAATTAAACAAACTTTATGGACATGTCGTGTTTATTTTGTCTCATTGTTTGGTGTTGTTTGAATAATGTGGGAAGGTAAATAACTATTTTCAGAATTTGTATTCTGATGTAGTTCAGCTATTTGAGGGATTGCCATTACATTATGGACTGTTGCTTTAAAGCCAAGGTTGACGTTTGTTATTCAGATGGAACTATCTTTATCTACGATCAAATGGATGATCTATGCTGTGACATTTGCAACATTTATTGAAAACCCAAGATCATAAATCTACTTGCTTTGACAAAGACATTTATGTTTTCTGTGTGATTCATTTTTCTGACTTTGGTGATCCAGTGAATTTTCCTCAAGCACCGTGAAGTCAACATTTGTGATGTTTTTATTGAAATATTTCAATAAAAAATGAGATGAGATCAGAGTTTAATCTAGGTGTCCTTTCATCGAGTCGCAAAATAAGGTCAGGTATCATCTAGACATGAAAGCATTGTCACTGTGAGGATGTTAACATGATGTCAGTTTAAAGCGCTGTCATGCTTTTAATCTTTTAATCATTTAAAAAGTAGAATTTATTTTTTGAAACGGCAAAACAACAGAGTCTCCTTAGCATCAACAATAAGAACAAAGTAGAGTGTCTGTAGTTTGGGTGTGATTTTGCTCCACATTGATAGCACTCTGCTGAGTCATTGTAATGTTAACTGCAACCCAAAAGGCCCAGCATCCTTGTTTTAAGGGCATCAACGTGCTTCTTAACAAGCTGAAGACGGGCACAGAATGATGTCTCGGATTCTGCTCCTCATAAAAAGTGCCAAACAAAAGACTTAGTGGGAGGTTTTTTTTGTCACCTTTTGTCCTGTTTATGTGAATATATACTGCAGCACAACAAGACCAGATGTCTTCTTCTATTATATTACGTGTACTGTGTTGTTGGTGCTCATCAATCTTCACCTTTTAAAAGTGCTGAATGTTCAAAGTAACACCCTTCATCAAGCTCTTTCCAGTTCTGCCATCATTCGCGTTGCGGTGTTAACTACCTCCACCGCTGAAATATACATTCACAAATAGATAACCGGTCATCGCTCGGAACTGTGTTTGTCTGTCAAGGTGTAGACTGGATATTTCAGAGAATTAAAGAAATAGTGCTCCCTTCCTGCGCCCATCAGGAAGTCTTCTGCATCCCAGTGGTGTCCTTCCTTCTCCGGCACTGGCTGTGAGCTGACCTGGTTTGGCTCTCCCTCCGAGAGGAAATGTCAGCTCCAAAAGGCTGCAGGCAACAAAAGCTCAGTTTGTTAGGTCGCGCTGATGAATTTGTAATGACTGTACTCGCTGTGTGCAAAAGCATGTTAATATTAATATCAAGAGGTGCACCTCAACATTGATGCAGACAGGTTGCTCATGTCCCCTGACCTGTGTGCACTGAAGGAGTTTCATCATTTTATGGTTCTAGTATGATATTATATCTAATGTATCCTGGTGACTTGGGTGATCCACTAACTTTTTCTGTTGGCCACCGGCACTGCAAACCTTTCACTTACCCAATGATACCTCTACTTGAGGTGAAATAATGTGATGTGGCCAGAGAAACATCCACAGAAGTTCATAAAACAAAAGCATCAGAAAAACTGCATTAGCAATGAGAAAGTTGTGGGGGGATAGCTGCTCGACGTCAACATATAATGCCCTTTTTAATAAATGCAAAACTCATCTACAGCATCTACTGTTTGAAACTATCTCAATAAAAACTCCTTATAATTACCTTCGTAATGGTAGGATCGAGGCAAAGCTAACGTTCCACACTTAATGAGGGGCAAGTAGCATAATTCTCAACAATGAGCTTCACAAAGGAGTAACAGTTTCAGATTGTCTTTCTCTGTTTGAAGGAAGAGTTTACGTTTAAAGAAAGCAAAAGCATGCTTTTAATTGTGCTGGATCTGTAATGGCATGCGGAAACATTCTGATGGCTGCTGTGCTTGGTGATGTAATATTAATTTTACAGACAGAAAGAATCACACCTGAGGTATAAACACTGTTTCCGTTTGATGTTCCCACATTCCAAGATGATGATACCGCGTGACACACTGGTAAACACATTTAGGGGTTGTTTATCAACTGCAAGATTAAGCCAAAGTGAATTTAACCGGCTCTTCGAAACTCATATGTAACCATCTTTGAAACTTTGTGGGAAGTCCAGAACCAGAGGCTATTCCTCTTGAAGACAGATGCAATATCAGGCTCAGTTCAGGTCGTGATAGAAATGTTTAGTCCTAATCCTGAAATAGATACCAGCAGGAATCATTTTGGATTTCTTTGAGTGGGGTTGTACGAGGTACTCATCCATATTCCCCCAGTTAGGAGAAACAGACAGGACGACAGGCGAAGGAGCGACGTAATGTACGGCTGCAAAACATATTTTAGCAACTTAAATGAAAGGCCCACCTTAAAAAATCTCGAATAAATTCACCACTTTACCTTGTTGTCAGACAGCTCTTTCCTTTGGGGAACTAAAGACATTTTCTATGCGTTATTGTGTGACTTTTGGATTAGGGTTACTTTGGATCCACCAAATTGTCTGTATTTAACATTGAGTCTGGTAGCTTTGAAGAGAGCATAGATGGATACAGCAGCTTGAGTTCCCCATCAGACAGGGCTGTCTGATGGAAAGATAAAGCAGTGAAATGATTCAAAATGTTGTGTACACTTCAACTGATATTTATGTATTTAGGTGAGATTTATTTTTTAAATAATGTGAACATAATTCAAGATTTTTAATTCCCTAGAGTTTATATACTATCATTGGCACCAACATATTTATACAACTGTTTGACAAAAAACTAAGAAAAAAAAGGCTATTTTTTGCTAAGCAAAATGTCCGATTGTGTCTGGTCAAGGTCAGCTGATCCTTGGTGATGGTGTGGGGGGGCAAAATCTTTTTGTACATTGTACATTTTTACTGAACTTTCCTTTTTCAAAGACATGTTGATGAGCTCAACAAAGTCTTTCCCATTTGTTAAAGCAACACAGGTTGTATTTAAAAATGATATAAATTGGTTTCAAATTAATATTCATGATTGTGTCAGAAATCTAAATTAAATTGCATTTCCAAAATTATAAATTTCACAGTATATTATTATGCTGAGAACATTAGCATGTTAATATGTTTGTGTTTTCTCAAGCAGAGCGTCGCTGCTGTCGAGGAAAGCAAATTATGTCCAGCATATCCTGGAGCTATTCCTTCCCAATTGCTAATAACTGTTATTTGTTGTGTGACAGGGGACATTATAATCTGTGGCTCTTTTGCTTGTCAGTAATTGTTCATCATCCCCGACATGTGTCTTCTGGAGTTGGCATTAAGAAGGAGCCATAACACCATTAGCGCACTCTGATCAGAAGGCAGACGTCTGCAATGTTTGTGTTGCCTCCTTCTGCCGTCTTCCTCCCTTTCTTTAGTCTGCCTCCTTTCTGTGTTGCCTGCTGATAGTTTTCATCAGGTTGGAGAGCCATTGCAGTGCTAAATTCGAATAGTGCCGGTCCATTACCTGTCTGATCGACCCGGCACTCCCTCTTTTACATTTAAATTCTGACACAGCTTCAGTACGCGTCACTCTAATGCTTTTAAAGCCTGCAATCTCAGTTCGCACTGACTGACAAAGTGCCGACATGCACATCCCCTCAAACTACCCTGTTGATCAGACTTGACGCTCGTTTGACTATGCCATTGATGTATTGACGTCACCTTTGGTTTGGTCAATTATATTTGGTCTCTATAAAGCAGCAGCAACAACAAGGTGAAACAAATACCCTATATTCTTTCATCTCTTCTGTAATTTGAACCAGTGGGAACTTGTGCATTGCAGGTACAACCAACCAAATGAAGGCACGGAAACAGGATGTGCTTGTTTAGAACATAACGGTGTGTAAAATACAGATACAGACAATGTGTGACAGTGTGATATTGTTTTGTTAAAGTGCTACTTGATTTTATACTTGGCTTGGGGACGCTCAAAAAGCAGCACACGCAAATACACATTTGAAACCTGAATGATAGTGTTGCTTTGTTTTGTCATAACGACGTTGTTTTATATAGATCTAAAATCTCAAAAGGTTTTCAAGGACAGTGATTATGAAGCTAACTGCAAACACAAGGCTGTTTATTGGACGTGGTTGCATCAGGATGTAGAAGTAACTTGTTTGGAAAAGTATTTTGCATTCGTCCCTATTGTCTGAGCTGTTTGACCCAGGTGAGAGATACAACTGTCTTCCTGAGTCACTTTAGATTAAATGTGTTTTCATACCTCTGAGCAGGCAACAGCCGCGGCCGGAGGCATTATATTGTGGGGGTTTCCGTCAGTCCCATTGTCATGAACATGTCTCAGGAACGCCCGCAGGCAAGTTCCACTTAGACTGAAGGATACATTGAATACATTTTAGTGGTCATAGGCCAAAGGTCAAGGTCACTGTGACTTAGCATCTGAAATCGACTGATATCTCAGAGAATGTTTAGTGGAGTTATACGACCACTATTCTCTTTGTTGTCATGTTTTAAATCCCAGGACAGATTGTTGACATTGAGGGTAACATTGAGCACATTTAAGATAGGCATAGTCTTTTATTTTCCAATAACACTAGACAATTATTTGCAAAAAGGAAATGGAATTAATAAATATAACACTATTGTTGTTACATAATAATGGTGTAAGTCAATAATTATCAACCTTTAGAGGATCCAGCCAAGTAGTTTGTATTGCAAACTTTACCATTGTCGTAATCTACTACCGATGAATAGAAACTAAACATAGTAACTAGACGTGTTTAATGAATGCACAACATGGTCCATTTAACATATCCATTAAGAGTTGCATCACTTATAATTATTATTTAGCTCAATTCTCCACCACATTTTGTAAACTTTACTCGAGGTGTGTTTAATGTTCATAAGTAATCTCCTTGTGGTTCCTTCGAGACATGGACACTAAAGGTCAGTGATAAATACTTATATTTAAAAGCTGCAGTCACTTCTAAAATGCTGTTGTTCTCTCAATTTAGGTGCATAAAAACCCTTAGTGCCTGATTCCCACTAAAGTCTGACTTGTTTATGCTCTTGTTATATACAACATACCAGAGTTTGTCTTTTGAGGGTCACTCTTAACTAGCGACACATCCTATCCCAGAGGGTACATTTGAAAATTTCCCCTCCTGTTTCTATTAATGTTGTTGGATGAAAGCCACATTGAGGACTCATGAGTTGAGTGCTTTAAGCTGATGGGCAGATGGATCACAACGGGCCATGTTGGTACCATTTTTATTATCTTGAAAGCCTGTGGTGGGTGCTCTCTCTTTACTGCACAGGACGGCATTTAACTAAATGAGGGGAGAAATAAAAAGGATCATTACTCAAATCCTTTGGATGTTAACCTATGTTCCTCCTGTAGGGTCGGCACATATGTCCTCTAGATTTAATGCATATGACGAAAGAAAAGGATTGATTGATCTGCTTGGATGTGTGGAGGACTTTATATATTCAAGGATGTATGGATGTCAATTTGGAATCTATACTTTTAGTTTTTGCCCACAAAAAAGCCTTTGTTTATCACCTAATACACTTCATATGAAAGCTATGACTTTATTTCAAGCTAAGAAGTGGTCATATTTACACAAAAACAATAAGTATCCAAATAGTCATGTTTATAGCTCATTTTCAGTTAGTGGATTTGGGTGAGGTTTAAACTTTTCAAAACATTGAGAAGAGCACATAACATCATTTTACCCCGATTCACTTGTTTATTCCATGCTACAGCTTGATTTGTGTTCCAATATATATGTATCACCATCCTGACTCTGCTATCTGCTCCTTGTGTTTCTGTCATTTGTAAACAATTCTTCTCATCAGTTCTTCACTATCATCCGCATCATCGGGTGGTTGTGTGATTGAACGAACAGATTTAAGAGGCGGTGCTGTGGTGATAAAGTAAAGATGGAGAACCAAAGTCTGTCTGGTTTGTGATAACCAAAGGTAGTCAGTCAATCTCTGCAATGACAAAGCATATTCTGAAGAGACCTTTTTTTCTGGATTTGTCAGCCTCTATCCAGACATCTATTGGTTCAAACAATAATGAGCTTTGAAAGCAGCAGGTCTGAGATCAGTGTTCTGGAGCCTCACACTTTGAACGTTAGCTAGCTAGTCTGCTCTGTGGAATCAGTGTTATACTTGTTTTCATTATAAATTCCTTGATTCTGTTATGACCGAAAATGTTGGGCAAGACTAAAAAGGTCTCATGATGTAAAGAGGTGAGATTTCCACACTGAAGTGTCCTCCTGTGCTCTCTGAAGACCAATCACAAGTTGGTTGATCTTATTTGCATGGACAACATAAATCACAGAGGAGACATCTTTTTAACTTTAGCTCATGTTTAATATTTGTGACTTGTGAGAATGTATTAACTTGTTCTAAAACTTTGAACCTTAACATATTACGGTTATTTATTTAGCGCAGCCCTTGTATGGTATGAGATACAGTCAGACACTAGCACTGATACTTTTCAATGCCAAAGACATACGAGTTGGCCATATTTCAACTCTCAATGGCAGAAAAGAGAGCAGCATGTTGGTTCACATGAGGCTGGAAGATACCGCACGCTTAAACCCAAAACTCTGTAGAGCGTATTCACCCTCGTGACCACATCCAGCTTTGGTGGCCATGTTGGGGTCCATGCACGACATTGTTTTGCTGTGTTCTATGCCGCTCTTCTTAAGAAATGACCATTATATCCTGAAGGAGACACAATTTCAGTTCAAAACGGTGTGTCTTGTGATTATTGTACTGTGCCTTATTGTTGGATGTGGGACTAATGATTCAGAATATGGGTTTATCAGCTCAACAAGACAGGCTTGTACTTCAACTTGTCAGCTTCTCAAATAGTGCGTCTAACTTACTTCGGTTTCACTCGCGTATGAGCGTTAGGACTGTTCTCATGTGTTTCTGTTGATACATCGGGTTGTGACCACGTTTCCATTGACACACTCTCGTCAATAATCTAAAAACTCATCTTTTTCGATAAAGACAATGACAGCAGCACTTAGGCAGCACTTAGATGGCTCTTACTGATAGCACTTTGTAGTTTGACTTATTTGAGAAATTGTACTGCCTTGATTCTTGTTGTTCCTACTTCGTACTTACGGTTGAATGCACTTATTGTAAGTCGCTTTGGATAAAAGCGTCAGCTAAATTAAATGTAATGTAATGTAATGTAATCTCCTTTTGCTTTTTCGCCAAGCGAAAATCAATGTCTTACACTTGCGCAAAAGTAACTGAATGGAAACTTGAGAGAAAGCCATGAACATGGCAACTCTGTCAGGCGATGTCAGCCTTTACTCTGTGATTCATTTCAAGGTAAAATAAAACAGTGGCTACATGGGAACAGCTCTCAGCACGGCCAGCCAAACAGTCACTGCTGGTCCTGAATGAGCGCTGGAAGCGGCGTCATCCAGACACTCGTCCTGGAGCCGGAGACAGATGTGGAGACAGATGTGTGCGGATCAACGGATCATAGTATGAACCCAGACACGGGGCGCTTAATGTTCCGACATTTGTTTTATTTGTGGTATTTACACAACAAGCATAACGCAGAAATAGTTGGTAATGTCTCATGGGCGATAGCGGAAATGAAAACTGTTTTACAGGAACGTGACCGGGATATGTGATGATGGTAACTAGGAGTAACGGGACTCAAGCCGCGCCGGCTTTCCACTGCAACTGGTTGCGAAACAGCAAAAAACGAGTTAACCACATAACATGTCGAGCGAGTAAAATCAGGGAAGGAAGCGTTACGCTTTTGGTGTGAATTCGGCAAAGGTCTGTAGACTTTTGTACGGCTTGAAACTTTCTTGTGTGTAAAAACTTGTCTCCAGTACGCAAAATCTATTGCCTCCCACTAGCAGCAGGCTAACTAGGTGGACCCCAAGATGGCACAATTAAGATGATGACGTCACGTGAATACGCTCTATACAAATGTCGGTCGCTACCACTGCAATTAACATGTTAAATCAACAGTGTTCCAAAAAATGTGTTAAATAAAAAAATGTATGTGGCTGAAATCTTTGGGGCAGGAGCAGGTGTTTTTCTGCTTATTGAATTGAACACCAGTGGCGGGCCGTGGATTTTCTACCTGTGCCTCCAGTGGATCAGTGGAACAGCGCAACCCTGAGCTAACAGCGAGCTAGCGCAGACCATCCCGCCATTATACAGTGTCCACAGGGAAAGTCTGCAGCTGCTGCTTCTTCTTCTTGTTCGAGAAACAGAGGTGAAATCTGATTGGACAAGAGCGTTAAGCAGCATGCTTAACCAGCTGGCGAGCCGTGCCTGCACGCCGGCCAGAAGCTGAGGAACAGAAAAGTCAGGAGCTGTGCAATGAGAAAATAAGCCAATAATAAAAAGTAATGATAATACATGTAATGTATTTGTGAAAAACAAATACATTATACAATATATATAACTTTTAATTCTGAAAAAAATACGGCCCGCCAGTACTGCCTTACACTGAAAAAACATTTTTGGAGTTAAAAATCTCTTTTGAGAAGTAACAACATGACCTCCTATTTGGCACCACTCGGGCAAGGGCATCTAAGAATATCATAGTTCTCTCCGTTATTCATCCATCTACATTTTTATTCTGCGGTGTGTAATGAGCCGTGCAGGGCAGCTAGTCTGCTCTGCATTTTTGTTGTATTCCCAAGTGTTATATTTTATGTTGTAAAAAGGTCAAAAGCAAAGGGGGAATTACTCCTTAATGGGAACAATAGCAGCTATTAATTCTGGTTTGTCCACCACTGCTTGTACATGCAATAGCGAATACAAAGGCCCTTAGGCATTGATTTGTATTTAGCATGAGCTTAGTTTTTCTTCATTAGCTATAAGCAGATTTCATTTGAAGTTGTGTGTAGACCTGCTGGTCCCCCCTGCAGGATGTGTACACACTTGTTCATGCTCTGATGGTTGCTCAGTGTAGTGTTTAATAGGAAGGTCTTCACAGAGTCATGGTGGAGTCAACAAATTGATTATCTCCCCATTAAGTCCGCTGGAGAGTGGACTGACAGATGGCAATTACAGCATGAAACAAAAACTAGTTATTCTGCTTCATCCAGCTCAGATTCTGTATTGCCAGGAGATAACTTGACAAACTGATTTGCATATATCAAATATCACATATATCCATAGTAATAATAATGATGCTACAAATTAGTGGACAAAATCAGTGGAAACAACACATCTGCAGTCTACAATACTCATGACAACCATAAACACTGTATTTGTTTCTTTACATCCTAAATAAATAAAAAACAGTTTTAACCAACAACAAAAAATATCTGATATAACAATGTAAAAAAAAATATATGGTGAAATTCTTTGGAAGATATTTGCTGTTGGTGGTGGTGACCAGACCTTTTTCCATTCAACATTACATAATTTCAGGAACTAGTTTTAGGAGGAATTTAGTAGATGAAGCATTACGTTGTAACACACCACTGTTAACAATAATAATACGTCTTAGCCTCCTGTTTGTGTATTTGTACTCTACTCGAGTGTCCTGCTGTCTGCACAGGACATACTCTTGGCACTTTTGAAAATGAGACACACTGTCTAACGAGTTGCAGCAGATGACTGTCTGCCTTCATGTGGCGTTACATAGTCAATCAACTTCACAGCCAGTAAACATAAGAAAATTATTATGTAACCGCAAAAGTAAGCAAACTATGAATCCCATATTTTGGTAAAAACAACCAGATAATCTTCCGCAAGTTTAACATAAAACCGTCACTGTGTAACATGAAATCATCACTGTTTTTCACGTGTATTAAAAATGTGCGCGCTGGTTACACAGAAGTGTAACGAGCACAGCACACTTCAGAGGAACTGATGCAGTTTAGTGCACCCTCTGCACTAAAGACACACAGTAGAAAAGCAAAGCACAGTGCAACACCTAGTCATCCTTGACACCCAAATTTCCCTGTTGTGTTTTTTAACCTGTACAGTCTTGACTGTGAGAGTAATGCCTGTTGGCTTCTAGCTGCTCTGCCGTGCAGTAGCGTAGTGTTGACTGTGCAAGTATTGACGGACTGGTGAGGGATCAGACTTCTGCAGGGTCCTCTGGGATTCTTTCCTGCAGTGAAATCCACTTCGAGCTCATGCTCTTGATCTATACAAAGACAGTGTTATTGATTATAGTGTGATGACCTCATTCTACCTCAAAACACCTGCATCAAGATATAGTTCGCAGTTGATGTCGTTAAGCAGCAGAACTAGATTGTTTTATAATAAATAGATGAAGTGTGGGTTTTGCTGGATTGGGTGTGGAGGGAGGGAAGGGGATGGCTCACAGGAGCCTGAATAGCCTCCAGCAAGTCATACAGTTGGCAGGCAGTGCCTGTATTCTGAGGCCAAGAATTTTTTCATGAAGATTTTTTTTTTTTTTTTGCAACTGGCTACTTGTCTGAGTTATTAAAATAAAGTCAGATCACCATTCAGAGAAAGTATATTTGGTACATATGATAGTGTTTACATAAATACGTGCATTAACGGACAATGTACTTCACTTTATTAAAAAAACAACAACACATAGTTTGCATTAGAACGTTTCTAAACTTGATATTTAAGACATTTTCTAAACTTGATTTTTAAGACGTTTACTGAACCTAATATTGAAGAAGTTGCAGAGTTGCCAATTATACCTTGAAGACTACAGTTAGTAATACAATTGGTGTTTTCTCACTGGGTATATGACAGGTTAGTGCCGATAGAGACGCTCTGGGCTTGTTTCAGTGTCACTACCAGCATTGCGCCGTCGCCCAGACTTGATTAACATCATCTGATTAGCTGGACATTTTACATGTGGGCTGACAGCACCTTTTTACTTGTTTTTCTTTGTTTTTCCACACATTGCTACATTACCCGATACAACCCCAATATGACTCATTCTTAGACTTTGAAATTACATTCATTCTCTGAATCAGCTCCTTGATTGGATGATGATTTACCAGAACTGCCTCGTTGTTATTTTCCAACATCAAACACATTCAGTTCCATCAACAAAAGGCATCTCACTAATTGCAGTTTTCTGTTTCTGCAAAGCACAATATGGCTTCTCCATAAGTGCCAGCACCTATGGACCGTTCTGGTAAATGGGAAAATAATGATTGCCACATGTACTCACCTGATTGTAAAAAACCCTGTATATGTCACTTGTCATGTTGTCTCGTTTCTGGGAAGAAGTACAGGTAATCAAGTTTAGCATTTACAGAAAACAGTGATTGTCATTTTAATCATATAGCTTTTAGAAAACATGTATCCTGCATTTGTATTCTTTGACCTTTAATTGTTTCTGTACATGGATAAGTGTTTTTAAAGATGACGGATGATGGATTGGTAAAGAAAGTGGTTACTTAGCTCTCTGGCCCACATTTTCTTTGTTCGTATTTCTTGCTGCTTTAAAAGCGTTAAAGCACAGCTACGACTGGCTCTGCTTTTGTGGTGGATTTCACCTTTTGAATCATGTAGAATATTCCAACCTCCACCTCCATAAAGACCGGGTTTACTGGCATCTGCATTCAAAAGCCTGTGATAATAGACTAAATAATAGATGTTAAAATAGTGCACCGACACCCTTGCTTGACATCCTTAACTCATTTACTTTGGTAGACAGAGGCAGTTCTTCCCCCCTGAAGTTTCACACAGTATTTTACACCTAGGAGTGTAAAAGTATGTTTGTGAGTGAAGGCTTGTTAGGCAACGAGGAGGATTGTGATGGAAAGACTCGGAGTTACATCAGAGCACCGCTCTCTCTCTTTCAGATGCCAGAACATTATGTTATCAAAAAACACAACAATGGCATACATATCACAACAAAAATTAAGCCAAAACCTCTTCATGGTCCCTGTTACGGTCCCTGCACTTGCATAGTTAGAATCAAACAAAGTGTCTGTGCCTGCTCACCATTTGCATTGGCGCTCCAACTAATAACACCCACCAGTCCCCAACATCCATTTCCCAACACTGAGTCACTCATCAATTATACATGAGTCACTTTTGTGCTGTCTGAATGGAACATCTTCTTTCTTGGCTCGTTAATTCATTAAAACCAATGTGCAGCTCTGCAGACACCAGCGCAGCTTGACAGTTCGGGCATGGTAATTTCACTTTGCTTATTCAACAGTGACACAAATGATACATAACTTTTGTTTTGTTGTTTTTTTGACTTTGGTTCTTTTATATTGACCTAATTTCACAATGTGCGACAGTGCAAAGTGTAAGCAAACCAACATACGCACTCTCCAGATACATCTCAGGAGGTTATCTTTGTTTTTAAACTTGTTAATTCTATCCCTAAACACTACAGACCAAATTATCAGAGTTTCTACGTGCTGGCCACTAGTGGAGCACTTGTCCAGTAACTTGTTGTAAGGCTGCTGCTTCTGAAGTCAGTGCTATATTCAGCACACCTTACTCAGTGATGAAATAATCAGGGGGTCTTGTCAGTCAGTGTTAGCTTTTTAGACGAGAAGCTCTACAATACCAGTAGAGGAGGCCAGTCATGCATAGGTTTGACGCTGATCGGGTTTGATACCTCTCTGAAAATGTTGTTACTCATTGTGCGTTAGTGTGCTATTTTAGAGGGTTTTATTTTCCTCCTCATGTTTGTTTTTGCCTCAAAATGTCCAGAATGCTTTGTGCTCCAGAGCCTTTGAAGCGTCGGGCAGAAGCGGTGACTCTGCCGTGACGGGGCTTTCCATGAGCTGCCCGTCTGAAGCATGGTTAGACTGCACATTAGTGTGCAACACACATGCTGCCACGCTCAAATTTAATCATTCTAAAGTATGAAGCCCCAAGGATCCATGTGTATATGTGTTGAGTCATCTTGTATTGGTTGTGAGCTCTGTGGAAAATATGTTTTCCCCCATTTGTTGGTGGTATCCCATTATGTCCTCAGGGTTCAACCCCACTTATCATGTTCTGTTTCCTAAAGTTCACAGTCTGCAGATCTTTTTCACTTGCCTTATTGGTCAACTACATCAGACTACACTGAACACAGCCCAGAGTTTTGGATAAGCAGGCAAGTGATGTTGCTGAGCCCTGCATGGCACACTGTTTGCAGTGCTGAGATGCTGTCCCTCCTGTAGTGTACATTCTAGATAACATTTACTTTTTTCAGCAACCATTTCATACTTCTGAAGATAAGATGGACCTTTTTTTTTTGTCACACTATGTATTTAGTTGGATGATAGATAGATAATAACTTATTTGATCCCCAAAATGAAATTCAGGGTCCAAATAGGTCAAGACATCACACAACATAATATATACATACACACACTATTAAAAAGGATTGTCCAAAAAAATGTATCTGCTCATTAGATAAAAAGTGACCTTCAAGAGTTTAATTTGGTCCTTCAGGCTGGTCTTTAGTAGTAATATCAAAATTATCATCATTCTAACTATAGTTTGTGTATAGGAGAGATTTATATGTTGTATTACATTATTCGCTAAGATAAAAAAAAAAAAAAAGACTAGGCCGGATGCCAGTTTATCCTTTAAGACCTAAGAGGTTGTTTGGAGTGCCTGTTCCAGTCCAGGTGGGTTGAATAAAGTCTGCATTAAGTCTTCTCAAATAGCTTCTAATGTAAGATCTTGCATGTAAGAAATGCAGCTGAAAGGGCTTTGCTGTACATGAAGAACCCTTTTTAGAGAACCTCTTTCTTGCTCACAACAGCTGAAGTGTAGCTGACAACCTGCAGAGTTCTCTAATAAATCCCACTGCTCACATTTATCTGAAGTCTGGATACAACGCCGACAAATAACTCCCAAGCTGATTTGGTGTTTACAACTTGTAATCCTCTGAACACTAAGCACCTGGGAGTTGATATGGAACGAGTAAATCTGTCACAGAGACGGAGCAGATGAACATGTTGCAGGAGTGTTCTACAGTGTGAGGAGAAAGTTCACTCCAATGAACATGTATTTTTGTTAAGAACAACATTGAAAAACAGTGGAACAGGTTTCATGGAGTACAAAGAAAAGACACATTGGGGCTTATGAGCATACAAGTGAACAGGGACACTCAATGTGTAGAAAGTGAAGCAACAATCGAGACTAGTCTCAACCCACTGAGCCACAGTGCGGCCCAGTTAATACACATTGAAAACGAACGGGAAGGCACATCGCTGTAGGTAAAGGCCAAGACTGCACCATTGATTACTTGGACAAAAGCAGTTTTGTGCTGTGACGCACCAGCACACACACACACACACACGCGCACACACACGCGCTGCACTGTTTCAGTCACAATTCAACCTTCCACCTCCTATGTGCATCCTCCAATAATTTACTGCCAAAGAGAAAGCCAGCCAGTTATATACTGTACCGTATATCTGCCTTGACCCCAGTTCAACACCCCATGAATCTGAAGCAGGGCGATGATCCATGGTTAATACAGCGTATAGTCTATCTACCAATCAGCATAAAGCTCCGGGTTTTAATGAAAAGGCTGTCCAGGAGGAAAAGTCAAACGTGGTAACTCACTAGAATAAAAACGAAATATGTGTAATAAATGTTCACCAGATATAACTGCTGCTGCGATGAGAGCAAATCTGTGTGGGTGCCTTGGAAATCACAACAGCGCCATGAGATCCAATATGGTGAGACCGATCGTCCTTCGGCATGTACATATACAGTAAGAAGACTCAAGACACATCCTGTCCCAAATTGTCCTGTCCTCAGTCGTTTGAGAAACAAAGAAGCACCTTCCACACACGCTCTGATCCTTTCTCTCTTTAAAAGCAGACATGTATAAAGGAAATGTGATTACTTTGTCACACTTCCGGTCTTGATCTTGACGCAATAAGAAAATTAGACCAATTTTGGAATAAACATGTGCTCCGCTGTTCAACCGTATCCGGCCAGCGTGCAATTGGTGAAATGAATGAATGTTCTTCTCAGTGTGTGTCAACCTTTCACTTTTTCTTTCTGTCCTAGTGAGATAAATTGCGCATTTAGAGACAATTTACTTCATGCTCTTTGAAGAAGGCTTGTCATAGAGTCAGTCATTTGAGAAGAAAGATCATTTCTGTTTTTAATGCGAGATTTTTGTTTGTTGGTACAAATAACAAAAGACTAAGGCTTTACTCTATACATATTGGTGAAAATCAGTCTGTTCATGTTTTAATAACATTTTCTTGATTGAACGGTTCTCTATCTTCCGGCTGTATATGAGTTGCTGATTATAGCTGAATTGATACATGAATAGTCAATTGTCTGAACATTAATTGGTGATATCATTTGATTATCAATTGATTAATTTTAAAATTACTGGTTTCAGTCTCTCTGTTGTTGACACTTGCTGCTTCTGTTCATGTTGAAACTGAATACATTTCAGTGTCGTATAGTTCTCGAGATCTCTAGAAGATTGTGATGGAAGTGTAAATTATTGTTATTTTCTAATTCCTAATTGTTGTTCTTTGTGGTCAGGTCTCTGGGATTCGCTTACCTTTAGCCTCATGACTGCACCAGCTACCAACACGCTACAGAATACGCTGAATCTCTTCATCATCTCTTGACTACGTGTTCGTGGTCGCGACCTCGAAGCTCGGAAACAATCAACATTGTTTTTAAAAAATGACAATAGCAAGAGACAACAGCAGGTGACCATTATTAATTTAATACGTAGAAATATGGTGACCAGGTTCCAGTACAGAAACAGTCATGATTCAAATGTTGCTCAAGGTCTGCTCGCTAGCTTTTTTTGTGGAGCTTTTAACCACACTTTACTTTGCAGATGGATATTGTTCTTTTATCATTATGTGACCCACTTTTGTTTTGTTTGGTTTTGGAACAGATGATGCAAATCACCTGTTATTGTGCTCAATAATTGGAACTACAATTTATTGTTAGAGATATACTTTTGAGAAAAGAAATATCCTACAACCACTAGTGTTGATAAAAGTAAAGAAACAGTTGTTAAACCTCCAGCATCAGTAAATTTATTCACACAATGTAGACTGTATTTCTTTGTCAGACTTTCAAAAGAAATTATTCAAATAGGGTTCAAAGTATTTCTATGAACTTGTTTTCAGTGTTAATAACTTCTCATTCATAATCCATTTCTAATATTGTTGTTGTGCCTGATATGTGTTTTCTTCAGCGTTTCCTTGAATCCCATCAGGAAGCTGAACTAATTCAATTTGCCTTGAAACATTTGATTCGGATATTTGTTGGATTACATTCATTATTTTCAGAACCTTGAGTCTGAATATGAAAAGATAAATCCTATAACCAAGAGGCTATTGTTATTTTCATTTTAATTGGTCTATACTCCATTTCATTCATTGGTGTACATTATAGCATTGCAAAACCTTTTAAGATTTAATTAACTCCCCTCTCGGTGGATGGGGTAGAACATTGAATATATCCAGTGTAATATGTGTTTCCACCACATGTGGGTCAACATGTTTAATTCATTCTTAACTCTAGATTCATTAGACTTTCCGAGGAAGAAGATGAGAAAGCTGTGAGACTGAATGGTGTTTGTTATATTTTCTGGGGTCAAGTCTGAGGACACATAGTGTCCTCCCTGCTTCCTCTGCTGTACTGTAATAGTAAGCTGAAGTCTACACTGACAGCTCTACATAATGAGGGCGAGCGGGGGTGTTTACTTGACTCCAGCCCCAAGGCTTCCATCCACTGTCAGGTCAGTGACCATCATGTTAGCCAGCACAAATACCCAAACCATGGCTCTGTGTTGCATTATCTGGAGTTTCTTCTTGCCAGATGTCAAAACTACTGCACAGCACACATGTATGCCCAGGCTGTTACTTTACACGGGTACATCCACTGCTGCAGGGCCAGGTATCAATCATACTACACAGCTGACCACATGTGAATGGAATAGAGGGGGAATGAAGTGTGAAAAGATTCAGGAGCAAGAAATCCAAATTTGAATATCATTTATTTATGATTTTGGAATGTTTTGTTAACTCAATGAGGCACAACCAAAGCAGAGCACTTAGTCGTTTTTGTCTTGCATCCTACTTTTTTCTCCCAAATACCTGTTCTCCCAATACATTTGGATGTCTGCCAAGAAACACAGTTTCTTGAACATTTTCCTGCCGGTTTTCAGAAAGACATGGCAGTGTAGGCTATACTATGTAAAAATGGCCCACTGAAATAAGCAGGAACTTGCATCAGTGATTGCTTTCCATTTCTTGTGAGCCTCACAGACAGAAGCTCCTTGTGTTCATTGGAGTTTGTTTTTTTTTGCATCCTGAAAGGTGCAGGGAATGGCTGATCACATTAAATTATGCAGTTGATCGAGCCAAACAGATGGCAAGGTGTAATTTAGTGAAGTGATTTTCGAATTTAACAAAGACCACCACTGAGAGAAGATTTGCACCAAGGAACTGTTGAAAATATTCCATTAGAAAGAAATATGCATATGCAGATGACTTCTTGTAAAGTTAAACAGGATGCTGTGTTCTAGCATTTAAAATCAGATGGTTGGTGCATACAGTCTGTTTTCCTTCACACAGGTGGCCGTGCTGATGTCAAGCGTCCATATGTTTCCTTTCAATCAACGCATGAGTATAGAATAAGTAGATGAGAATATCCGTGAGCCAGAAGAGCTACGCTTCAGTTAATATTGTAGGCATGGTCCTTGGCTTGACAACCAAGAAATTACAACTATTCCAGTTTCTGAAGGTTAGAGATGTTTTAAAGAAAGCATAATAGATTAAAACATTTTTTTTTGCAGAGAAATCATTTCTATCATGACTCAATGTTTCTATTTCAGACAGAATCAAAGTGAATCAGCTGTTTCAGCTGTTTGGTTATTTCCAAAGCCTCAGCTGGAAAATGAAACTAATTTGTCCCTCTATCGGGTTGCACTGATGTAAACTTTTTAAAATCGGTTTGATAAAGTCAAACACCGGACCTGTCGGGTATAGCGAATGTTGAAGGCGTCGCACTTGACTCAGCATTGGAACATAAACTGAGAGAGTGTCCAATATCAACCAAACTATCCTTTAGTCTGTTCGCTTACACTCAGGCTCCTACTCTGGCTTGAAATAGGTTGATTTTGCGACCTCTGACCTCCGACTCACCTGTAACTCTTGACAGATGAGACTGGTGGTCCCAATCCTGCAGTAAAGATGTCAGGACATGCTTGTTGGGAAAACCTATATTTTAAAAAACAGCACAGGTTTGACCCTTTGGGCTTACTGGACACTTTCAGGGATCAATAACTCTTCACAGACCCACTGTTGATGGGGGGTGAGAAACTTGCTTGTCTGGTGTAACCAGTGTTCAACTCAATAGAGCTACAATGTGGTTGTAGCAAATGAAGGGTCGGGGGACCATGCTAGCTCAATTGTTGGTTATATTGTCCTCTTAATGGAGTCCTAATCACAATACACGACAATCACCAGATGAACAGTGGTACTGTTCACCCTCTGTGGTGTTTTACTACATTATGGGCCAGTTGAAAGCTCACGCTTCATTTAACATGTACGTTAGTTGTACTTTCGTAGTCAAAGTGTGCCAGCTCTGTGTGTGTGTGTGTGTGTGTCTGGCAGTAAAGTCCATTGCTTGGTTTATATGACACGAGTAAGAAACAAACATCATTAGAGCCAGTTGACCCACATTTAGTGTCCTTAGTGATGAGCGTCACAGTACAGTACGGTCCCATTATAAGGTATTAAGGTTCATTGTATCTAACATAACACTACATAAACTATTACACTGACACATTATAGTTTTACTGGCAGTAATAATTAATAACACTTCTTCTCTTTAATAGAAATATGATATAACAATATCCACTGCAGCTAAAGCATTTCCATACCTGATTAAGATATTTACAAAGCACATCAATCATCAGCAGTGTACCTCTGTGCGGTAACAGCTTCAGCAATATTAACCACGTTGACATGTTATTGTATATTAAACTTTAAGGCAACAAACAACACATTAAACAGTCCTCTCTTTAAGTGCCTGAGAACATGGTTACAAATTGATAGTATTTCTTTTTCATATTAAATATTAGTAATCAAAGTTGTATAATGAAGGGAAAAATAAGTCCTTAGTTTTATTTCTTTCAAAATGTCATCTGCCTCATCAAAACTGTGTGTGGGTGGTTTGATTTGAGATTTGATTGACATAAGCTGAGGAAGATAGGCAAACCACTTCTCCACTACATTTATTGTTGTAAGGTTACTTAATCCTTGTTGGTTTATGAAAGTAAATGACAATTCCTTTTTACCAGCAAAAGCACACTCACTCCAAACCAGTGGGAAAAGGTTCGATGAAAACCCAACCACAGAAATCTCTGTGATATAAATCAAACTTGTCTCACGATGGAAGAAAATGTTCATATCAGGCTCATTCACTCACAGGACGAAGCTTAAGGAGAAAATACATTTCTAGAAGTTCAAGTTAATAGACTCACTCTGTGACTCAACATCCAGCCAACATTAATATGTATATAGTCCCCAAAAATGACACAGCTATATCATTTCTATGAATAAATATGTTTATATCCAGCCCAACGTAGTACAAGCCATCTGAACTTCAATCGAAATATTTGCGTCAGCCATTAAACAGCTGTCCGACTCCTCTGCAGTTTCCCCGCCGCTTCATTACACATCAAAGCAAACGAGGGGCCGCTTTATGAAACCAAATCTCATGAGACAAATGTTTAATATCGGGTGTTTTGTGCTTTCAATTCACTGTGAATGAAACGTTTAGAAAGCCACACACTCTTCCTCAGCTTTGAAGTACTTTGAGGATTATACTGGATTTCAGTGCAGTTAGTTGGCCCGCGTCGGATAGATCAGTGGCGACTGCATTCCAGTCTGAAGATGGGGGTGAGCAACTGCCTGCAAAGGCTTTGAAGAGAGGGCTCATGTTATTGACTTTGCCTCCAGTGGTTTATCTTGCCTTTCACGTTCTTGCAGGCATACATGAGCACTCTCAGCCCTTAATGCACTCTAAATGCCTCGTATGCCTCCCCAAAGGATGGCACGTAAACATGTGGGAGAGCGTTTGGAGCTCTCACAACCCAAATGCAATTTCTCCATTTTGAATGGGAGCGAAAACGCTGTGTTGAGAGCCTGCTCTGAGAGTGCAGGGCGATAATGACGAGCCCTCCTCACGTCCCTCCCCATCTGTCTTTGTGTTTGAACAGTATCAGAGTCCCTGGAGCGCCACAGACCTGCAGCTCTGTCTCTGCCTCCCTCATGTTCTTCCACCGCTCACATCCAGGTGTGTGTGTCCATTTTTGTCAATGGCATTTGTACAAATGTGTTTATAAAGTGTATCAGGCAAATGGGATTTCTATCCCCAATGAGGAAATCATTTCTTTGTCTTGCAGAAGGTGCAAGATGAAGAAATGAAGACTGGCTCAGTGGTTAGCATGCTGGTCTTTCAATCAGAGAATCGGTGGTTCGCTCCACTAGCCAACGTCGTTGTGTCCTTGAGCAAGACACTTATTCCCTCTTTGCACTCTGTTGCTGTGTCTACGGTGTGTAGAGCAAAAATCTAAGTTGCTTCAGATAAAAGCATCGGCTTATGTAAATAAGGTGATTTCAATACATTGAAACCACTAATGAAGCTTATTCTTATTTGCCAATTATGGCAACATAATGGATACCGCACTCAGGCCCTTCTTGTTTTTCAGATGTTTGTTAAAGGAAATACGAATGAAGTCACTGAAATAGTTATTCCTTTTGCAACATTTGATTAATTTTAGTTTGATTTTAAAGACATATAATCACACATTAGTCCACCCACCACCAGTGTTGCATATATCATATTCTGTGCCACCATAAAGATGGTGGTTTTAGAATATGATATCTAGTTATCACAGATCTTAAACCTCTTGGAACATTACACACATTTCCAGTCTTCAATGAGTTTATCAGGTTCAGTCCGACTTGGAAACCACTGAACTAAAATGACAGATGTTTGGTATTTTTGATTATGTTTATTGTAAAGTATGTTTATTACATCCACCTACAGAAGAGAGCCTCTTGCCTCACCGCTTTTAGTTGTTTTGTTAACTGGAACTTTTAAAGTGGAATGTAAAAAAGAAAAGAGAGAGAAAACATGCATCACAATTACACATAGACACAACAACAGAAAGATGTATTTTGAGCAATTACACAACATTTTAGCCTAAATGTTTTTTCTCTGTACACTCTGCTGAACATGTCATGCTCTCCTAGATCAGTATACTCACTTCGCCCTCTCTTCTGAGTTTCTCGAAGCAGTTCTATACTTCAAGGCCACAGACCTCTGCTGCGTTTGACGTGGATATCTTTTGTTTAGAGTCACTGTGAATTGATCATTGATGTGTGAAAGGAAACCCGGTCTGGTTCTGCTCTCGTCTTGCCCTGTCTTGCCTCTGTCAATAGAGGCTGGAGCTGTATGGCCAGTTTCTTTCTGCTGCCGGGCAGATTGTCAATTTACATCTGTGAAATCAAAATATCAAGACATACTGCTAAAGGTAGTCAGAGCATCATGCCGCTGCGGAGGAGTGGAAATGATATGCTTCCATATGGAACTAATCACACGCTATAGATAAAAGGCCTGTGTTGATTAGAAGTCAATTAGAATATATGAAAGCATTATGAAGTGAGCAGATTGTTGGCAGATATTAAAAATGACGACAGGATGAACTAATTAAATTCAATCGACCAGCTGCCGACCTAAGAGATCAAAACTAGGGTGGTGAGGAAGAAAGTGATAGCTTTAGTGCCTCGTTGATAATAATTTCAGGCCATGGAAGTGAGGAAGGACGTCATGTCTGTCCGCCTGGTGCTTCTTGAATAAACTTGTCTTCACACAACTTCTAAGGGGAACAGTTCGGAGGCTTCACACGCACCACGGTGGCATCTAAACCATCACAGATCACAACAATGGCGGAAGATTTGAAGTTCTTCTCCTGAGGGAAGCAAAATAATGTGTTAGAAAGTAAGCTAATATAATAACTGACGCACAGCAGCTGTAATGGCAAGGCTAGAACTGCTAACATGGTATACACACCTGTGGTGGCTTGTTCATTGTTCTTCTTCTGTCCTGTGACATGTTACGGGACCCTGTTTCTTGACATACACAGTCAAAGGGTTAAATGATAGCTCTGCAGATGTTCATTTAAATTTCGTCATTTTTTGTCGATTTATGTTTACTTTTCTCCACTTTAAAAAGTCTACCGTGAGGTCAACGACTGTGCCGATGTCCCGTTCTACATAAAGGAAATAAAACCAGAGACTCGGTCCCGCCCCTTTCTCTTATCCCAGCTGATCCTCGTCAGATTAATATAAATAATATTCCACAACAAAGCATTATTTTAAATTGGAAAATGTATGTGTCTAACAACACCTTTCAACAGTGAATGAAAGTGCAGTCTTGTTTCTCTTATGACAGCTGTAATCGTGCTATGTATTTTTTAAATTTTTTTTGAGTGACAAATGTCTAATCCCAGGATCCCTACTCAAAGAAAAGAGAAGCACAAAAGGAGCGACGCCTAAAGATTCAGCTTCTCTTCTAAAACGAAGGTATGCATTAAACCTTAGTTTCCTCAGTTGTGCTGGATCTCTAGGTAAATGTTACACACCTATCTTTAATGTCCCAGTGTAATTGCCTGCTAGTCATCATGACTGTAGATTTACAAACAATATCCAACACTTCTACAAAGCCTCTCATGAATGCTATTGGCATCACAAGAGCTGTCGAGCAGGCTCTGGCCTATCCTCTCGGTGCTCTTCAAACGCCTTTGCTAATTAAATTAAATAAGGGCATTGTCAGTGTCACTTTAACCAACACATATCTTATTTTATCAGTCAAGACTATGGGCAGCACTTCAACAAATGACCCACCCACACACTGATCAAAATCCTTTGTTCATCCAGGTGTTTATATATATATATATATTTACCTTGTTTCAATTATTTTCTGCAAAACACAGTTACATCACCTTCATCAGTGGGTGCAACTAAATGTTCTAAAGTAATTAATCTAGCTCTCTGAGAAGTAATTATAGCTCATGTTCCCAGCAGAAGTGTCTCAGTTCAGGTTTTAAGCTGCTGAGCATTAACTTCAGGTTTTATGTTCTTGCTACAACTTTTTACACAATATATCCATGCTGTCTTCCACCTTAAACCAATATATGGTTCATCTCAGTAGTGTTTATTGGTAATTACATAGTTAGCAGTTGGTTCTCTATTTTAGAAGTGCTCTGGGCATAATTTCAGATGTAAAACCAGCAAAAAAACAGTGTGGGTTGCAATCTTACGTAAAGTATCAGAGAAAGGTTAGTACCTTCTTTTTTTGTATACAGTTAAAACGGTTACACAACAAGTGTAAAGATGCCCATTTGATATCCCCGCCTGCATTACACTTGGCCCTTGATCTACATAGAAAGACTTTCCCACATCAGTTTAGTTTTGCACTGTTAACAAAGAAGAATGATATTCTCTGTAGATTCAGGCTGAATTTACACTAAAAGGAATGGAGCTGGTGGAGCATGCGGTTAAGCTGTCTTCCCTTCAGCAGAAACATGTGTTGAAGACGTTAGAGTTATCTGCACACTTCAAAGATGATTGACGCATTATCACAAAGAAAAGTGTGTTTTTTTAAGTATGGACTCTAAAGCATTTTCTCACTCTTAACACTATTCAAATTGCAAATTCTGTCATATTTCTCTCTCTCTCTCTCTCTCTCTCTCTCTCTCTCTCTCTCTCTCTCTCTCTCTCTCTCTCTCTCTCTTTCTCTAAGTTAAAAGCTCGTTCATGTATAATACAGAAAAATATTTTAATTCATTTTCCTTCGCAATGGCCTGCGGATGAAGTCTTGTATTTAATTTACAATTAAATATACTATTTTCTCTTGCCTGCTGTAGGCAATGATATTAATGTAATAAAAGCTTTTTGTATTCAATCGCGGACTAAGAGGCAACAATGGATTGTGCTGCAGGAAGCTCTTTTTGTGTGTCGTCAGCACCATCAAACCTGACACAAGCACTGTCATTATGGCAGCTGCAGGGTATCACTCATTGGGTATTAATGGGTGAGTGTCATTTTAACAAAAACTTAAATTAACATTAACTCATTCATCATTAATCCCTACATTAATGTTCTAACACATTGTTACGATTGATAATACCGTTATTGACATATACTGCTGGGAAGTACTGTCATGCTTTGGCTGTTATGATCATAAAACTGAAATTGCATTCTGTGTTACACTTAAAAATGTCTTGAAAAAGGAACAGAAACAGCTCTGAGACAGCCTTTGGGGTAGGGGTGGTTGTTTGTGTTGTGCTTTTGTTTTTGTACATCTGTCTCATTGGCATTGTCCTATGAAGTCCATCCATACACTTCCTCTTCCATCTTGTGAAGGGTCACATGGGCCTTGAGCTTGACCCCGCTCACCTTGGACAGGTTGGCAGTCCATCCCAGGGTAGCTCGAGGATAGCAGCACCCACAGTACCCGCTGCCTAAGTCAGAAATTAGGACAGTTATCTGGCCTACAGCCCTAAAATAACCATGATGTGTTGTAGAACTTTGGACGGCTCTCTAGTGTCTATATCCTCAAATTCAGCACCATGGACAGCTCATTGTTTTATAACCTCAGATTCAGGGTCTTGCACGGTCAACTGGTTTCCTCATAATCAGCACCATGTACTGCTGTCTGCTGGAGTTGCACCAGATATGCATACGTTTATGTGGCCAAACGTTTTTCAATGTGGACCATACACAGAAAAGCATAAGGAATCAGCTTTGAAGCAATAGTGAACGCAAACCCCATGTGCAATAGCCGTGACATGTTCTATCAAAGTAACTACGCAACTCTAACAAACATGTGACATCAGTGGGCATTGGTTGGACCACATATCTTAAAAGGATAGTCTGTTTCTGTTGCTTTTATATTTAATTTCAATTAAATTTACAAATGATTTACAAATGTAAACACATTAATTAGTTGGTTGATTTTGCTGTTTAAATTAGGAAATGCAATGTATATACAGTGCTATTTATTGCAAATGTGCTCATGCCATATATATATATATATATATATATATATATATATATATATATATATATATATATATATATATATATATATGTATGTATGTATGTATGTATGTATGTATATATATATATGTATATATATATATATATATATATATATATTTATATTTATATATATATATATATATATATATGTGTGTGTGTGTGTGTCTAAACCCAACCGTACATTGTCTCATCGATCAATCAGGATATTATTTCAATTTATTCTAGTTATCGTTGATTTACGTACATAATCTTTTATACACTGCTGCCTCAGTCCATGATATGATCATCTCCTGGTGTGCCGAGTTTTTTTTTTGATAACTGTTAATAGAGTGTACTATATAATTTGTGGTGGCATCAGTATAATAGTCGATATTTAATTACAATATAATCTCCACAGTCATTAGCCGTGTCACTGTGCTGTCAGCTGGATTCCTCTGTGACACAGATATTAGACCAACCACATTTACGAGGAAAAATATTACTTCTGTGTGCCTCACTTGTCTCGATTGCACCGCGCTCACTGATTGAGCAAACGATACAGCACATTTTGGAAATTAATTGGGGTGGACTTTGACCGTTTGCTACGTGATGAACGTGTAAGTTTATCATCCATCGCCTTTCACTGAAGTCTCACTTTGGTCCGTGATTAAAAGGCAAGATATTATCCGTTGTGTGCGTGTAACAGAGAAGCTAAATTGCACAGCAGCCACGAATTCTCTGAGGCTGAAAATACACAGTGAAGATTACAGGGTTGAATGGAACGATGTGATTACAGTCCAACCCTGGCAAATGAAACGGAAAGGTCAAAAGCTTTAGTGGCATGCAAATTTATCTCTGACCTTGGTACAGCAAATACTTTTGTACTTGTCAGGAAATCATATAAAGACAAATAAACAAGAATCTGTGAATGAGAGGGAGAAGGCAAACACATTTTGACATGCTAATCTCTCTGCTGAGGCCTTGCCTGGTCAACTAACCCTTAAATTGTTTGTATTCCACTATATTCCACAACATAATTGCACGTCTGTCAAACTGGACCATTATTTGGTTGATATTGTTTTGTCTGATTAGGGGTTAAATACATTACAAAGGAAGCGATCATCCGTAGCCTTTCACTGTTAGAGTCTCCCACCATTGCCACATGAAGCTTTCTTTTCTGTTCTCTCTGCAGACATGTATCTTCAATAAATACTAACAGCAATCAATGGCCAGATAATGGTAAAGTTACTATTTTTAATTAATATTATAATAGTACAAAATAATCATGATCTGAGGATCAGTGTGCAGGTTATTGTTCCTTTGTTGAATATATATATATATATATATATATATATATATATATATATATATATATATATATATATATATATATATATATATATATATATTTATATCCATGAGAAAGCACACTTGTCCATGAAATGTATTCTTTCCCGACAGGTATTTTCATTTCAGCGTGCCAACACTTGGCAGGCGAGCCAGAACATTAATTTCTGACACTGTTCTCTGCCTGTGGGGGCTGCCAAGGGAAAGACCTAAAAGTCAGGTGTGTGTCAGAGCTTTCAGACGCACACCTGACATAGACAGTTGGACAGAGCCGGTGAGATTGGAGTACAAATGTCTCTCATCTCCCTCTCGGTGGCTGCAGCGATCTCAGGGCTTACTGAGTGTTATCTGTCCTTCAGATCAAGTGTCAATAAGCTCATCTCTGTCAGGACCTGCTCTCCTGTGTTCACAACCTCACACACAACTCTCTCTCTCTCTCTCTCTCTCTCTCTCTCTCTCTCTCTCTCTCTATATATATATATATATATATATATATATATATATATATATATAACATGTTATAATGTGTGCGTAGTTATATAGAATTTAAGTGTGGTTACAAATAGCAATGCAGAGGATGCAGACAGCTTGCAAACTTGTATCAGTAATAATTAATGTTTGTTGAAGGTAAATGCTTTCATTAATATTAAATCTTCTATCTTTAATATAATAAAACATCTGCAGGTGATGCAAAATGGATCAATATTTGTCTAACTTTCAAACAATAGAAACTTTCAATGAGTGCCGCAGAGTTATTACAGTCACTACTCAGTAAGACGCAACGCCACATTACAACATGAGACATATAATTAACTTTTTATGATTACAAGTTTACAAGTTTTACATTGATGTTGAGGTCTAAGCTGGGAAATCAGTGTCTGAAGTACAGAGAGAACAATTTATTAAGCCAGTGATTGATTTACATTATTAACAATATCATCTCCTCAGCCACTGTTATTGCGAAACAAATAAAGTGTGTGTTAAGTACAGATTATGATATAAGAATATACAAAATGCCATTTGACATTTTTTACACCAGCAACAGGAGTAAAGGGTGTTTGTGACAGACATGGTGTAAAATGTGATCTGGCCTGTGAATGTGTTTTCGTAATAGCTTGGTTTGTATGATAAATTGGAAGTTTCTTACATTTACTGATTGTATCAAACTGAAAATAATTCAAGTTGGTGGCTTCAGTCTGACTACGAGTTTGCCAGAAACCAAAACAGTTGAGAGTTGCATTATCACAGGTTTTAACATTTCATACCACAGACACCGATAATCAAAACAGCACTGTGGTATAATAAGCTTTGCCAATGTAAATGTTAAGAAAGAATCAACCTCACACCATTTTAGCCTAAAGACACAGAAAGTCAAACTTCCTAAGAGACAGTACTGAAAAATGCTGCAGCAGACGTATCAGAATGAAACAACAGTCATTTTCATCTGAGAGCTGCTGGCAGAGAAATGCTGTGTCGAGGTAACCCGGTGATTTAAGTAGCCGCTGGAGGAGCCGAGCCTCTTAATGAAGAGAACAGAGGCATTCATCCATCAGCTCCAGACAATGTCATATCTCTGCAGAGTGGGAACAAAGAACTCTGGGGGAGGAAAACAGGGACTAGTCTGCCAGCTGGATCACCTTCCAGAGGAAATGTGACTGTACATCTGCAGCGCTCGATCACTCAGTGCACGTTACTTTGTGTGCAGGTCGCAGTTCCTATATTTTGTTTTGGCACCCCCATTAACATGTTTGGCATTCTTCTCCCTGCTGGCACATCACCACCGTGGTTCTGTAACAACAACTTAATGCTTACTTTCAAATCTTCCCCTGTGGACACAAAATATTTTTGAGTGGATTCCCTGGATTAACAGTGTGAGTATTACTGCTAAACTCTACAACTGTGGACAAGAATGATCTGGAATGGACAAATGGAAGCCAAAGTGTTTATCCACCAACACATTTTGGAAAGCAACAGGTAATAATTAAATCCACACAATGTGATTTTCCGCTCCATTCCACTCCACATGAAGACAGGCTGAATACAGACACACCCTCCACAGGTCCCTGTGACCCCATGGACATTGCCTTTCAGGTGACACACACACACACACACACACACACAGGTACTAAAGGCTTTGAAGAAGCTGAACCTGCACAAGGCTTCAACCTGTCACTATCCCAGGCTTTCATCCGCCATCATCATACCACTCCCCAAAAGACACACACCAGTCGCCATGAAGTGTTCAGAAAAACTAGTTCTCACACATTTCAACCACACGGTCCCGAACATCGTCGACCCCCTCCAGTTTGCCTACCGCTTCAACCAATCAGTGGACGATACGGTAGCAATAGCTCTACACCACACTCTGCAACACCTGAAAAGCAGCAGAACGTATACCATGATGCTTTTCCTGGACTACAGTTTCGCTTTCAATACTATCCGCCCGGGCAAACTGATCGAGAAGCTGTCAGACCTTGGCGTCCCAACTCCCAGCTGCAACTTGGATTCTGGACTTCCTGACAGAAAAGACCACAGGTGGTGAGAATGGGAAGACGGGTGTCTGCTGAGCTTACAGTCAGCACAGGATCCCCACAGGGCTGCTGCCTTAGCCCCAAACTCTTCACCCTGTACACATGACTGTGTCTCCACCCAGGACAACACCATCCTCATTAAATACGCGGATGACACCACCATCCTGGGGCTCATCATGGGTGGGGACGAGTCAGGGTAAAGGACCCAGGTGAATGACAGTCTGGTCGACAGATAGGAGAACGATGTCATCCTCAACACAGGAAAAATTCTCCCTCTCTACAGCCTCTTATCATCAAAGGGACTGAGGTGGAAAGGGCCGCCAGCGACAGATTCCTGCGACTACAGGTTACATCTGATCTGAGCTGGACTCGTAACACCACAGCCACAGTAAAAAAAAAAAGGCCCAGGAAAGGCTTTATTCCATCAGGCTGCTTGGGAAAGCTGGTCTTAACCATCGCCCTCTCACCCAGGCCTACAGAGGACTGATAGAGAGCATCCTCACCGCAGGCGTCGCTGTCTGGTACAGCAACACCGCAGGCAGAGAGGAAGGCTTTGCAAAGAGTCATAAAGGCTGCGGAGAGGATCACTGGGACAAAACTTCCTTCCATGGACTTTATGCATGTGCAGCGCTGTCGGAAAAGATAAGAGGGAATCATCAGAGACTCACTTCACCCAGCTCACGCTCTGCTCAGGCACAAACACTGCACATACAACCTGTGACACAGAGGAGCGGACAGCATCATCACCCACAGAACGTACTTTTTCAACAGCTTCTTCCCTGCCACAGTCAGGCTGATGGAAAAACAAAACTGTTGAAATTTGTGTAACAATAACCAAACATTAAGTCACTTCACTCATGTGCAATATGTGATATATTTTGACTGTGAAATCATGTGTCATATAGCCTATTCATTACTGTTATTACACTTTTAAAAAACTGTATCTAATACCTTTCTTGTACATATATGTTTGTATAGTGTTTTCATTTTTTGTTCTCTTTCTTATAATGTTTTTTTTCCAAAACTGTGGAATCAGAAAGCCCTGCACAAAACACATTTAGGTCGTTGCCTCTTTTAGATTCACCCCGAAACTATTGTTTTCAAAAACCTCATCAACTGTGCTTGTATATCAAATATGCCAAAAAAAATGGGTATCATTGTTGTTTAATTTATAAAACATGGTTTTGCCATTTTCTCATGTATTGTATAACGCAGTTGTTCTTGCTTCATCCTCACGCAAGTATGAATAAATGACGGTTTTATTATCCTCTCCTTGCATGTCTGTTAAAAGTACACGGCTCCATAGCACCGTCTTCATGCTGCACCTTCAGATTTAAGTCTACAGGGAAAAATTATACATTTTCGGAAAGACGAGATTGATACCAACATCTTCCTTTCGAAAGAATAGAAGCAGAGAATAATTGCTCCTTTTTTAAAAAAAACTTTTTTATACAGATTAAACAAATGAGATATAATGTGTTAATTGTTGATATAACCTTATGACAGAACCATGTTTGCACTTCCTTCAATTTTAACAGACAAACACGAAAATGGTATTAGTCTTCTCATCTAATC
Source organism: Clinocottus analis (assembly GCF_023055335.1). Lineage (NCBI taxonomy): Eukaryota > Metazoa > Chordata > Actinopteri > Perciformes > Cottidae > Clinocottus > Clinocottus analis. The sequence continues at coordinate 6,898,999 of NW_027175887.1, read as the reverse complement.
CTCCTTCAGACAGCAAATTAACTATTTTATAACATTGTTGAACCATGGCTTTCACTGTGACAGTTTCTATTTCGATCTTTTTTCCCTTCTTTCTTTCTCTTGCTTTGTTCATTTGCAGCTGCTGCTTATGAAACCTACTCAGTTTTCCTTCATTTGAAAATCATCATACCACTCAACTGTTGTGTGTGAGCAACCCTTTTTTCTATTTTAGTGTGTACAGGATTCTGTCAGTGGGATTGTAGAAGAGTACATAATAAACTGAATTAAAGTGGCCATGATAAAAAAAAAAAACGTGCAGCCATTTAAATCATATTGATTGCTTCTGCTAATACCATAATTTCACTAAAAACATTTAAAATGTATGCATGTGTTGCTCCATTACCATCTCCCGGCGTAACGAGTGTGGGAGCACCCAGAGCCCTTCACTTGAAAATGGATCCAACTGAGCAGAAAAGTGCCACTTTGACTGGCAGTCCCAACAGATGTTACAGTAATTAGCATGCATTTTCAATATCTATGACTTTCCCTTCAGGCCTCTAAATCTCTCAGGTGAGTACATCGTCAGATCAAATGAGGATCTTATCCTGAATGAAGGAAAAATAAATGGTAACTACTACAAAATCAACAGGCATCTATGTCCAACGCCTTCAATCAGACTCATAATGTTATACTTTCACCAGAGGAGGTTGCTATAGCTCCAGTTCCAGGGAAAGAAAAAAGAAGCAAGCTTTGCATCATGCACATATAGTACAACAACTGAATGGAGGTGGATGACCTGGAAAAAAAAGGGTGATGCTGACGGAATCAATATGAAACACCTTAAATGTGCTATATCAGAGATTCAGACACGATGGTATACTGGTATAATGGCTAACTGAGCAGAGAATGAAGAAACTTTCAGATTGTCTGTGTAGTGACCAAAACTTTTCTTTTCTTTGATTAGGTAGCAGCTTTTGTCTGTTGGTGTACACATGCTGACTGATTGCCGTTGCGGTCACTGTGGATAGTGCTGTCCCAACCCACAACGTTGCAGCTTCTGGTTCCCCGCCAGCTAAACATTGTTAGCTCTGTCAGCGATATTCGTGCCGTTAGCAACATCAGCTGCTAGCCGATGCCGCCAGCGCACCTGTAGCAATGAGGAGAGTTGTGTGGAGACAATCCCTCAATCATCAATACGCTCTGAAAGACCTTTTCTTGTGTGCTGTATATGCCATCTGTAGGTGATCAGATGTGAGCAGTATCCGCAAAGCTTCACGAGCAAGAGGAAATCTAATCAGTAGAAGAGTGTCGGTCTGCGCTGACCTCGCCATCTGTTGCGGTTCTGCCAGCCTCGCAATGCACATGCAGAGCTGAATGTGTGGGAGCAGAGCAATCGAAGCATCGCTAGGTTATTTACGTACCGCGGCCTCCCCGTGTCCCTCCCACCACATGGTCCAGCCTCAAGCCATGAGCGCAACGTGACCCTCGCTTTGCTTCAGTTGGTTTGTCCTACACTGTCCCAAATGGACAAGCGTCTTCAAGATCTCAGTGGCATGAGTAGGTGTTGGTGCTCATAAGTATTATCAGACTTTATGGTTCTTAAGTTAGTTGTGAGACAGGCGGTGGGAGGAACTGTCCCCCTGGGAGCCACTGCTTTCTTCATTACTATACTGGAGTGGATTACAATCAGGAGAAGATTAATACCTCAGAGGCCAACTCGTAACTCTATGTATCTTTATCCCTCTCTTGCTTTCTTAATGCTCGGGGATTTCCCTCAAGGCCTCACCCCATTATGATCTATCAATGTGTACTGCAGGACAATGTTCCCAACTTTTTATGCAGGCAACTCCTTGATGAATCAGGTTGATGATTGGTTATATATGTGTATTGTCAACACATCCTGTGAAAAGACCAAAACAAAAAGACAATTCTTGTACGTAGAATTTTAGTGTTTTTCATGGGATTTGTTGCCAACATCTGCATTAATGCATTAAGGGCCTGTGAGGCACGACCCAGTCCGAATGCAGAAGAAGTTATAAGCTTTTCTTTATGTCAGACACAATAATGGCAAACTCAACTTTGTCTATTTAAAAAAAAGGCAATTTTTCATCATACTCATTATATTGCTTTGTAGTTTGTATATTGTGTACATTTGTCTTTGTGCCTGAAGTTTCTTGGTAGGGCACAGTAAAAATTGGCCAACTGCACTCTGCACTGACAAACCGTATGCTCTGTGCGCATATCCAACCTGAACTTTCAGATCGCTCGTCTTTCATAGCCAACAAACCTAGAAGCATCCCATCGGTTGCTTTTTATTGTTGTAAGTATATACACTTCTTCTAAGACGCTAAAGAGGAACTGACATTGAGGTAACTACCGTAGTGATGATTTGTGTGGATCAGTTAACTACAGTACAAGTACTAATAATCATATCTCAAGAAGAAAAGGATAAAACAAATATAATCAAACCACAAAAACAGACAATTGAACCCCACTGTAACCATTGCAATGCTTAACTATGTTAAGGGAATTCAGCAATTGTTAAAACACAACTTTGGGATTGTATGTATAATGTTTACAATGATGAGGTTGCTCAACAAATGACACATGCACCTTCCAAAGTGAACATTATTCTTCCTTTTTCCTGCCTATTGCATGTCTTCTGAACCCCTCTTCTTTTACGTCCTCTTGTGTGGATCTTGACCCCAAATAATCACTGCTGTAGAAGACCTGCACACTTAATACTAAAAGAGCAGCCCCTCTTCTTCATTGCTCCACTCCTGTATCTCCAGAGAAACAGGATCATTCAGTTTTTCACTGACTGAAACATCCATCGCTCCATTTTTTTAAAAACTGGACTGAATCAAACTGCATTGATTGATTCAGACTGGAGTCTCAGTTAGCAGTTTGCCCGTCCCAGCAGGAGGCCTCGTGGCTGTCAGCCGGCTGGTTTCTAGTTTTCCGTTATTCTCTGTGAGACTCCTCTCTTTCATTCCTGTCAGAAGCTCTTCACACGTTTAAGGACTATTCAAGCATTTGCATTGTCACTGTGAAATGGCACTTTGCTCAAAATAAATCATTACCACCTTAGAATTGCGTGTGACTTCATCTCTTACACGGTAGGACTGTAAAACAATGGTCTGCAAAGAAATAAGAAGTTCCCAATGGGAACACAAAGGGCATAGAAAATTGAAGAATTAAATGAATGTTTCAAGCTTGGCAGTCCTCCTCAGGCGGCACCTAATGTGGATTGTCTGAAATGTTTCTTTTGTTAATGCATCATACTTTTTGTTTTCAGGTTTACAAATGACAACATTTTTCAATGTTGATGGTTATGACAATATAAAATGACTTCTTTGATTAGCTGGTGGTGACGTTTGGGTGTTCATGACTGCAGCACAGTTAATATTTAGGGCCAAAATCAATCCCGAAAGCACCCCCAGCAATGCACAGATACATACATTCTTTACCAATACGTCTTATTTCAAAGTGTCATGTCATAACACTGACCTTTGGGTGCTGTTGGAGGTTGGTCTTGCTGTGTTTTTAGACTGTAATGTTTATGTGGGAAACTCCAAACCATAACATCCAGAAAAGAAATCGTTAGTCTGTATCAATCAATAAAATGGAATGGAAAAAATAAGGTATATAAATATTATATCCTCAATATAATTATATCCACTTTTTTTCTAAAGCATTCTAGTTTATAGTTTGAGCAAACTAAGTGTGGACACAAAATGTAATATAATTGTAATAGCCTGTGAACAACAGCAGTGCCTCCTTGTATAATTGAGAGATTTTAATATTATAATTAGAAGCAGTATAGTGTTTACTACGGGCCGACAGTAACAGATTGCTGGAGCATATGGTTCAGTCTACACCGGCTGAACAAAGTAAGCAGCATGACGGAAACGTTCACTTCTGCTTCTGCTCAGTAATATTCTGTCACATTTAAATGCTTTTAAAAACATCAAAAACTGGAAATCATCACTTTAAAAAAGTTGTCTATTCATACCTGTTATAACATATGTAGGGGTGGAAAGTATATTGGACACCTCAGCTGCCAAACTTTTGACCTTTACTTGTACCCTGGTGCTTTTTCACACAGTGATATATAAATGACAACCAAACAGAAAAATGTTCACAACCAGCTGCAATGTTTAAATGCTGCTTACACATTACACCATCAGTAATAATAACACTATATTTGACAGATATTATCAAAAGAAATATATAAAAAGGGCTCTTGTGCATACTTGAACGTATACTTTAAGTGCATTTTGTTGTTGATACCTCTCCTGCTTATGTTAGGACTAGTATGTTTTACAGAGTAGTATTTTTAGTACTTAAAGAAAATGATCTCTGTCACATTTAAAAAAAAAAAAAAGTCGACATTTTGTAAAGAGAGTATGCAAATGACTCCTCAATTAGGGGAAATAATGTCTTACCTGAAATGTAGGTCGTGCTAAAGTGGTTGAGCGTTGTCGTTGAATTTCTACATGAATGTTACACAGAAGCTCTTTGACTTTAGCTTTTGTCAATCAGTCTGTGTGAGGCACCGTTTAATCATGCACTTTGAGTTCCTCTCGACAAATTTCGAGCATAATTGCTCAGCCCTCCTCGCTTGCATTAGTGGTGCTAAAAAAAAAAAAAAAGAACCTTTTTTCATCTTGTTTTTCAGAGGCTTCAGTTCCATGTCGGGTAAATGGGCAGTGTGTTGGGTAGTGTAAATAATCAGTTTTAGAGAACTTGCAGAGTTTTCAGAAACATACACAGACATATCTGCTTTTTATCAATCTAGTGTAAACTTTAACCTGCAATAGATTTTTTCAGAAACCTCTGCTTTTTTCACAAGGTGGAGCACAGACTGCCACCCACACCACAATACTCTCCTTTCATACACGTCACTGTAACTACGGATCATATTCTCTCAATCAATTGAGTTCCGCCTCGGGGGTGACTGGCACACCTTATCAAATTTTTTCTTCAATTTCTCAAGAAAAAAAAAGGATGATTAAATTCAGACTTCTCAGTTCTTCTGCCGGTTACGATGAGATCAAAGCCGTTGGACCGCTGCTTGTGAGAGTAATTCAACATTCTGTGCGGTGCACTTTCAGAAAACGAGGCCACCTTACTTTGATGACTAAAGCGGGTGTGCCAGTATAGTCGGATACAGAGAGAGTGTGCTATATTCTCCTTATTTGCAACATCAATTCTGAACCATTGTCACTTTTCAAGCTGCTTGTGAGGACCTTGTTATTCCCTGGGGGAAGTTTGATGATGAACATGTTTTGCGGGGCACTTAACAGGCATCTGTATTTCTTCACCTTACATCAGATTCCACTTTCCACTCTCAAGAAGCTTCTGGTCTTGCGCCAAAACCTTTTGAGAGGATCTTGTACTTTTCCAGGTTAGAAATGGAGGTCAATCCAGGTGGGCTCGGGACACATTTTCTCACCTTTTCATTAAGTCATTACCTTGTCCTTTGAAATGGAAAATGTTCTTTGTGCTCTCCTCTTTCACTGCTTCTGCATTACCGGTAAATAAGTAATCTTTAGTACAGACACAAATCCTCCCTGGTATAGAGGGATTAATATAGTCTCTGAGGAGCCATAAGTAGCCATAAGTAGAGCAACGATTAGCTTTGACACAACTACAGATGAACCTACATGTGGCTTTATCCATAATAGGACCGTAGTGATCGCTTTTAATAAGAGTGGAACATCCAGCACCTGTACCTTTAATATGCTAAGTAACATGGACATGAATTAATAGTAGTGGCGCCCACTTTTACAGAACTCATTACATTTTCCAAGAGGAGATGAGCCGCACTTATCTGAGGTGAACTGAGTTCAGCTGAATATATGATGCTACACTGGGCACACGGTTCATTCAGCTTGGTGAAGGACACGGTGGATTAATCCCTCAGTAGTTTATCACATTGACAAAGAACAGACATGACAAGTATACCAGGATAGACAGCGCAAATAGACTGATGGGGCAATGTGAAAAACAGTAAGACCCTGCCAAGAATAACTTCAATGGGTTCAGAAAAAACTACCCCCAAAAAAACCTTAAATGCAGAGAAATATAGAGAGACGTTCCTTGAGGAGAGCAACAGAGGAGGCATCCCTCCATTGATGTCATGTGTACAGACATCTATTTTTTAAAGAACCAATCAAACTGGGTTTGTATGCAGGTTAGCCGCATCGATAGATATATACGCTATTAATTAATCACCAAGGAGAAATTTGTTTTTTGTTTTTCAACAGCATATTTTTGTATTTGTATATTGTTAAACTGGAGTAAGTAAAAGATGTTTTGGATAATCTGATATCTGGTGTTAGCACAACATGTTTACTAGTATGTTAAATCACAAAATATTGCCAAAGGAGATAAGACGATGGTGATTGGTCCATTGATGACAGTATTGGAATATTTACATATTTAGAGTATTACAAACTGGGTGACATTCAAGAAAGAAAAAACGCTGTATTATTGTTTTTCTCCATTGAATAAACATCAATGAAATTGCATTGCTAAGCAAAAGCTTGGGCCGGTGTTTACTTCCTGTCAGCTAATGTCATTCACATACACTGCAACAGGAAATAAATAAAAACATATTCCACATTCTAAATGTGTCCCAGTTTATTTCCCACCTCATCGTCCTTGTAGCTCTGGATGTGAATGATACCGCTGACAGAGAGAGTTGCCTCGTGATGTAACTCCAGTGACACTATACACATATAAATAGAACATATGCACACAACTCTGAAAACTTCAAGCTCCTGTATCATTATCAAGACACCAGACAGCTCAACTGCAAACTCAATGCACTCGTTTTCCCATTTAGAACAGTGATGAAGCTATTGACAGGATATGTATTCTTCTTTGCTAAGTTCACAGATTTGATGAAGTAATTTCATGTGACATTTACAGAGGCTACAATATTTAAATGTTGAGCTGAGACATTCTCTGAATGTGAAATCGCCAATCAGTGCTTTTGTATTACTAATAAGACCTTAGCACCCATTAGGTAAACAACTGCAAATCAGAGGGTAATAAAAGGTCCCAAAGGAAGAAAAAGGCTTGTAATAAACATGATTAAAATAAAAGACAAAAAAATGTCACAATGTATGTTTGAGTGAGGTCATTTAGAAACAGTGTTGCCGTTACATACTTCTGCACTATAGCTCCTTGTAGTCAATACAACAGTTTAGCTGTTTAACACTGTCGGACACTGTCCGGGGTTAATTGTTAGTCTGTCATCTGCCTGCAAAAAATACACAAACTGTCACCAATTCACATTGCTGCCAGTATGAATATTTTTGATGTGAAATATTTGTGTTGTTTGTCTCACCCTCAATATGTAGAGTTTGCAACTTTGAGAACCTCTTTAACCTCAGTTAAAGGCCCAGCCATTTTACAAAAAATTCTGAATGTTTCGCATACCCATACTAAATATAATATCTCTTCAACCACAAGGGCTGTTTGAATTATTTCAAAAAGTATAATATACAAAAGGTACCTGAGAGAAGAGGTTCATAGATAGTCTCACTCGTCTCATAAGTAACTTCTGTATATGCATACCATTGCTTTTTTTCTACTGTAAAATAACATTATCAGTTAACATTAACAGTATCCCTGCAAAGTTTGACTTTGATTAAGGGAAGTTATACATTTTAATAGTTCATGTAGTGCACATTTCGTGTACCGTAGGTTTAGATCTGCTGAAAGCCAAAATGCCCTAATTTTAATTTTGGACCTTGGACGGCTCTGGTTCCACAACAGATGGACTCTGCTCAAGCAGATGCACTGTTACAGACCAAGCAAGACCGTATGGAATATCGTTTCATCCATAAGTAAGTAATATTTCAGTTTTTTTGGCTGGAAAAAAAAGCAATGTGCTTGATATCTTGCTGAGGCTTTGTCTGACAAGGGTTTGGCGGTATTGGCAGAGTCTGAAGGTCGTAAGCTTTTTAGAAAAGTGGCATCAACCTAGGGATATTAAAATATATATTTTCATAACTTGGGAAGCTCTGTCGAGTCACTTTCAAGTCCTCTCAACTCATATTCATGGTTTATGTTAATATTTATGGTTGAATTGTGGTTAAATGGACTTTGCTCTTGTAAGGCCAGGCTGTGCAGTTTTTGTTTTTTTTGCCATGTCACATCAGTGGCTCTGGTATCGATTAATGGGAGTAGGAGGGCTTGGAGAGTGAGGAAGAGCTCCTGATGAAGAGGTTGGGGCTGCTGGGGCTGACATTTTTGTAATTTGTGTGTCTCGTGAACACAACGACGCATATGTACGCGTTCATGCGGATGACATGAAACACATTCCTGCAAATGCTTTCAGATTTTTCCTCCCATTGAGAGGCGACGGTTATGTGCCAAGAAACACAGCAATGAGAGAATACAGTCAAAGTACAAGAAACACACAATTTAGTACACTAGTAAGATTAATATACACTTGATCTGCTTCATAAATGTTTTATGAGGAAGATAATGCATGGATTCGAGGGATCCACACTGGACATTTTGGTGAGTAAAACACAATGGAAACAACTTCTTTCTCTGCAAGAAAGGCCCACAGGGCACCATCACTTTCAACGCCTATTTTTCTACAAAATGTGCTTCTATTAGTTCAACAGCCTGTGTTGCTTTCATCCCGCAGGTGTCAATTTCGCCAGAAATGGATGCATGCGTTTGAAATCAGGAAATGAGGTCTGATTATCATTTTTTTTAAAACACAGACAGCAACATGAATAACGGGGCAACAGGTGCATCCTCTCGTTCAAAGCGATCAAACAACAGCTTGCTGTTCTTTTTATCAGCCAGCCTCTGCAACAGATCACTGCGCTGTCATTGCTCCCCATAGTTAAGTATTGGTAGCAGATCCCTGTATAAAGTTAAAATTCACACTGAACTTCTGCAGTTGTGATGAATTGAGCCAGGACTGGATGCATGTAGGGTCACCACATCAAACAAGCTCTTATTCTATGATAATGAAAGGCGCTAATGAGAAATGGAGGCCAGCACAGGCAGAGTTAATGAGGAGCAGTGTGTGTGTCTCTCCGTAGCTTACAGGCTAACTCATTAGGACTCCCTTTTCACCACTGGCTGGCCCACATTAGCAGGTGACCCCTCTGCCGAAAGTACACAAAAGACTTATCGGTATGTATCATCGAAAGAGATGAAAGGTGACATAGACAGATCAGAGAAGGAAAACATGGGATCTAAGATGGATGTGTTTCCTCGGGGGGAAGTGAGGCTCTGGGTGAGACAGTGAAGACGCCAAAAGAGAAAACTTTATTCAGAGGATCAAAGAGAAGATTACGCCCTCACAGGAAGGGGACTTCTGCAGTGCTATGGGTTTTTATCATATTTTATTACTGTTTTTAATACATTGTGGGCATTAGAAAGGGAGTCAAATCATCGAATCGGTGTGCGTTTGAGTATGCGGCCTTCAGAGATCAATTAAAATGTGAACAAAAGAAGATACAGCAGTTTTAAAGAGTAAGTGGCTCTGCAGGTGGTTTCTGTATTTCTAAAAGCTTTTATCCCAGCACTCCATTCAAATTACGTCGATAAGGGTGCTCAACATTTTAATGTTATCAGACTTTGCCAAGATTGTACCGAGACACTCTGACACTCACATTTTCTGTGTTAGACTGGATGCCAGCTGATTTAAAAAGTAAATAGGCTGAAAGTTTTCGAGGACAGAATTCATCTCTTGGGAAATTTACAAATAAAATTATAGCAAGTAAAGTTGGATGAATACCAAGAAAATAATCCTCTGCTTTGAAGTTAAAAGAATATAAATGTATAACTTTTTAAAATATGTTTCTTGCTGACCTCACTTTTTCAGTACAGCAATGGTAAATTATAATGTGTAAGATTATATTTTGGAATGTAGCGCTCCCTTAAGAGACTTTAATAAAAATCCCTTTTCCATTGTGTAGAAAAGTCTTTTATCTTGGAGCATAAAAGGAGATTTTGCAACTTGGACAGAAAATATAGTTCAGCATAATAAATAGTTTCTCTGCTGCTGTGAATACCTTCTGATAACTATTAAAGAATTGCGGGTAGAAACAAAATAAATCAGTCTAAAAACTGACTGTTTGACAAACAACACTCCAACATCACTACAATATTGACACGATGTATCAGATTATAATCTGATTATGATCACTAATCTGTGCATATGGACTGCTAATTAATTGTAGCAGTAATCCTGTGCTAAATACCTGTGTCTATACATGCAGGAGAAGAATATTTCAAATGTATTGGTGCATTATCTGTAAATGGTGGTGTCAATAAATGGCACAACATTTAAAGAGTTTTGATTATTTTTTTTCAGTTTTCCTTCAATGTACTTATCACTTCTCTTGCTTTGCATTCACTGTCCTTCTGTTTTATTGGTCCATAACTTACCAGAGCAGTGATGCAGCCAATGTGACGATGACTGCAATCCAAACTAGAGAACAAAGAAGACCATAAGAAATAATTTATGAAGTAGTAAAGGCAATAAAGTAGTACTTTATTTGCCCGCTTTACTTTGATCACCGTCGCTGTAGATTTCAGGGGTTGTTGTTGTGCCTGGTGTGTTGTTGAGTTTGGAGTTAGGATCCCTTAGGGTGAGAACAAACACACCCACTCTTGAGTTCTGCAAGGCCCAGCAATTTGGCAAAGAGTGCATGAGAGAGACTGATTAGCTTAAAGCCTTTGTTAATTTACACCGTGTGTGGTTTCACATGCATTAAATCATCTGGGTGTTGTGTTTTGTTTTTGGCTCATAATTAATTTTTTGGGTCTGTAATTGCACAACAGCTGAAAAAAAGCTGGAAAATGAATTGAAGCTATAGTTGGACACAAAAGAAAATCCTTTTTGGGAGTTTTCATACTTGAATGTCGAAAATCCCACCATGTGTGCTCAAATTGACTTTGAGGGGATTTTCTTTTTTATGCATGCGGTCTGTTGAGCAGAGATGAAAGCAAAGGAGTGGAGCTTCCAGCTCTCTGGTCATTTTTGTTTTATTTTAGGCCATGTGCAGGAGTGCCACAAAGGATTCTGGCTGAGCGGCAGCACATGATACTGGGACCCCCATCTTGATGCATCTGGTTCAGCCCAGTCACTGCTTGCCTGTTTGAAGGGTATCCACTAACATGGGGCTCCTGAAAACAGTCTCCCTTCTGCATATTTCTTATCTCAAAACTTTGCAGTCCATTGAGTCCATTTTAATGCAGCACCAGTACCAAGGTCATTTATTGATACTGCTGCTTACTGATAAGTCAGCATCAACTGTGGCCAGGCTTGGCAGTGTCTCCTCTGCAAACAATAAGTGTCAATTAAGTGATTACAGCAATCAATTCCTGGACCCTCTATTTTGTTTCCTGCAGCATTTCCTAAAGATGCTCCTTTCCTGGACAATAATGTTATTCCCTCGAAGAAGAGGAGGCAAATGAACAAACAAACAGATCAATAGATGAAGATAAACAGAGTCATCTCATGTGTTTGATGCATTTCTCAGTTCATAAAGCATATGTATCTATGCAACTGAAAGAAACTTAAAATCAGTTTCATATTATTCAACATTTTAAAATAAATGCAGTTGTTCAAGTCCACAAAATAAATATCTTATCATTTGCATGCATACAAATCCCACATATATGTATTTACATGAGTGTCAGCCGAATATAAAACTGTACATCAGTATTTTGCTGCAAAAATGGTATTCAAGAGGAAATAAGCAATGCAGAAATCAGGATCTTAACCTGCAGAGCTGTTTATCATCATTTCACCCACAAGCCTAATTTATGTTTTTCAGATGCTGATGAGATGCCTTCGCTTTTTGAGGGCATGTTGAGTTACATTAATGTTGCCAGATGAGCAGTGCTCGCTGCTGTCGATGAAACCCTGAGGTCCATCCCTCATACCATTGAGCAACACGTATCCCCGACTACTTTACAATCGTTGGATGGAGCGTGGTAAAGTAGAGTTTTTACAAATGTGCAGTGACTTTAATAGTGTTCTGAATATGTTTTTAAATGTGCCTGAAATGAATAAGTAGAGCAGACCATAGAAATGGAATCCCATTGAAATCTGTAACAAAGCTACTAAGTAACAATTCAGCCTTGGAGCAGAGCCTTTCTTATCCGTGTTTGTGTGGGTGACTTCATAGGGATTTGCTTTTAGAAAGTTGATCTTATATATCTTTTTATATTATGTATTGATATTAATTACATCTTCAATGAACACTTTTTTCCCCATTAGCCATATATACCTTCGTAGCTAAACGTTTAAAACATTGTTGAAATGTTAGGACATGGATGAAAACTAGGATGACAACCTTTGCTAATTCATTTTCAGTTGTTCTTTCTGGGCTTGCAAAGTTATTGTTATTTAACCTCAGTATTTGCCCAAGTCATGTTGTAATGATGTACTGCAGATCACAAAAGGTCACTGTAAGTGGAGGGTAAACATCACAAACGTTTTTTCTTTCCCAGATACTGATTCACTGTTTTTATTTTCAGCTAAAAAAGGTCGTACTGCGTTTTGCAGCTCTAAAGTAGATAATCAAGAAATCTCTTTATCACTTAGCACTGTTCGAACACGTCTGACCTTTAAAATAAACTTCAGCATGTGCAAGAGACCAAGCAACATGTGATGGACAATAGAGAAAACGGCTGACAGGGCCAATGCAGGAAAGGAAGATCATTTGGAAACATGTTATATATTTCTAACAGTATTTTAAAAAGAGACCTGAGTTAGGGAGCCGTGGGATATACAGTGGGTTTGTGAGCAGTGACTAAATCCCTAGATCAATGTAAAATAATTGTTTGCAGGATTCTCCCAATTAACAGGTTTTCACCCAGACCACAAACCAAACTTTACATAAACCAATAAATGTCCCAGACATCAAGACACACTCATTGACCCCGATGGAAGGTGGCCTTATAGCTTTTTAGGCTTAACGGGCAAAGCTCCTGCTGTGACGCCTACGTGAAGACGTACAGTAAGTTGCAATTTATTACTTGTCACACTGGAGCTTTTCTTGGCCCTAACAGCACGACTGCTGCAATAGTGTGAATGGAGTGTGCAGTGAGAGCTCATTGGCTCATGGGTTTGCAAGGTGCATCATTCGCTGTCAGCATAACAAAGAATCTGGCCAGGCACTACGTGGAGAGCACAGCCACATTTTTCTTTCTGGTTTTCTTTCTTTTGTCCCTTGTTGGGTGAGCATAAAAAGTATTCAGCCGAGTGGCTTTGAACCTGAACCACTTTATCTCTTCTGAGCCGGTCACAGTGACCCTGAGGTAATACACTGTACTCATTGGCTACTGGTTGAAAGGTAAAATGGGGGAACGTCCTGTGATCTTTTTGGTCATGTTGAGGCCAGATTAAACTATTTGCCCAGGATTAGTTGGATATGCAGGTTTTAGTCATGCTTGCGGAATCGCTCTAGCAATTTCATCTCGACAAATATCTAAACAACGTTTGCAATGTTCGGCCCATCATGGATGAATCCTAATGATGTTTGTGAACAAAAGCACAGCTGTGCCTAAGAAAAACCGAACGAGGTCGTAGACTTAAGCTTTTTTTTCCAGAAACACCTTTTTCAAGAATCAGCATGTGTAGGAACATCTGTCTTTATGCTCTGGAGGAACTGAGGAACTGCATCTTTGGTGCAGTATCTTTTTTTGAGAAGGTTTCCATTTCCATTTGAAAGATACCGTATACTCTCAGCAAGCAATACTGAAATAATAACACTGTTGAATTGATCTATTTATGCTGTTGCAGTATGCCAGTGATGATGATAGTAATGATTAGGCTTTAGTCTGGGTTTGCAGTCACATTGCTGGTCCAGAATGATAGGTGCTACTCAACAGATGTTTGCTTGTTACGTTTTCCTTGATTGGTGGAAGCATAAGAACCAATTGCCAGTCATACTGTACCTTTAAACCATTCCTCATCTTCCTTTTAGGGAATGCAGTGAGGAGAGAAGATGGTGACCTTTCAGAGTGTGACCATTTGACTTCAAACACATCCACTTACTTTCACTATTTTCAACAAAGCAGAATAAATTGCCAATGATGTAGTTTGTTGAAAAAGGTCTTGGGCTAAAGCAAGGGTGCCTGAGGTTTCAACACGTTATAGACACCATTTTAGGGACTATCCACTTGTCTCTGCTTCACATATCCTTATTTTATCAAATTCTGTTGATCTATGTTAATTCTTTCCAAGCCTAGTTTGAGATCTGTATTCCCTCTGCACACCCTAATCACCCTGCACTTGAAAAGGTTCCTATTTCTCTTTGTGAACACCGCCCAGAATAGATAACAATCCTGTTTCAGAGAGAGTCTCAGTCAATTGTTAGCTCTTAAATGACACTCTGTCACGTCCAGACTCCGGAGTAGACCTGTAACCTGACCACAGAGGTGTAACTTATGATTCTGAAAAAGGGAAAGGATGTGATTGTTATGGGCTTTCAAATAAAATGCAAATTAGAAATCTGTTCCAGTCAGTTCAAGCCAGAAAAATAACTTGAGCTCATCTTTAATTCATGGGAGCGCTTACAGGGCCGTGCCACGGCAATCTTCTTCCTGAACCCCGCCAAAAAGGGGATCCCCAGATGGATCAAGGCTTTCGAGTGACTGTCTTCCACAGTTCTCAACCTTCTCTCCTACGTCCTTCAGAAGCATCCGCTCATCATAAGGTTGTGGGGATTTAATGATGCATACTGTCACTGCAGTCCAGTCTGGAGATTATAGAGCTGAAAGACTCTTCTCTTATTTGGATCAATAGACAAGTTCTGAGGGGATACAGAAGAAGAAGAAGAAGAAGAAGAAGAAGAAGAAGAAGAAGAAGAAGAAGAAGAAGAAGAAGAAAATAATAATGGCATAAGTTTTCACTAAAAAGTTGGAAGCAAGCAAAAGATTAAATGAGAAATTCAGGTTTGTTTATTCATTAGTGGGGTTTGAAAGGAGGCTGTTGACTCGCCTGCCTGTCTAACTTCACCATCAGGCCGCAATTTCAAGTTTCTGTTCAAGATTAAAGTCGCAGAAATCACAAGTGCAGGCTTTCTGAGGGCAGTGTGATTGACAGAGTTGACAGTGTGAATTAATAATTTTTAAACTGCAGTTACATCGCTGCTCCTACTTTGCACTGGAAAACTCGTCTGAAGCAACTTCCTGCTAGTTAATAAGTTATGGCTTGAAAAGAGAAGGGGAGTTATTTCTTTGCTGAAAATTGGGGCTAGTTTGTGGACATCACAACATTGGGGAGTGGCAACAGATCATTATTCATATTTTAGTGTGACTTATCTGTCACTAAAATCCACAATCACTTGGGCGATTTGGTCTTAGGCCCCTGGGCTTTGCTAAACCTTTATGCGTTTTGGTGCCTCGTAACCATATGCTCACATAGTGATACTGCTAATTGTATCAATAATTTAGAACCAATAATTTGAATGAATTTCAGCACAAACATGAATATTGTTTTACATGAATTATTGTAATGAGTAATCAAATGGAAAATCTACTGTTACACTGTACAATGTGCAACTGATGACACTGAACATTATCCTCTGATTAGTGCTATTCCAGTGATTGATTACAAGGGATGTAAGTTAATAAATCCTGTGAAAAATAATCTTTATGATCTAATCTGACGATAATCAATCGAAGTGCACAATGATGAGAAAAACGTCTAAACAACATTGGTACCTTCTTGGCCTTTGAATGTTTATTCCTCAGTCAAGAGACACTTGCCACTTGTATTCAGACAATTTTTTTATATCAGTAATGTGGAAAACTTGTACTTTAAGGTAAATCCTCATTTAGATGGATGTAAGATTAACTTCAGGAGCCCCAGTTTTTTTTTACTTAAATATATTTATATAAACGTTTTTAACAAGACAAATCTGGCCAGAGGTGATTTTGGGACAGCATGTATAGACACAGTCACAACAGCCTTCGTCATACTTGTATCAACGGATAATCGTCCCACTGTGGAGGAGACAACACAATGTTATGTAACTCTTCTTACAGACTATTTCCCATGGGATGCACCCATCCAACTTGTTCAGTCCCAAATACGGTCTATGTGTGGGACACACTGCATGCCCAGTCCAATAAACCCTTCAATCAACCCCCATTTGGCAAAAAATGGGGGTTGATTGGAGGGTTTATGGTACTTGAATATTCGCTGTTGATTTCTACTGTACTGAAGACCTGGAGCCTAAAAATTATGTGTGAAAGCCCAGCATGAATAAATATTTTTTTCCTGCCACAATACACATATGCTAATGTGGGAATAAAATACTATGTCAGTGTCATTTTCTCTCCTTTGTCTGTTTTCACTCGGTGGATACACCTGTGGCGCTAAAAGTACAAATGTGAATTGCAAAAGGATAAATTAAGGATTCACATTATTCATTAAATAACATGAACTTGGCAACAATGACATCAACAACTTGTTACTAAGAAAACAGGACACATTCAAACTCATGTTGAGCACCTGATTGTCTTGATATGCGCCATATGTTCAACTCTCAGAGCCTTATAATCCTTACATCATTAAAAGTTTATTAATCATAAAAAAAATCAATGCGTTATCATTTCTTTTCATATTCTGAAATGTATGAATTTTTCCCTTGATCAAAATAAACAAAGTCGGACATTTAGCCTCAGACTTGAACACTAACTATTACATCTGCCTGACCCTGTTCCCTTTAGCGCCTTTATTCTAAATCCTGATAATGCTTCCCTCAAAGAGGTTACAGCTCGTTGAAATTATTGAGTTGGAAATAGATCAGTGGGATAATTACAGATGAATTCTACATTTTAAGAATAGCTCCACGACCGGCCAATGTGTTCTCTCACTTGCTACACATCAGCACCCTCGTCTCGCCTGGCCTCGGGTCAGCTCAGGGTGCTGCTGTTTCTCTTGTCCAAGTACCGCTATCGCTCACTTTCTCGCTCTAAATACATATATTAGGGCTCAATCGATCAATGGTGTTAATTCATGCGTTAACTGCATTTCTATTTATTCTTGCATTGCGAGGGTCTGATCACCGGCTCACACAGGCGCTGCACTTAAAATCTCTCCCAGACGGTGTAGTTCAGACCTGCGGCTCTCCCAGTCCGGCCCGCGTGAGGTCAATCAAAAAAGAAAAATCATGCGATTATTTAGTTAAGTTTTTTTCAACTTTTCCCATCCCTAATAAATATATGAAACCACACACAACACAGAGATGCTGTTTTACATGTATACACTTGCATGTGTTGGCGTGAGTGCGGTGCTTTAGCGGAGTCCTCAAGGTTATACACAGCACATCTGACTAATGGCCCGGCTCTCTGTACATGCTCATGCTAATCACTTCACTGATTGATTGTGCTGCTCCGAAGCACTAATAGCATCATTAGCTCGAGCTGTTGTGGCAGTCTCGGCTCTGAGCTTTTCATTCCTTCGCCAAGATTGTCTTTATCTCTTCTTTCATTATTTAGGAAGTAGATTGGGACAGGTTCATTTTAAATCTAATGTAATGGATTCTCGGTAAAGACAAAGTAAAACTTAAATTATAGAGCGGTAAAGGTTTCTCGTTAGTCCCACCCATCCATGTCGGTCCAGCTGGAGGTTTCGTTAGCTTGGAAACATTGTGACAAATGCTTCTCAAGAGAAGCCAAGCACGACTGCAGAGAGGTGCATTAGCACCTGGATTCTGGTTGTATTTTGGAGAACTTGTTCTGATGTGGTTGTTATGATGAAGCATAAATCCTCTGCACCCATGCAGTGTCTTAACTTTCCATTCGGGGATGGAGCGGCACAAAATGGCCTCCCTGTTGCTCTTCAGATGCCGCCAGAGTCTGAATGTTCATGGTACCGCCGACCGTGGGGTGACGTCTCGCATGAGCAGTCAGGCGTCGGCGCCAACAGCATCGACATGCCGCCACTCACCAACTGTTCAACTCGCACAAAAAGAATGTAGCTGATAAGTCGAGATTCACAGTCTGACACGCACAAGAAGCTTTAAACACGGTGAGATTAGGGATGCTGGTTTATGTTGACACGCATTACATGATACATTCACACACAAAAAAACCATATACTTACATAAAAAGTTTACTTATTTCATGATTTATCATATCTGGCTCACTGTTTTTAAATCTGTTTACTTTCTCTGTGGCTTTTTACATCGACTGCATGCATATGGAAGTTATTGCGTTTTGAAGTGTGTCACACTTTTGCATCATTTCATCATTTTCACGATAACTTTGAGACTTCAGTATCGCTACTATAAATAGATGAGTTGGCCAAAGAGAAGCTCTACCAGCCTCATGCTTCACCTAAACCTGCACAGACTCATTGTTCGGGCTGGCATAAATATGTATTATATAAATTCGGACTCCAGCTAGCGATTATTTTCCCGACTAATGGTTAGCAAAGATAAAAGATGAAAGCATGTTGATTTTACACAAATGTAGAAATTTAAGTATAATATATATATATATATATATATATATATATATATATATATATATATATATATATATATATAAAGCTGATGAGATGTTGCTTCTAATCAAGTCAGTTTCCTTTATAAAAGGTGGACTGTGTGCAAAGATAGCAGCTGGCCGAGGGGAGCTGTAAAGGGCAGGAATGAGCGGAGTGCGGCTGGGACGCTGCCAAACTGTCAGAGAGCGTTTACGTAGTGTCAGCTGGGGAAGATTATTAGTTTAACCAGAGTCGATGTTGTAATCATAGGGATGGGAATCCGGCTGGATAAACAAACTCACAATTTGTGAGTTATCGTAACAAAGACACACTTCAAACACATATTTTAAATAAAGGATTCATTCAGCCCCGCAAGTACCCACCAGGTCTTCGTTCACACATATTTTGAAGCACCTTTATGTTGTGATGAATTGCTCTTAAAACTTTTAAAGCCCTCCTGCCATGCCGAAATGAAAAGCCAGGTGCTGGGCGTCATCCAAAACAACTAAGTGCTCCCTATTGTCCTGAAATAAAAGTGGTGGTGGTTGGAGGGGAAAAAAGCGGAGCTGCATAAACACAGCCTCAGTCATCCATGAGATGGTATCAAAACCATGAAAAACTAAAAGCATATCCTACATCTGTCTTTATAATGAACTTCTTCTGCTAAGTTTGACCTCAAGACAAACATTCCCAAGAGTGACATGACATTTACAGTTCATGAATACCTCTGAAGGACGGGTGAAACAATAATCATAATAGTTTTGTTAATATTTAAAAAAATGAGTTTGCATCGGCGCATGTAATCTGAAGGTGTGGAGTGAGAAGAGCTAACCAGACCTCTGCTCCTCATCTCTGTTTGGGGCTAGCAGCTCAAGGCTACATCAACCGCTTCGAGAATATATATCTATATATCAATATCTAGATATATAGTATATGTATATATGCATGCCCATATCTGTCTGAACTGGCACACAGGAGGAGTTTGCCTTCAGGGCTAAACGTGTTTTTAATTCAAAACCATGATCTTTTTCTCAACCTAACCGAGTAGCGTTGTTTCCTAAACCTCAGGAACGCTTTCTGGCAGAAAACCCT
Organism: Clinocottus analis; assembly: GCF_023055335.1. Classification (NCBI taxonomy): domain Eukaryota; kingdom Metazoa; phylum Chordata; class Actinopteri; order Perciformes; family Cottidae; genus Clinocottus; species Clinocottus analis. Next base: position 6,879,432 of record NW_027175887.1, on the reverse strand, counting down.
TGAGGCAAACTTTTCTCATGTGCATCGAACTGTCAGCAGTCGAGTTGCATTATGGGTAATGTATGCCAGGTTTTGACACTGTAGAAGAGTGTGTGGAAAAAAAATAAATCTCTGGTTCTACTGCATCAATTTCGATCCAACGTTTTACACATAGGCAAATTGTTGCAGGATTAATCCAAACGAAACACAAAGATGGAGCAGCAGCAGCTCAGGTGTGATATGACTCGTGACCTAATGAACCTGGGCAGGTGCAACCTGACTCAGTATCAGTTGGGCAATTTTAAATGAACTGTATTTTTTGTGTTTTAGGACCAAAGAGGTACAGGTTAATCACATAATAAAAATGACATATGTACAAAATGTGATAGTTTGTTGAGGTAATGGTAAAGTATCAGCACTTGGCACTCATTGTGTGGCCTCCGGTCTAACTTATGACATTAAGGCAACAAGAAAAATATAAATGAAACACGGCAATATAAAAGCACAATACAAACAGATAAAAACATCATTTGAAAGGATTAAAACAAAGTTGAGGATTAAAATAAGGTACAAATAGTTGAGATAAAATGAACAGTTAACTACAAAAAATGAGTGCGGTAAAATATTTGAATGATTCATTTTATTATCATTTAATTCTTTGAAGGCCAGACAATCCTGCACCTCTTGTAAAGTTGGCTGATGCAATCGACCATTACCTCATTAAAAAAGTAACTGTTTCCAAAGAAATTACAACTAAACCAATGGAAAAATGGAAAATAGACCAGTTTGGTGTTGAAGAGGTGAATAAGTAGAGGCTTCTCTTCTGTAAATCATGCAGGTCTCAATCATCCAAACGATGCCTTGGCTCATCACAAGTTTTAGACTCTCTATTCTACTCGCAATGTAGAGATATTGTAAAGTAATGTCCGCCCTCAGTCGTTTGTATACAAATGTTCATCTGGAGGCTGAAGTATTCCTTTATTTCTTTTCCTGATTGTAATCATAAACATAATCATTATCACTTCATCATAATAATGAACATACCCTTGAAAACAAAACGCTTGACAAGAAAAAAATCGGGACTGCAATTAATTTCAATCAAACAATTACAACAACACACAATACAATGAAATACAATGCGCTGCATAACATTGAATGCTGCTGATCAGAAAAGTAATTTGTCAATACACCAACCCTGAGGATTTAAAAGTCAAGGTTCCTTGACAAACTGGTAGTCGATGTAAAGATCTGAGAACTGATCTTCATTGCTTGTAATTATTAAAAAAACCCTCCCTCTGAAGTTGGGAGGGGTTGTCTCAATAAGAAGCACTACACTTCTACTTGGTTTAATCAAGATTGGACTTGATGATGAATTCATTAATTAAAAACAATTCACTTGCCAAAGACCTGGCATTTCATGAAGCTAAATATAGAAACCTACTTTGCCCATGGGAAGTTTTTTGTGTACTCGGTATGCAATTTGATAATTCTGCATATTTTATTGAGTTAATTTTGTGCCCTTTATTTCTTATCAAAATTGGAAGAGTAACATGTTTCCGGGGCATCATCTGCATTGATGCCATGCATATTTTTCTTGGTGTTGATTTGGATGGCGGCAGTGCAGCTCAGCATCCATGAACCTCACGTGCGGTTCGTTAATCTTTGATCTTAGATTGTTTGTGATAACCCTACGAGGGGAGATTGGCGGGGACAGATGAGTAAAACTTTGGGTGACCTCACTGGCCTCGTCAGCCTGGGCAGGAGAGAGCTGTCTTTTCTTTTTGTCGTCTTCGTTATCAGCAAGGTTGGTGTTACAGAATGTGCTGTCTTTGGGTCGAGGCAGGCAGCGGCTGAGCGGTGAATGTAATGCCAGCGATGACCGGCACCTCCATTTTTATCAGCGATGGGGGCTTACATTTTATCAGTGAATCCTAAAAGGGGTGAGGCAGGAGAGAGGGAAGGGTGAAGGGAGAAGGAATTAGGAGACAAATTCATGAAGCTGGTTGTCAACACCAGTCGGCAACCTCCGGTTCTGAAGACTGAAGCCAATACAGAAGTGTCTTGAACTTGCATTCTGTGAAATGGCCAGCGGAGTTCGACACCTCTGGTTGCAAAAAGAAGTCCCATTGTACCATAGTACAAAGAAAGAATAATCCTACTTCTCACATATTTCTCTCATATTTATGAGTAAAGATTGTAAATGTTGAGTTCATGGACTCAATCGCTTGTTTCAAGTCTTCTATAGTACAGCACGGTGTTCATTTAGTCAACAACGGTCCCATTTAAAGCAGGGCATGCTCACAGCTCACTATCGCTACCAGAGCCGTTTGAAGTATCCACGTGACTCCTCCACAGTCCAAAGAGGGTCACTTGCATTCATTGGTTGCAAAAAGTCAAAATGGCGACAGCCGTGTATCCGAGATAGCCACGGACAAAACACTGCATTCGCGGCTTCATAGCGGCTGTCCACAAATCAACGTGTAAGTTCACAGTGACTACATTCACTTCTTTTCTGCACTCTATGATCGACACGCTACTATCAGGACAGTGATGTTATGTCTTTGTGGCTTTGAGAATCTTGTGTGATAGGATGAATCATCGTAGGCACTGCCAATGGCTGACATCTGGCAGGCCGACACTAAAATGGTCCATCAGTAAATGGTCCAAATCAAACCAGCAGGGCCGCACTCAATTCCCTTTCACATCTATTGATTTAGCTGAAGTAAATCTGCTATTCGTTACAGTTATAATAAGCTGCTACTTACCTTTCATTTGTTTCTTATTAGTATTCTTAAGAAGTTAAAGCATTTTTATTTTTTGCAAGTCTTGTATATCCACCAGCTGCCTGTTTCACCAGTGCAGAGTAACTTCTTGTGGCGCATGTTGTGCACTACTAAACATCTCCTAAATACAGCATCGTAGCATAGGTCTGTATTTAGGACGCTATTGAATATCGTAGAGATTTATAAATGCCCTGCTGTACCATTATACCGCAAAACCCTCTCTGTCTCATCACAAAGGTAGCTATTTCTATATTATTCCATGAACCATGACAACGACTATTAGATGCAATGATGATTAAAGGAACAGGTCCAACGAGACGATCAATCTCCTGCCTTAATCAGTGGCTCAATAGTGAATCATTCTTTCTGTTCATTTTAAAGTCAATGAGTCCATGAGATGGCTGAAGGTGAAGCAACCTGGCCGTTTTTGTTTGTTTGTTGTACTTTGACTGCAGTCAGATAAGAAAACTAACGTATTAAAAAAGCGATTGATTACTTTGCCTGCCAACACTGTCATTTTAAATCAAACTAGGGTTTTGATTAAATGCAACCCACCACAAAATGCACTGTTTTTATTCACTTCCCTCATGTTCTATCTACTCGCCAGTGTCACGGCCTCGCCTGTGCTTTCACAGACGAGGCCAACGTGAATCGCAGACACCTGTTGCCTTCCTCACGGAGGACTGGAGTGTTGCGAAGCCACTGTGATTCGAGTGAGCGTTTTTTTAACCGGCATTTTTAGAAGCCATCAACATGAATCTATGAATGTTTAACGATGGTTCATATTTACAGGCTGTTCTCTTTACAGCAATGTGTCCTTTCATCGTAGACCATGTTGTTGATGAGAGCGTACAGAAATATTGTACATGAAATGCAGGCCACGGCATCACAGCCATAGTGCTGTGTAATTGTATCTGACACTTAGGTTGGTTATATCCCCAATTAATAAGTGATTTCCCTTCTGTTTTAGAATTGAAAATTGGATATGTTCTTTATACTGACTGCTTAGTTGGACACAAAACCCCTTTTTATGGCTCCAAGCTAATTATTTAGCTTGTGGATCAGGCTCTGGAAGGCTGCCCCTGACTCTGTGTGTGTGTGTGTGTGTGTGTGTGTGTGTGTGTGTATGTATGCATGCGTGCCTCTCTAAATAGGTGTTAGAGGAAAGAAAGTGCGCACCCAGTTATTCATTATACACGGATGTGTTTTACCCTTTCAACGTTTTTATATCCCTCGTTCTGCCATTTGGGAGCGACGTTTCTCTTTGTGTTAAAAATGTCTTTTCATCACATATTCAAAATTGAGATCACAGCGGTGTTCCCGAACATCCGGCCAAACAATGGAAAGCAACGTGTGCTCAAATCAAAACAATATCAAGCCCCCACACTTGGTTGATCTTGCAGCAAATTAGATATGCGTCTCAATGTGTGTCACAATGCTGATGTTATAATAATTTGGTTAGAGTTGAAGAGCATGACAACAACTGATCTCATGTTGTGGTAATGATTCAGAGCTGCCACACACTGCAGACAAAATAGAAAGGACCTATATTGGGTTTGAAATATATTTTTCTGGTTTATACTAAAGGCCCTTTGTAATCACACAGGGATAAAAATGTTCTGCTGTGTAATTAGAATAAGAATGCCAACAAGTAAAAGCCTTGAAATGTATTAAACAATGCCTTAAAACAGGACAAGAGCATGATTTGCCAGGTTTGCATTGATAACTTCTTTTTGACTCAAATCTGTTGGACACAGATGGTTCATGTGCAGACCATAGCCGGGATAGAATTGTGACCAACATTATTTATAGCGAGAGACTTTACGCGTGAAGATTCAAGTTGTCAGTGCCTCCTGGTGGGCATATTATGTAACTGCAACACTGTTAAGGTCAGCCGCTAATATCGGCCTCGCGATAAATATGGCATTCAGCAAAAAGATAGAATTTCCAGATATATCAACATATATAAGTGAAATTAAAAAAAGAGGTGAAAGAAATCTAGTCTCTATTCAACAAAAATGTCCTTACGTGTAGCGTTAATTTAGTTGAGTTCTCTCTTGACCATTGGAAATGAAACTAAACAAAAATGATTTTTTGTAATGCAAGCCACAACAACACTATAATACTTTTCAAAGAATAAAATCTAACCTCACAAGAACAACAACTTTAACCGTGGTAGACGGCCTCAAAGTACTTAGAAGACAATGGTCACTTTAAACGATAAGCACATTGAAAGTGGCTGCCAAATGTATTGCATTTCACTGACAATTAAAATGTGTATTGACTAAAACAACCAAAGAGGAGCACTTAAGAACGAAGAGATGTGTGATCTACGATCACACATCTCGTACCCTCCCACTACTTACACATTGCTGCAAAACAGATTGGCCGTTCCGGTAAAAGCCAATACAAATTAGCCGGACGCGTAATGGAGAGCTCATGTCTAGCTGTTCTCCTCTGCTGCACACAAACCTCCACATTCATGCACACAGCAGTCTCTCATTGCGTCTCAGCAGCAGCAGACAGACGGAGCAGAGGGGGGCGAAGGACAGCGAGTTAGCGCAGAGAGAGAGACAGGCGCTCTCGTCAGTGACGGGCTCACCGGCTGCGAGGACAGAGCCGTGGCACAGGAGGAGGAGGAGGAGGAGGAAGAGGAGGAGGAGGAGAGAAGTGCAACGGGAGGACAAGCTGCACAAAAACCGGCGCAAAAAAAAAAAAGAGAAGAGGAGAGGAGCAGACCGCGAGAGACCACGAGAGAAAGAGAAAGAGAGAGGGAGGGACTGAGGAGAGATCACTGAGGGGAGAGAAGTCATTCGGAGCAGGGGGAGCTGGATGGAGCTGACAAGGACACTGAGGGAGGAACGTGCACAGAGAAGCCTTCCCTGACGACGGGGAGAAGTGAGGGAGTGCGTGCACAAAGTGGAAAAGAAGAAGAGGAGGAGGAGGAGGAGAAGGAGGAGGAGACGGAGCCTGACAGGAGGTCGAGCTTGCAGGGCTCGACTGACACGAGGAGCGGAGCGGAGGAGGAGGAGCGTGAGGGCAAGTTGATGGATTTGATATTGGGAGAGTATTTTTAGAAGGAGGAGCGGAGACATGAGAGGAATGTTGAGATTAGAGATGCTGTCTTTGAGTGGGGGAGAAAAAACCAGGGAGAAAGAAGAAGAAGAAGAAGAAGAAGAAGAAGAAGAAGAAGAAGAAGAAGAAGAAGAAGAAGAAGGGAGAGAGTAACAGGACACAGAGAAAACAGGGGGAGATGTTGAGATCAGAGTGTGACAGAACAGATTATCTCTGGTCTGGTTTCCCGCAGGAAACCGCTGTGTGTGTGTGTGTGTGTCCGTGTGTGCGCATGAGTGCCTCCTTCCCCTGTGAAAGTGTGTGAGCGTGTCTCTCGCTGTGAGCGTGGTCCGCTGAGACATGGAGCTGCCCCGTGGTTACCTGCTGGACTTAATGGCACTGGTTAAAACCAAGCGGGGGGCGAGACGAGGAGCAGACCAGTGACATCACAAAGAAGTCGAGGCATCAAAAGTGGGACAGAAAACCAATGAGTACTGGAGACTTTTGTGAATTCAATTAAAGCTTGTTCTGAACAGTGACAAGGAACTGATCGCCGCCTCTGGCTCCCGAACGCTTCTCACACTGGCGTAACTCAGAAGGAGAGAAACTACAGCGCTGGAACAAGGCAAGCTCTCCTCTAGCCGACTGCACCACACCAACCAATTCCCTCCGCTGTCGTCTCATTATTTTAATTACCTTCTCTACTTTCATTTGTTTTGTTTTTTCCCCCCCCCTCTCTGCTTAGCCCTTGGTATTTTGTATTCTATCCTCCTCTCTGCCTCACTCGTCCCCTCCCTCTCGCTCTTGCCTTCGCTCTCTCTGTCTCATCCTTTCTTGTTCACTGTCACACTAACTGCGGTGGATGCTGTAGTCACTCATGTAGAAGCCACCTTGCTTGGAGCACATTTGCCAAGCTGAATTTTCCCCTTTCCCATGCTGAGTCGGATGATTGGAGCACTCTCGGATTGAGAGACCACGGAGAGATGACCAACAAGTAGCTGCGTGCGGATAAGTTTATCCGAGCCCTTACCAGTAAAGCAAGGATGACACACTGATTTCCTTCGGGGTACTTGTGGGTACCACGTCTGCATTCAGTATTTCTACAGTTAAGACTGCACGGACCATTAGTACAGTATTCATAGGGCCAAACACATTTCCAGGTGTGGATTACAGTAGTGGATTTATCCTGGAGCTACATGTGGGCTCCAGCCCCTGAGGCCTGGCTGGGAAATGAAGCCTTTCCCGCGGCTGTAGGAGCGTTGTGGGCAGCTATGGCCCTGGAGGGGCGCTGTCTCCGGCGGGGATCCCCCGCTATGCTCAGAAAGGGTCGTCAGCGGCGTCCTACGAAGCCGACGCTGGCTCGGGTCACTTCCACTCTGCTATCAAGGACACGCCTGCACGGCCTGAGGCATGTTTGCGTCCCTGGTGGCTCTGTGGGCCGCAGGGCCTTTTGGCTCCTGGCCCTCTGCACCTCCCTGGGGCTGCTCATATCCTGGTCCTCCAACCGCTTACTGCACTGGCTTTCCTTCCCTACACACACACGAGTCCACACAGAGTGGGCCAAAGAACTGGCCTTTCCGACAGTCACCATTTGCAACAACAACGCCATTCGTCTCTACAAGCTCACCAAGAGTGACCTGTATTTCGCCGGCCACTGGCTGGGCCTACTGCTGGCCAACCGGACAGTGAGGCCCATGATTCTGGACTTGCTTCAGGAGGACCGCCGGGCCTGGTTCGGGAAGCTGTCCGACTTCCGGCTCTTTCTGCCACCCAGAAACTTCGAAGGGACCAACCTGGAGTTTATGGACAGACTGAGCCACCAGCTGGATGACATGCTCCTCTCATGCAAATACAGAGGAGAGCCATGTGGCGCTCACAACTTCTCTTCTGTAAGTCCTTTTCTCTGTATTCTGGAAGCTTCATGTCAACCCTGTCAGCCTCAGAAACTCTTCTGCTTTCATCTCCTTACATGTTGTCTTTACTGTCAGTTATTCCAGTTTAAACATCAGTTACAGTGTTAACTAAAGTTGCCAATGCATTACATCATGACGAAACAACACATTGCTTCATTTCATTATCATCTAGGTGGGTTCTCTTGGGCCGTACCTGCTTTAACAGCTAAGTTATATAAGGCCGTAAAAGCACTCGTTAAAAACACAGTATACAAGCTACCGTAACGTCCTGTTATAGCTGACTATTAAAGCTGTCTTGGACATCACACAAATAGATTAGCAAATGTGTTACTGAACAGGGCAATTATTAAATCACCACACTCTTGCTAAATGGAGGCCTGTGCAACAAAGATAACACATTAATTGAGATTTTGCAAAATAAAGCAATGTGGAAAGAATGAGCGAACAGTAGCCATGCTCACGTAATATAACATAGAAGAAATTAATTATGTAGGAGCTGGAGGCTAGGAAGAGCTACATCTAGGAAGCCTCCATATCAAAAAGAAATATTTTACAGTACTGTGCAGCCCCCCCACAGAGAACTTTACTGCCTCTCTGTCTGATCATTCTCATATCTATCTTTTTATTCTGTGTGGGTGGTTTTGGGGACGAGGATGTGTGTGCCTGCTCCGCCTCGTTGTCTCCCTCGGCTTGACTGAAGCATGGCGGTAATGCTGAAGCTCAAACTGTCTTTGAAACTTTTCTTCTTTGTCATTCCGTGCTCTTTTTTTTTATCTTTGTACTGTGGCCCCCGAGTCAGGGACTGACTGAAGGAGAAATGAAACATGGCAGATAAAAAATACCTGTGTGCAAACACTTGTGCATCGTGGTCAGTGTGTCGCTTGTTAAAAGGGCTGTGTGCTGTTGCAATGAAGTGTGTTGCTCTTTTCACACTTTAAGTTATAATTATCAAGAAGGTTTAACCTACTTTTGGTTTCGTTTTCAGGTAATTGCCATTCATTGAATGTTGTTGCCTTCTTTGTTAGAGGTGGAGTCTTCCTATCTTGAGTACATTCTATTTGCATAAAATATTTGGACAAAATAATGAACATAATTAGTATTAACGATGCAATAACATACTTGAACACCAATTGTACACGTCAATTTCCGTTTACAGGTGTTGGGAGATACTACGGCAAATACTGAAAAAGTGTTGGCTCTATTTTGGCTCCAAAGGGAGCCACACAATTTCGGAAAAATTGCCTAAAGTGACATCATTTCGCAGCATCGCTGAGAGACAAAGAGACTAGTTTTAAAAAAAGAAAACTGGTGGTGTGGAGTTAGAAAGAAGTGATCAAACCAGAAGCCTGTAGACTTTTCTCCATCTCTGCTTGAGACGATCAGCTTGAGGCCACATCAGCCACTACTTGCATTTCACCGCCAAATCCAAACTATTGGTGGTCAAGTTGCAATCTGGGTAATGTCGGTGCCGGGTTATGACAAGAACAAGGGCGCTGCAGAGGCGAGGCAGGCCGTCTTTCTATTATCCAGAGAGCACAGATTGGAACAGTCCACCAAGTGTGCCGGTTTGCATATTTATTTAGTTATTTAAATTAACTTTGTTTAGAAGAGGTTTGTATGCTAAATTTCATAGGAATACAGTTTTTCTTTTTTTTCATTTCTCAAACCAGGATACACAAGGCTTAGGCTTGTTTAATCATTAAATCAACTGGGTTTCTTTACATATAAACATTCACTCCATTGACATCAGTGCAACACACAGCAACTTTACCTTGTGATCGTAAAACACACTTCAATCAAACTCAAAATTATACACAATTAATCTAATCAAAGCTGTCTTGGTTAGAGTTCTTTCCAATTCCAACAATAACCAACTCTGCGTTGGTCAAAATCAAGCTTTAACTCACAGTTAGAAGTGAAAACGCACAGGCTCAACCCTGGTGTCGCTCTCTCAGTGCTATTAATAGCTTGCTGAACAAATCAGTAGCTGTGTGACGAAAGTCAAAACAAGCTTTTAAAACAGGCCTTGTAGGGCTAATGTGAGTAAAGATTCAACAACTGGACTATTTTCGTCCTCAAATTGGGTTTGAGAAACAGATTTTATTTCATAAAATGCTTCTGATTTTATTATAAAGCCTGCAGGATACACAAGTGTGTCCTTGAATGTTTTCTGGACGATGCGCTCCGTCCTCAGTAGACTTTGAAGGATCTTCGACATTTAAACAGTCCTTGGGCGGGATTCGATGAAGCAGCATCGGAAATGTGAAGCATCTTTCCTTGACTTTGAGAAACTCCCGACATCTCCGGCACTGCATCATCCATTACAATTTTACTTTTTTGTTTTGTTTTTCCGTCTATCTACATTCACAATGTTCCAGCAATGCAATGCCAGATGAGCGGAGCACTCTCTTAATGGAGGACACAGCATTTGATCATATATTCAGTTTACCGTGTTTTTTACACGCATGCAACATCCATTTCAAAGGCCCTGCACGTAGAAGAACATGCCCAGCTTGTCAAACTAAAGATCTGATTTGTTGAAGTCCATGACAATCAACCACAACGTGTAGTTTAATCTGCAAAGGCCCGCTTAATTAAACTGCGTTGCTTCCATAGAGACACAGGAGGAAAACATGTGATTGGATAAAACTCTTCTTCAAACCATCTGCAGGCTGAAGGCAGGAGAAGAAGACATGAGCTGTACAATGAGAAAATAAGCTAATAGGGAAAAATAATTATGATACATGTCGTGTATTTGTGAAAAACAATTCAATTATAAAATAGCTCTAACTTTGTGATTTTTTAAGCCTCTCTCCAAAAACGCCCATTCTGCTCTCGTTGGCTTGTGGAGGTAAAACCAAAATGATTTATCTGAAGATGTGTACGACATGAAAGGAAAGAAAGATCCCTTCTAATTGTTGTTATATTCACTTCTTCATAATGGAGAAGATTTAAGTTCCAAGTTCAATGGTTTTGGCATTGAAAACCTTTTAAGAAACTCATTTAACTTCATGAATGTCACATGCTAATGTTCAACACAGTCATGAAGGCCGCATGGTTACAATGACCAAAAAAAAGTCCTTCATTTCACTAAAATGCAGCACAATTATGTGCTCACATTTTGTAATTGTCTGGTGAAGGCTCATGGTCAGTAGTTTTATTTGTGTGTGCGTTATGTGATCAAACTGAATGATTTTCATAGGTTTTTACCTGGCGCGTCACCTCAGTGCCATACAAATGAACAGCTTCATCAAAACCATGCCCTCAAGGAAATAGCCATTAATAAGGTTTTGAAAGGACCACATTATTGTGAGTGCAAAGACATTTTCCTTCTTTCTGAATTGAGATGTCAGGGCTGAGAATGTTTTTGTAGGTGTATGTGACTGGTTTGTTACCTCAATGTTAACACATCAGTTACCATAACAAGGTAATGCATTCACTGGTTTCAAATTCAGTTTCACAATGACTACGACCATGGAGGAATTTGTCACATGAAATGAATTGCGAATGTAAACCCTTTTTGTAGCATCAGTTCTGCGAAGCTGAATAGATTTCTGGCAATAAATGTGTCTGAATATGTGTAACAATGAATCAAGCTGCTGATAATGAAGAGAACATTTTCCTTGATAACGGCTACTGTGAAATTGTAAGACTACCGTACCAATGCGTACAATCGCTCTTAAATATTAATAAATTCAAAAGTGGATAAGACGTTGAGGGATAAAGTTACTGCAGCAGCCAAGTTATTAACACAATGAGACTGTACAATCATCCTTATTTTGATCCCAAATCACTGAGACCAGCAAGCATATGCATATCATAACAATATACAAATTCAAAGTGTGTGTTACAGGTACTTAGAAGAGCAATGTCTAGGATATTGTCAGCTTTACTTTGCAGATCAGCGCCACATTGACGCCTCAGTCCTGCCTGCTCCTTCATCTTATTTTTACCTCACAGGGGGCCTCATGCTGTTAACGGGCCCTCGTGGTTTAGCTAATCTCATTAGCCTGATGCTGCAAGCCAGCAAAGACTCCCTTAGGCCTATTCATTATCACTGCATTTAGAGCACTGTCACTCTCAAAGCAGAGAGGAGGCGACAACCTGATTAAACACGGGATAGGGAACGCAGACTTGAGTACATAAACAAGACAATCCTTGCGTTGTGTGTGTACAACTGTCCGTACCCGGAGAACTCCATGGAGAACCAGGGAGAAATTCAGTTTTGATTGAGGTTGGTTATTACAGGATTAAGAGTACAGAGGATGCTTTGAACTGAACTGCCGAGTAGCGGGGTTTTGGGGGGAGGAGAACGGTACAGCTAGTGGTTGGGAGTGAGAGATGATATACAGAAAAGGCATCTGGTGGGGAATACAAATGTGTCCCATAACTCTGGCCAACCTCTTGCAGCAGGATTCCATGTGCTGAATCCACGATATCACAGTGAACGTGAACTAGAAGGCGGGCTAATCAATAAATCTGCTTGCTTCGTGCTGTAGTTTATGACGGTCTATTTTGCTCCCACACCTCCAATACCTTCAGCCACCCACAGTAAGTCCCAATCCAACAGTGGGGGGAGGGGGCGGCCGGATATCGAATGAGGCGCCAACCCTCCACAATGAAATGTAAATGATACCTTATCAAGCCGGCTAAGCCTCTCAGGGACAGATACACATCTCCCTCTCGCGCAGCTTTCTCGAGGATGAGATACTCGCGCCCGCAATGACAAATTAAAGAGTGCTCAGATTTGGAGAGCATCTCCTAATCACATTCTAGGCAGGCAGAGAGAAAGGATGAAGCTCTTTGCCTTGCCCCTGTAATATATCAGCTCTATCTCCTAATTGCAGAGCCACAGTAATACTGCACTACACTCTCTGAGTGTTTGGGCTGAGCAGGTTTGCTCACATGTATTTTTGAATCTTGAGTTGTATGAGGACAATATTGTGGGTCAGATGTAATGTTCTGAATGCTTTTTATTGAAGCTGCGAGAACCTTTGTTTTTATATTGGATAAAATGTGAAAGCAATCGCTTGTAGTGAACCCACAGAGAAGGATCACCTGACTCCACATCTCCTCACTGCTCTTCAAGGAGTTAGTCTTTCAGCTCATTGTTTTGGTTTTATGGTACACAGCTTTGCTCTAAAACCCAATTGGCAACCAGACAATGGAGCATTTAATAGCTGTCAGGAGCGAAAAGGATAATGTAAATTGGACTTACTTTAATTAGGAGGCCAGAAACACGGCGCCACCCGAGCACTAATGTTGCTTTGTGTCTGCTGGATTAATAAATATGCAACTTGTCATATCCAATTAAAAGCCGATGATACTGTGTGCTCCTGTTGCGTTCTCGGCTTGTTTCTGCTGCTCGCAAGTTGCTAATGTTCAGTTCATGCAGGTTTACCTATAATCTTCTGTGCAGGTTATTTTTTATTAACTAAAGAAATTCAATAAATGCAAAGTAAATTGTGGTTGCTCATGGAAGGGTGTATGATAAAAAAAATATAGTTTGCTCTGCGTACAATAAAACAATGATTATTATATGTAATTTATCAACCAATATTGTTTCAGTTTAACTTAATTTTAAACTTTCTCATCCTGTCATCCCTTGTGTTTTAGCAACACCCTGCTCAGTTCTGCTCATGACAATTTTGAGCAGCTTCATATTGATGCTGTGGGATATCGGTGCATGGATGTTGGCTTGAACTGCTCTCTTGTGTCCAATTTTATTATTGTTGCCTAAAGATTGGTAGCATTTTCCACAGAAAGCCCTGCTCTATGATTTTTTGCAATTCAACTGTACAAAGGTTCATTGATTCCATTTTTTTGTTCATGGCATATTTTTCAGAGCTGAAAAGAGACGGCCATCATAGATTTTTACTTGCATTGTTCAGTCAGGAGACGTAAACATCACATTGACTTATTTTCACCTGCTATTTCCATTCTCCAGTTCTAATTATGCGCTGTCATATTGTCAGTGCTCTGTGGTCAAGACCTGTTGACTTTCCCCGTCTTATTTTTCGCATAAACCATATAGAGGCAATGAAGAGACTGACTGAGGCTTATTGCCAAAAAGCCCCATGAAGCCATCCTCAAAGACTAGTCAATCACCACTGAGCCTGAAGGGGCTGCTGATTGAGTTTCAAGCACATCCAGGTAATAATCTAGTTCCACCTCTTTGTCATTGACCTTTCCAGTATAGGATTCTGTAAAGAAGACCATAAGCTTTGCATACTCCACTTGCTTTGCCCCAGGGTCTCTTTTGAAAAATGACAGGAGGCCATGGGCCAGTTAATAAAGATATATCGGACATTCAGGGCTTAGGGGATCCTATTCTTTTTATATCTAAAAGTCTAATTTGATGTTTTATGGACTCTGGAAGACTATTTTCATTCAAAGTACACACTAAAAAGCCAAAATGTGAATCATTTCATTTCTCTGTGAAATAAAAAATGGTTGGTGCGCCAAACGGCAACTTAGCCATAAGTCGTATGCTATTGATCTGGCTTAAAATAACACAAGTGGGAGACAGGTGGAAGCTGCGGCTCCGGCCACAGCCATCTCATTAACACGTGTGGCGCTCTGCTCACCAATCCAATTTGCCTCTTCAGAACAAATGGCTCGAGTGGTTTCATGAGTTTCTACTTCCAGCTCATATTAAAAACCATAACAGAACTGTGTCTTTATATGAATGGCCACGGTGCTGGTCATTGATATGCCGCAGCCACTGGACGCAGCCAGCATCCAATAGCTCCTTGTCATCAAGCCATACCCCTTAGCAAACAGTCACCTTAATCTCGCAACGTGATGCAGGACCTGAATGCAGATGAAAAGATTATACATGGTTAGTATTCACAAGACCACGTTGGTGCATAAACCACAGGACTTGTAAAAGGTTAGTGTTTGAAATAGAAAGCTAATGGATGCGACTCTCTTCCATGAATATAATTAGTTGAAGCTGTATCCAATCTCCAGCGCACGTTAAGAGGGAATAAGTTATGGCGGGTGAGCTTCACTTGCTCTCAATGTTTGTTATGTAGTAAAGAAACAAACATTTGTGGCTTGTCAAGAAATAAGTGATAGCAGCCGACAGATGTGGTGTTTACAGTGTACGTACTGTTTGCTTGACCTGAAGTCCCCCATTCACTGTTTTTCCTTGCGGCTAATCTCCTCTCACCACATAAACATATTCTATACTGGTGATGTGGATGCCACTGCGCCCTTGATTCAAATCTATTTTCACTCTGCGGCTCTCTGCACAACATACACCCACCTACAGTTTTGTCTGTGTTCTACAATATGGTAGTAGAAACAACATTTAGCTCAATTCAACGATAAACATTCATAAAAAAAAAATTGCTCAGTTGAAAAATTTGAAACGCTCAGTTGATTAGATAACTGTTTACTTTTAGATGAAGTAGTTTAGAATTGTTTTGTTCACAAACTTCTCATGTTAAAAAGTTAGAAGCCTTCATGTCATCAATGGAGTTTGTTATTTCCGGGTTAAAATCAACACAGTCAGAAAGTAATTAGCATTTTACATTCCTGCAAATCAAAGGATACGATGAATGATGACAATGGCATTTTTTTTCTGTTACAATATTGTGCATTGACGGGAGACCACCATGTCCATTGGAGGTGGGTTTAATTACACGAAACAACAGTATTTGGCTGATGTGAGGCATCGATATTTGTTTGATTTTCAAGTAGTTGCCAAGAGCCAGGAGGGAAATATTGAAGCTGTCAGAAAAATTGTAATTCTGACTTGGAAATTGAAGTGAGCACTCTCTTCAAATGACCTTTTAGTCAGGATATGACATGAACACGACAATTCTAATTTGAGGAAAATGATCCGAGATAACATTTATATGGATGTCTCCGGTGAGTTACATTTCCATCTCTCCTCAGTCAAAGCAAACCATGACGAAGCTGCAGTAGATTTTCCTTCTTTATAAAGCACGTCAACCACAGGTATCGTAATGACGGATCAGTACTAATCCTGGTGTGAAGCAATCTGCTAACGGTACTTCAAAATGTGCAGCGGAGAAGCCGCTCTGTGAATGCAAGATCAGCTTTGCTGCCCAGGCTTAATGTTCACGCTGTATATTGAAACAGCATTTTCACCGTGTACAGTCCTGTTTAGTCGAGCCTCGTTCAGAAACACCATTGTGACCGTTCAGTTTATATGAACAAGAGGAGACAAGTACCCAAAGTGTTTCGTTCATATTCATGAACCTGTGCTTTCGTTCAATCTGGTCAAAATGGCCGTTTAAAGCCCGTGTGTGAAAAGCATTGCACCTCCACATAAACGACCTGTTAGTGCTTGAAGAGGAAATACAGGGACAGGGAGCAGAGCTGGCTGTGTCCACAGGACTTGTTTGGCGGATCAATCACCCGGCGCGGCACTGGCACCAATATGGGCTTCTCAGCGTGTGATGCTGGCTCGGTCTGACTCTCCTCGGGTTCCCTTCATCAGGTAAGAGAGCAGCAATCAGCCCACAGCTATAAACACACACACATAAGATGATATTAGAGTGGGAAGGAAATGGTATCTTCCACAGCACAAAATCTCTTACTCACAGGAGCGCCGATGGCAGTCTCAACTTTATTCAATTAATTGCATTGAACTGTGGTCGTGTGTAAAAGCGTTGGTGCAAAGAAGCCCTCGTACAGGAATGAATTTGCCATTGGCAAAAGTTAAATTCTATTTTCTAACTCATTGGAAATATGCCAAGAACATCTTTGTAATTCATTACAACACACACACACACACACTTTGTAGTGTTTTGTTTATACGCTGTATATATGAGATTGTCGGGGCGTCGCAGCCCCCTGCGGTTAGAGAAGCCCACCTGGCATGTGACCGTTTTAGTCGACATGCTTTCAACCTTTTCACGGCCGCTCCCGTCCTCTGTGGCAGGCTTTATGTGGCGCGGTGCCGCGCAAGTTGAAGTCTTCAGCGATAAGCTGGGCTCTGAGGATGCTCCGGTCGAAATGCGGCTCGGCATCACGAGACCCGAGTTGCAGGCTAGATAGAGGAGTTGAATCTCCCCTGAGCTGCGTCCTCCTTATCACATGCAGGTCCCTAATGTGCATTATTGACACGCATTACAACAGCATCTGATTCGATCAAAAACGCGTGGAACATAATGGCGCCGGTGTCAGCCACATCACTCATGTGCATCAAAACATAACAGCCATTTCAGCTTAGTTTTCTTGCTTTTATCAGATTCCTGCATGCAATGCTGCTGCTATTTCACCCAGGAAGGATGCCTGCTGGCGGACTTGTTATGATTTCTGGTGCTATCTGTTGAAAACAGATAGTTCTGTAACACATCACTAGTTTTCTTTCCCAACTTCATATCAGGAAAGAGTCTCAAGGTGAGGGAAACACGATTGCAGCCATAACCCAATCTTCCCTTTCAATTAATGCTGCCTTTGTGCCTTTCAGCAAGCACTTAATCCCCAGCCAAGTTGATCAGGGGTGAGCAGCTTTTGGCTGTACTCAGAGGTGTGTGTGTGTGTGTGTGTGTGTGTGTGTGTGTGTCTGTGTGTGTGTGTCTGTGTGTGAAGTCTTCAACTGTTGCTGTGGATCACACTTCCTAAAATCAGGGTTTTGGTTCTGAGTGAAGACAAAACAGCAGAGACCAAATATAAACTGACTTAAAAACGGAAAGTTAGTGTTTGTTCTCGCTTTAATCTCCCAAGACTGTCGTTTGAATTCTGTTTTAAGGTTGTGCAACTTTGATGAAACCTGTTTCCACTGACACACTCGACTGGACACACACATCAACGTTTCCCACGTAGGCTTCCTGCGCATTTTAAACCTTCTCCACGTGTCAGTGCCTCAGTATTAGATTCCCACCGGGCCCTTTGGTGCCGTCAGCCGTTACTAGCTTGAAAAATTAGGTGTAATACAGTATGTGTTGTGAAGTGAAGTCGGCCACAAGTGTGAATTTAATCATCTTACACACCAGCAGATTACAGTCACTTAAAGCAACCAGAGTGTGGTTCTCGTCCCGCTTTATCATCCTGGCGTTTCAGTGAACCTTTGAATATTTCACCACTCGCTGCAAAAATTGAGAGAAGTCCGCTATGTTCTGGGGGAAAAGAGGGGGGGAGGCTGGGAGAAGAGGAGGTGGAGATGGTTTTGTAAGTCAAAAGTAAAATAGGTAAACAAGCAGGAAGAGGAGCAGGCAAAGAACACAGCGGCTTCCCAGATCTAACCTGAACAATATCAAAGAGAGAAACCTCTCTGAGATTTCGAGGTTCCGTCAATAATTTAACACACTGAATGTCTTGTTGTTGTTTTTTCCTCTCCTTCAGATGTGAATACCTTCATGAATAACAGAAACATATAGAGCCATCGCGGCAATTTATCCTAACTACTTCTCATATGCTGTTTTATGTGTGTGTTTGTGTGTCTATAAACATTTATGTTTTTGTGTGTCTATACTTTGTATATTTGTGTGTGTGTGCGTGTGTTAGTTATGTGTATCTGAAAGACATTGTTCATAAAATGGGTGGCTTAGTCAGTCTGTGGATATCAATACTACAGTTGCTAAATGAATATGCAAAAGAGCTTGGACGAGCAGACAAAACATTGCCATTTATTATCAACACACTAAATTAAAATACTTGATGAGCATAAGCAAAAGGATCCAAAGCGTATTTATCGCAATGTTTTTCACGCTTGGCCAATTGCGTTTTTTTTTACCAATAAATCCAAGTTTTTTCAACAAATTTACTCAAACAGAAGTAAATAATTAATTTGTTTTGGACTATTTTAAGATGTGGATTAATGCTCATTTGGTCCCTGAGGGAGTATTTCTGGCATGAGGTTTATTCATATTGTGGGATTACCTCAAAATAAACTAAAGAGCGAGAGTGTATGTACGTGCATGTGTGCGTGTGTTGATGAAGAAACATGTTACCCAGCACAACAGTACGGCTCAATGGCGTTTTTTAATAATGGAGGAATGAACTGAATCGGGCAAACACCTCAAACCGTTACATTACCTCTCAATACACAGCCTCGTTTGATCAATGCAGAACTAATCCCCCGTTTTCACACCAATGGCTCATTTGTTGACTCCTTTTTTGTAAACCCCTAAAAGCAAGTATATCTATGAAGCGGTTACATCACGTTTGTTCTTTACCCAGATTGAATTTTCATTGTATAGAGTTATTTGTTATAGTCAGTACAGGACAGTCTTATGGCGTAGCTGCCATGCTACCACAGAAGAAGAATGCACGGAGGGAAATCTATCTTAGTGAGCAGCTGGAGGCTCCAGAAAGGGAGAGAGAGAATTGCTGCTGAGATTGCTGTAGGACCTAAGAGAACATTTATTGCCGTGCAGATTTATTTTTTTGTTTGCCAACAAAAGTTTGGAAGCTGAAGTTATTTTATTTATGTGTTTTGATGCTTGGTAAAAGTCGAGAGACTCATGTTTTAGCTGTTAGCTGAATGCATGCTAATTAACATAAAATATGCAACATTTACATTTTATTTCACTAATTGTGAAATCTTTTTTGATGGTCCAGCCATATGTGCATCAGTGCATTTGCTTATTGTGCATTTTCACACAACCACAGCAAAAATAAAGGCAGGTCCTAAAAGCTTTCACAGCAACTTGGTTTGTATTCTTATCTGTGAGTGTGTACATAGCAATTAAAAATAAAACATTTGTTTCAGTCTTCTCTCAGAACGTTTGTGTTTCGAACCACAGACTGAAAATCTTTATGAGGGCCCACATTAGCATTGCAGTACAGTAAAGGTGCTGCCACACCGCCCTCCTCAGTAAATGAGAGCACTTTTTTCACAAAAAAATGCAGCTTTCCTTATGATGTCCAGGCAAAGCCTTTGATTCAAACAAGCATAGTGGGACACACAAAGAACATTTTCAAGATGGATGGAAATCGGAAGATGGGGAAGAACGGAGCATAGTGGGACATTGGCCCTTTCGAAGCTCATCAGCATTATAGTCCACATTCTCCTGGCATCATGGGTACAGGTGGCCCTGGCTTATTACTCAAAACCCTGTGGTTTTTCATGAGCAAAGGGATATATGGACTCCTATTAGCACATTCCCTGCTGCGATGTGCAGTATTTGTGCGGGTCAGGACATGTGGAGGAGGCTGCAAATAAGAAAGAGCCTAAAAATGTAAGACAACCGACAAAAAAACAAACACATTTCAAAATCTATTGAAGTCTTTCTTGTGAGAATGGAGAAACCTGCACTCATTGGTTCATTATAAAAAAAGGTGAAAGTAGCACAGGCCAAATCAAATAAACCTGCATTCTGCAGCCCACCTATCCACACATGGTCCTCAGGAATGTGTTTGCAGACTGTGTAAACAAAGAAGTGTGCAAGAGAAAGAAGCAAGGAGGTACAAGTAGATACAGAATGCACTGGAATAAGAAGGGTTGCTCGACTGGCAGAGGATCAGATTAGTGCGGCTCTCACTCTCGGTCTCACTGCATACAGTTATGCCCACCGTTAGTTGTGAATACATTTGTGCAAACCAAACATAATATAACGAATACATGCACATCAGGTCAAATCCAGAGACGCACCCGCACATGTAATAGACGAACAGGCTGAGCTAGGGTGTTTTTTACATGTATGACATTTATCACATTCTCTCCTGCATGCTATATAATACACATGTTGTCAGCAAATATTGCAATATTCTCTTTACTTAAGCTTCATGCACCACCAGGGCAGTGAATGCAGGGCTTATATCATTACCTTCCTCAACAGATGGCATTCGGCTGACTCTGAAAAGCACCACATCTTCAGCAGCAGCAGGAACAGAACACACCATGACTTCTGAGTGAAGCATTTTACCAAATTATTAACTGGTAACACAAGGGGACACATCCACCACATCAGCATAAAAAACACACAATTTGATTTTAACACAGTGGGTGGACACACATTTTTAATTCAAATAGTTCATCTTCCTCGTTTAACTCACTGACACGATATTTCTCAAGGCTGTAAAACCTACTTGGAGGGAAACTAAGGCTTTGTGAGTTTGTGTCTATGAATCATTCAAGACGTCCACGATATCCCAACTAATTTAAAAGTAGATCAAAATGAAACACATAACAGTGGCCTTATGTGTCTCGTTCAGTCCAAAATTGGGGTGTGGTGTGTTGTCCAACTCGTCAGGTTATGCAACTCTACCATTAATCCACTTGAGGCCAGCAGAAAGCAGTTGTGAATGCATTGTTCACGTGTTTTACTAACGTGCTAACTTGCTGTTTCTAAAATACAGTATAAACCTTGTTGAAGTGACTAGTAACCACTGGCATGCCTTGGTTCCTGTAGCATGAGGACCGCGTGCACCACCTCCCCCTTTCTTAACTGCTTCGTCCTCGTCACATCTCCGCTTCCCTAAAGGAGTTGTGATTTGCAGACAGAACCGTGGTCCTGACAGCAGTGGTAGGCAGAGGCCAGACCGGTGCTTTTGGTCCCTAGAGGACTGACTTAGACAGAGGACGGGGAGAGGACATGCCGGAGCCATCTTCACTGATAATGACAGCTTTTTAAACGCTTTAACCAAACACACTAAATGGCAGAAAGAGTGGCTGAACCCGGGCCATATCAAAAGTTTCTGCGTCGTTATTGATGACCAGGGGACGTGTGCACCTTTTCAAAGTCAATAATGCAAAACATCAAACTCCCTCGGTCATGTTTCTATAGGCAACATGTAAAACCTCACTGGATTCTGCTTATTGTTTTGTCCACGTGGCTCAGTGTTGTGGTGAGTCATTCTCGTGCCTACGAGGGTTTATGTTCAGGTGAGTCGTCATTTTCTCCCGATCTCATTCTCTTAAAATTGTCCGCTGACGTCGCCTCTTCTGCCGGTTGTCAAAGAGTGATGGCTTATCGGCTGCTGATGTGCCTCTGGGGTTTGACTTGTTCATGTCTTGCAATGGAAAAAATGATAAGACGTGTTTTTAAATACAGTGTATTCCACATCCCCCCAACTCTTCATATTTTTCTTCATCCGTCTTTGAAATAAATTTCCCTGGTTGAAGGATTAAAAGGGTTGCCCGCATGAATTGTAAACCAGAGCTAATAAAGCACAGAATGGTAACACATTGGCTTGATTTCACAGCTCCTTTAGCAGACGACGGCTGAAAGTGGCTTTGACGTTCCATCATTTGCTGAGGTCCTGATTGCATTTTACACTGATTACACTTGTGCAGCGAGAGCTGATACTGTCTGACTATATAACTAAAGACCATGCATATGATGTTTTAATAATGGTACTGGAGTCACAAAGAGGATATTTTATTCACACATTTGACTTGTGACATTGAAACTTTGAAAGCGTTTTTCCACCTTAAATGTTTTCCCTCCGTTCATTACAACAGAATGGAGCTAATTACAAGTATTACATCATTTAAATTGTAAACGAGGAATCCTTTTCTTAAAGGTGAGAAGAAAGTTAGGCTAATTTTGACACAAAAATATACATGTTCTAACTTTTCTTTGGGAGCTGGAACACAGCACTTATGGAGTTATGTTATGTGTGCTCATCCAGATGTTAATAAATGTGTGTTTCATTGTATAACTGGCGACAAGAGTTCTGCCTGATAATTAGCAGAGAAGAAATGACAGTTACTTGCAGTTGGTAATGAAGCAGATGAAAAATAATTTAAATGAGGGAACAATTAAAGGGGACGTCAGAAAGCTGTGCCAAGTAGTCGCCTGCCCTGCCTTCCTTAATGACTTGATCAAAGCAGGCGCTCTAATTGAAGCTGTCATCTGTCTCTGAAAGTCACTGCTTCCATGAGAATAAGCACCTTATTTTCTTCAGCAAGAAAGCACATTTATTTATAGCCGGGCAGGTATCAGCAGGCATTATGGTTCCTGTTGCGACTCGGTTAAAGCTCGCACCTTTTCTCCTCTTTGGTTTCATTTCTGTGTTGTGATTTTCTTTCTCATTTGCCACCTTCCCCTCGATCTGCCACCTGGAGTTAGCGTCACAAATGGTCAGCGTGTCTCTGAGCATTGAATGACAGGTCGTATTTTGTCAGTCGTGTCCAAACATCCCAGCGTCCCCGGGGCCTCCCTGTCGTGCCTGGAGCTGTGGGGCAGGGCTTCTCTTCGGCATCCCAGCAGGCCGAGCTTATCCAATTCTTGTGGGTTTGGGAAGGAGGGAGATATAGAGATATCTGTCCGGGCGGGTAACTGGATGCAGTTGTGTGTTTTCACATTCGTGCCGTCCATTTTTTTTATTGAAGCCCGCACGATCCCGAAGAAATATATCCATGTTAAATGATTCTGCACTTTGATGACTTACCTGCAGAATTACAGTAATTAGTTTGCCCGTTAGCGATGTAAGTACGAGTGTTGGGGTCGGGTTCGTGAACAGTAGCTTTTCAGATCAGGGCCCGTGTCCCTCGTCGGCCTTTTTATTAAGCATAACCACAACCTCATAGAAATAGTTAAACATTTTCGGAAACTGTAATTGCTTTCTGGAAGGGAGTCAAATGAGAAGATTCCTAGTTTAAGTGCTGGTCATTTTGGAGGATATTATGCATGTTATTATGGTAATAATATTATGCAAACACAGTTGAGCCACGGTACCTTTGAGGTGGAATAAGTGCAGCTTACTCGACAGGGGATTTTACACACTTAATGACAGACACATTTTCCCTGTCTGCTTAGAAACAGCAGGTTGCTCTACGGGTCGGTAATCAAGACAAACTGAGCACAGCGATCCTGCACTTTGTAGTCTGGCAGTGTTGGATTGCACCAAAAACACGTATAGAACCAATATAGAGACTCATCAAGACAACTTTGTTTCAATTAGTTAATCCTGAAAACTCCCAGATGAAAGTGGAAGCCCATTTAACAGAGCAAGTCATCAGACAAATGGGCTTTCAATGGAAGGTAAGGGGAGCCGAAGACAATACTCGTTTGCTCTGACCTTTCGACTTGACAATGTTGAAGGTTAAAATTCTGAAACTTCAAAGATATTTCTCTATTTTCTTATTTTAACTGGTAATTAAATGGTAACTGTGCACGTCACGTCCCCTGGTTCGATACCAACCGAGGGATCGTTGTTGCATGTCATACTGCTCTCAGTTTATAAATGCCTCAGGACCTTTCCCGTTTAATACAAATGCTTTGTGATGTGGCTGGAAGAATGCTGCAGTAATTGATTCACTCAGGGTTGAACACTATGAAAAAGGTAAAAGGATAACTTTTGCCAATGTGAAAGAATAAAGCCGTCTACATACCCTGTGTGTCATGTAACAAGTTAGTGCTGCACCTTTCTCACAATCCCTTAGCTAAGTATTCAACAACTCCAACGAGGAAGACAAAAATATAGAGCAAAACCTCCCGGGCCCATCTGTTATTAAATATATAATTTATATAATTTAATAATAAGAACATTTTAAAGAATGTTACATGCTATAAGCATGATAAGTGAGTAAAGTACCATGAGCAGTAATTTATCCATGTGGCTGAAATACAACCCTTAATATATTGGGAAATTGTAATTTAACCCAATGACGTGTGATTAAAAAAACCCCACAACATTGAATAAAAAAAAAATACTTAAATCAATCAACTTGATTGGAATTTCATATAAACAATGCAAAGATTCAGGCTTTTGATGAAAACACCAGCTTATTGCAGCTTATTATACATGAAGCATTCGGAAACATCTTTTTTCAAACATCTTTCTTGTTTTTTTACTGTTCGCCTGTTACTCACATTATTTCTTTCTACAAAACCGTGAATAAGGACACCAGTCATCTTTTTGTTTTCAAAAAACAAAAAGATGACTGGTGTGTTAACTGCATGTCAAAGTAATCCAAGCACACAACGTCAAATTGCCTTCATATGGGCCTGAAGGCCATATGAAGCATTGTAACATTGAAACAATTATATTTGAGTCCAGCGCAGTGCTCAACAGATGATAAACACTGTGGCTGCAAAATACATCACCAGCAAACTTCATAAAGAACAATGTGGGAAAACATTACCTGGCCGGTAAAGAAGGAACATTTAAATGAATGCACCGACAATGTGAGTGTTACACACACACACACACACACACCACACACACACACAGCTAGTTGATACAGAAGTAGGGGCGTGTACACATTCACCCCCATTAGATGTCACTAATTAAACATTTAATTTACGTCATCACTCACTCCTTCAAGCAGGGAGTGAGATGGCGCATCACTGATTTCCGTCTTCGCTTTGATAGAATGGCGTATAATTCATAAGATGAGCAAATTATATTTTCAACATGTTCAAAATGGTTAAAATTGAGAAAGAGCTTGAGACAGAAATAGACGTCGATCGTGCTCAGAATGAGTATGTGTACCTGCAGAATTCATTCTCCATGATGACGTGTAGGAAGGTAATCATTTCAGGAGAGTGTTATTTTTAAAAAAATAATCATTAATGTAGAAGAGCTGGGAAATCCGTCTCCATTACTCTTCGTGAAGTCCTGCCTTCTTGTCTCGCCAGCCTCATTAACAAGACACATGGAAGTCCTACCGACTCGGTGGCATGTGTCGAGACGTTCATCACAGTAAACAACCCCCTCTACGTGTTGATTACTGCTGTAACTCATATCCACTGTTGCAGACGCAGAGCTTTAACTCAACAGACCTGTGCTGCTTAAAGCAGGACCAAGCTGAATAGCCCAGATAACTTGTTTTATTCAGCCAGGAAACAGCAGGCATTATGTTTTCCACTTTATGAACCTGTGTGTTGTTCTGGGAGGTGACGAGTCATCGAGCAGCAGAGCTCCTATTCAGCTACCGGCCATTCCCCAATCACATTTCTAGTTGGGCAAATGTTGATCGGCTTTAACGCAGCAGAGACCATGAATCTTGTTTTTAAAGCTCATAAATGAAATGCATAAATCTCACCAGAGATTCAATACATATTTTACCACACAGCTCTGCAGTTGTTGACCAGCAATTCTAGCAGGCTTTTATGGTCTCGTGTATTTAAAGCATCATAATATATGTATCGTAATAGACAATCTGCTGAGGGACACAAATAAAGAAATCCTAAAGGTCCTTGAATGAATATGCAGACCAATTCGGCCATGCAGCAGGGCACGAGTTTCATGGAGACCCAGCCTTGGTTGCAGAAAGCAGATGAGCCGCTTCAAGGTTGAGTCGATACAGCTGAACCTATACAGCTTCAGTCATTGTCATGCATGCAGCAATGTGTCCGATACGATCCTATCTTTAGAATTGATCACGGCTCCTCTGATAATTTGCAGTGGGTATCATTTCTAGTTTTGTAAACTGGCAAACAATAGTACAAGGGAGCATGACACGTCTCGTTAGCACGCGTGCTATTCTGCAGATTTTCTTGTAAAGAAACACTACAGGTCAAAAGCTGTCATAATGCCAGGGCATGACAATCGTATTGAAGCCCATTTCGTCCAGTAAAAGAAAACAATTATGAGATAAGGAAGTCAAAATTATGAGATAGAAAGTCAAAATTATGATGCATGCGTTTCGGTGGCGCCGGCTTTGTGTTTCCTTCCTGTTATCTGGTGAAAAGAAAGAAGCATGCTATGTTATGACTCTTCATCTCATATTATTTTTCTTTTACTATCGGAAATGGGGTCCTGACCTATAACGTGCATGACTTGCATCCATGCGCTGCAGTGATGGGACTGAAACAAGCTACAGTAATTAAATGAAGACATATTCATTAACTTTTATTTAATAAAGAAAAACATATTGCGGCCTTATTTACAAAGGTGTGGTTTTGTATACACAATGACAAAAGTAGCATTGCTCATAATTTTGTTCTATTTTAATTTCGTCAAGGAGTTCATCGCACATCATAATCGACCGAGGTGCTAATAACTGACTATCATATGTACAACTGAATGGATTATAATAATGGCACATTGACTCCTTCATTTAGTGCAGATCCTTGAGGTGCAATGTAAGATTTAGTTCTCTGCCTCTGTGAAGTTAAGTGGCTTTAGAAGTTTTCCACTTAATCTCTGCAGCTGAGAACTTCACTTTATATATCTAAAGCTCATTTAAAAAACTTCAGAGCATTTATAGCACTTTCATGCTGCATGATATTTGTTTTGGCTGTCAGTCTTTTTTATTGTTTCCGGATTTTCCTGGATTATCTATCTGGGAAACCTCCAAGACCTTCACACAGCAGTCATTTTGATTCACACGCATCGTGAACCCATTGAAACCAATTTCCTTTTCCATTTGTGATCATCTACTTGGTGTGTGATACAGCTGTGGCTTTAACTACAGGTACTGTATGGCGTGTGGTAGTAAGGGGCTCTTTTATAGCCGTGTGGTTACAGCACATGTCCCATTACTGCAATGTCATGGGTTTGATTCCAGCCTTGGGACCGGGACCGTTGTTCCATTTCATTATTCCCCTCTCTCTCCTTCCTCTTCCAGCCTTTATCCCTACACTGTCAAAATGCCAAAAATGCCATTACATGTCTGACATGAGTAAATGAGGCCAGCTGAGAGCGTGTAAATTGGCCAGAAACAGCAGCATAGTCTCCGGGCGATAAGCCCACTGCAGACAGACCCTGACCCGGCTTTTGCTGCCGCCGTGCACCTGCGGTGGAGATCGACGATAACAACAGCAGCGCCGGCACTTTGAGTGAGGAGCAGAGCTTCGCCTTTCTGCATCGCCGATCCATGTTCTCCCACCCCGCCCTTTTCTCCCATGACCCGCCACATCGCACCAGTCCTGTAGCGCACCGGCCTTCGTCTCAATCACAGCTGGGCTTTTAGTGCTCTCTTACAGACGAATGAGACGACGGAGCCACTGAGCCAAACCAATACATTTTTCAGCCCTCGAAAATGTCTTTTTGTGCAACTCTCTTGCTTCTATTTTTCCATCCGCCCATGATACTTCAAAACACATCGTTATAACAAGCATGGCGCCGCTGGTAGCGCTCAAATGTTAATCAAGGATAATAATTAACAAGATCCAAGATCAAAGTTGATAACAGTGCGATTTCAATAAGTCAGGAGGCCGAGGAAAACAAGCCAATCGGGGGAAGAATAAGCCTGCTGTGAAAAATGGTTTGAAAAGTGAGCTAGAGAAGCAGGGAATCATAATGAGTGAGTAGGAGGGAGAAACTTACAAATTAATCTATAGCCCGCTGTCATTCTGAGCTCATCGGCGTAGTTCTGGTACCCATGACTGAATTTTGGTTGAAACTAAAAATTGAAGTGTTTTATACCTAGTTTGCCGCCCACAACATGAGATCAAGGCAGAAACATTCCCGGCGTGATTTCCCCTGCGGCAGATATTTCTGAATTTTCCTCCTGATCCCTTGAATCACTTTTAGTCACTTCCCAATTAATTTTAACTTCTTGAATGCATATTTACATATCAATTTATCCTCAATCATGTCCGAGGCTTTGAAGTTTAAGCAACCACTAAAAAGCCAATTAGCTAATAAATAGGCTAGTTATTTCTTCAGTTACAGTGAAGCCTCAGCTGTCAGTGACATCCACCCAGGGGGCCGAGCTCTGGTGCGGCGGCCAAACGGGCGGCGATGTGTGTCGTGGAAGCCTGGCCGGACAGACAGTCCTCCTCTCTGGAGGCTTCTTTCCCGGGATGACGGGCTGATTCTCTGGCCACAGGCCGGAGCTTCCCAACACCCTTGTGACTTGTGTCCTCTCAGCTTGTCTGCTTGCACTACAGAACTACCTCCTGCTGTTGTTTTCGGCACTTGCACGCACAGCAGATAGGAGGTGACTCAGCCTGACCTGCGCTACACCAACAGCAACCGGAGCGATTGAGACGGACGTCGCGGAGACAAAAAGAGTCCAGTTGATAGACCAGAACGTCATCAAACAGAACCCTACGGCGGCTGCTTTGATGCTAATTTGAGTGCAAAACATGCTGGTTGCCATGAGAAAACCTTTGCACTCAACTTGGCTGTTAATGTTGACTCAGCCTACACACACACACACACACACACACACACACACACACACACACACACACAGTATACATAATGAATTATGGGATGGAAATAAGACACCCCGGTAAATAAGAAGCAGTTGCCGATGAGTTTATTACTTGTGCAGCCATATTGGTGATTTGTCAGTGTTTTATGTATCTGTCCAGAAAAGCTCCACAGGCCGGTTTTATAGGACTTTCATTCTGCACCTGGGTGCTAAAGTAAGCAGAGAGAGGCTTTGTTTATGTGAGATTGAAATCTTGTGGATTTTCCTCTGTATGTATGGCTAGTGGTAACCTTTTGGGTTTTATTTCCGTAGGTGTAATATAATCTGTGATCACAGCCCTCCCGATGTTACGATCTGGTCATTTGCGATCATCACACTCGTTCGCATGGGGGAAAAAAAAGACCTCTTTTATATAATGCAGCACTGCTTTTAAAAAAAAAAAGTGGGAATCACTGCTGATATCAGTGATTGTGGGCTATACAGTATGGCGTTCCCAGCGTAAGTCCTTATAGGAAAGATGTAATCGATACAACTTTTAGCTTGACTTTGAACTGAAGTGTTTTCAATTGGCAACATGGTTCATTACAAGCTAAGGCCATTGTATTATATAATATACAAGTGATGCAATCAAGGACATTGGGTGTAGTTGCAACTGAAAATCCATTTTAGCAAAGATGTGAAGGATCCTTTCTGAAGATAACCTCTCATCAAGTCTCTCAGAAGTAGCTTCATTGTATTAGCACAGTGTTTTATCAAGATGTCAAGAGTGGTATCCCTTTATCCAGTTGAAAAGCAGGTCAAGTTGTGTTTATGTTCTGCTGATAGCACAGACAACCTCCTCAAGACACTTTTGAGAATAACGTGTTCAGATGACAGAAACCAGATAAACAGTCAAAGAGCAGGAAGCCACCTCGTCTCAAATCACAGCCCTCGACGGTCTCTTCTCCCACTCTGAGCTCCAGTCGCAGCATGCTTTTAAAATCGGCACGCTTCTCTGCTTACAGGGATGTGTGATCAAGCGAACAGAAAAAAAGGTCACATTGTGTTTATTTCGGGGTTGGCAGTTTGACCCCTTTCGCCGAAAGTCAAAGTGTCCTTAAGCGAGACGCTGAACCTCTGAAACTAAAGTTGCTCCCGATGGGCAGGCCAGCGCCTCACATTTCAGCTGCACATCAGTGTACAGAATGCATGTGAAGTAGAGGCGTGCTGTGAAGAGCATTGCTGCAAAATCCTCAGTCTCAGCTTGGAGCTTTAGGTGCTGAAGGATCTGTGACAGATCTCTCATCGTCTTATTTTCTGGACGATCCTGTTTTCCTGTCATTCTCAGTGTGTCGTCTCTCAGCTCTATACCTCCATGGTGGGATGCGACGATTTGATTGTCGGATCTGCTGGTTGTTGTGGGATTATGTGTATGTGTGTGTCTATATTGGGTGCTTGTGTGCCTCTCAGTGGTGTATAGTGTGCGAATACAGAGGGTGTGACGCTCCTGTCAGAACACATTACATAAAGTGTGACGTCCACCGGAGAAACGAGGCCAACGATTCAAAATGTGAAGAGCACGCTTTTATGAGACAAGCTACTGTCAGAGATTCATATACGAGACAACAATTCATCCATCCATCCACATATATTCTAAACTAGTCGGTAGTGTGCACTATAGGGTCAAAAGTATGTGTATTTTCCTGTACTTTGGTCCTGCTGCGGTTCTAATAAAGGGAAATCTTATGGCTTGCAGCATACACAGAGGAAGCAACTTTGTGAAATGAATATTGTTCCTCACAGTTTGCTGTGGAAGAAATTGACACGCTTGCAAAGAGCCCTGACCTCAAGCCCATGGAGCACCTTAAGGATGAACTGGAAGGTTGACTGTAAGCCAGGCCTTATCACCAGGCATCAGTTTTGGACCTCACAAATGGGAGCAAATCCCTGAAGCAAAGGTTCAAAATCTGGCAGAAAGCCTGAAACCAGAAGCGTGAGGAAGTTGAAATTCCATTTGTAACAAAAAACTAAAATTGTTCAGCATGAAAATTCAGACCAACTGGCCTCCAAGAACAAATGTTGTTTACTAATACATATACAGGAATGTAATTAGTACAGTAGTTTTTTAAGATACAATTTAAATTAATTAAAAAAATTGACCCCCGCTTTTTTTAAAATTGTATTTGTCTCGTTTGATGTGAAACTGAGTCTTTAGGTTTGGACTGCAATTTGAAGAAACCAATTTGGGTTGAAAGGATGATTCATCACCACTATCTGACATTGTGTTGGCTTAACAATAAATCAAGTGAATAATCAGAAGATTAAACAATCATTATCCGCTGACCGAACATGCACTATCTCTATTCACGGACTGAATTCATGCATCATCGAGTGTGCAGCAGACCAATGAATTGAACTGTGCATGTGCTCATGTAAAACCGATCATATTCCGGTCTGTTGAAGCTGCCGTTTCACTTTTAGGAAGTCTTAAAATAGTCGGCAGTCTCAGGGCTCATCATTATCATCTCTTCGCTCACTGACTCTCCGAGCTGCTTCCCTCTCGCTGCTGTCCCTCCTCCCACTGTCCCCTCCCCTCACTCTTTATTTTCTCTCTCCGTTTTCCTGGCGATTTATTTATTCATACCCTGCAGTACAAAGTTTTCTGTTTAGTCTTCTATTATTCAAGCAGATCGAGGCAAATATTTATTAAAAAAGAATGAGCCAGTCCATTTGTTTGATTAGGAGGTTTTTGTGTATTAAGGGTTCCTGCAGATACTTAATCTTAAAAAAACATTTGATTCATTGATCTGAATATAAGGCCTAGATGGGCATTACATTGTCTTAAATTGTTCTTTCAAAAGTCTTAAAAATGCTCGTGACGACTCTGCATAGTGCAAATGCAATGAAAATTGCCTATTCAAGCAAGTTTTTGCAGCATGGCTGCAAGCGGTAGTATCAGGCAATTTATACAAGGCTGCACGCGGCAAGATGAGAATCAAGGTCGGGGAATCCCTCGAGCGGAGCGGGGATGAAGCCAGAGTCCAGAAAGCATTATTTTCTTTATCTTTTAGCATTTGTCCCCCAAAGAGGACAAAGCGTATGCAAGCTTTTTGCCGCCGCTCTGAGAATCCGCTTCATGTTTGCCCCTTATCTCCACCACGTTCAGTCATTTCTAATGGGTTTTCCTTAAATTTTGGTAAAAAAAGTTGCAGTTGTCAAGAGTAGCATTAAAACAATCTCGAGATGTTTAAAAATGAGCATGCCTTAAGCAGAAGCAGTTAAACCAGGTGATGCGGGAAGAAAGATGTGCGCATCAACGACAGCGTTGACAGCTAGCAAATATGAAATAAATAATAGTCCGGATCATCTTATCTTGAGCAGCTACAAATCTGTGAGAGAGTGATTTATTTTTCTTCATTCTTTTTTTTTTTGCAGCTGTCATAGTTCCAGAGTGGAGTCTATATTACAGAGTAAAGAAGAAAAAAAGAATGTCGGGAATGAGAGAAAAAGAGATCCTTAGACTAAAAGAGGCAACTGAGTTGGAACTGCGTTGACACTACTTGTCATGCAATTGAAAGCTTTTTATGTGAAGAAAACAGGAATGTAGAAAAAAATATCTCCTCGCCAGACGATGAGCCAAGGGCTTACTGTGAGGGCTCTCGGGTGCATCTCAACTTTTTTTTTTTTTAATGCCCTGTGCGTGTGCTTGCGCATGTTTTCATGGCGATGCGTGTTTTGTGTGTGCGCGGGTGATGCTCCATCATGCTGCTGACACGTTTACACCCGGGTGGAGTTAGTAGTTTTGGATGGAAAGGCGGCGGCGAGGGGATCATGGATGCTCCGGTATTCCCCTTAGTTACAATGAAGAATGTGGAATGAGGTCACATTGATCGCCACTGCAGCCGAAACATCAAAGGCCGTGTTAGCGACATACGTGCTAATGCACGCCTCGACATGTAACCACATGACGGCATGACAACCGCTGATCTCCCGGGAGGTCTGTGTATTGTGTTTCTGTGTTTCTGTGGCTGCGTCAGATATAGAGAGCATGTTTGGTGGGAACACGACGTAAAAAACAAACTCCTCCTCTATGTTATTAATAGACCTGCTTGTCAGTGCAATTTGATCCATATTCTCAACGACCCTCTTATCACTTCCTTTTCCACGTCGGTTGAACCTCATTCACGTCTCCTTCATTGGGTGCTTCCTTGTTTCTGAAGGGGAACTCCCAGGGGACAGCGAGTGTACTGGCTGATGCTAACGCAAGAATAAAGGGAATGTAGAAATGTCCTGTCATGCTTTGTGTTAGGGCTGGGACATATGATTAGGATCAATGTCTGGATTTCAATGATAATGTTTTTTTTTTTCCCCGACATCTGTATATAGATAATAATAATATGGGGACATGTGTATGGACACTTAGGTATTATACCCATTACACAACATTGTTCACGTCCTGAGCACCACACAAAAAAACTATTTGTGTTCATGTACACAAAACCAAGAGATTGCACTTAGTGACTATTTCACAACCTGCCATGACCCTGGGCTGCAATATTAGTGATACTTGTCCTTCCTGAACCATGGACATTAATCTGCTGCTTTAATCCACCACTATACTCTTCTGAAAATTCAGAGTGTGGTGATACGGCCCGTTTGGCAGTCGACCTTCTAGTCCATTGCTAATGTGTTGATTGGGGTTGGGATCAGGGGTCTGTGGAGGCCAGATTCTCCACAACAAGCTCAGAAAAAAAAACATTTCTTCATAGACCGGGATTTCTGCACAAGGCACACGGTCACGGTGAAACCTAAGGATCCGTATCAGGGCTGAGCCCGGCATATTTGAATCGATTGGTAACAGCTTAAATATAGATCCTTTCTTTATTTTGTTTTGCTCACCTCGACCTGCTAATGTCGCACAGCTGTTTTCTGCAATAACAACTTGCTCAACAGCAATATTATTCACTGCATAAGTCAATGAAAATGAGAAATGTGAAGGTAACAAACTATTTGTTTGGATAGCTGACACACCAGGGATCTGCAAAGGTATTATATCGTATTAGAACAGACTTTTAGCTACCAGCTTCACATTTTAAGCCAAAACGCACTTTCACTGGTAAAAATCACCACACATTCACTTTGTGTGTTTTTGTAGTCCTAACAACTCCAACTGGGTGATACATTTTCTCTCTACTTGGTTGAATCATTATCCAGTTCATCTTTGTTACATAGCTTCATCATATCAATAATTTAAGCTTTTACATTTTGAACGAAGACCTTCAGTATTTGGAGGTTCAGCATCAGATCGACAGATCTCAAAGGATTTAGATTTGGGCTAAAACAAATTGATCGCAACATCCTCAACACAAACCAAAATACTCATTAAAAGCAGCACCAGATCATCATGTTCCTCATCCACCAAACGTCACAGTTGCATTCAGGTATCAAACCCAGATTGAGATTATCCATGAAGACAAGGCGATACATGTTGATCTTGCACATGGTGCACACAGCTGGTCTGTTGCAACGGAAACACAAGTCACCAAGGTCCCAACAATCATGTTCTGTGCTGATGTTGCTTCTTGGAACTTGGTTGTGAGTGTTGCAACTGAGGACACATTATTTTGTACACACTATATGCTTCAGAACTCTGCAATCCCATCCTGTGCGCTTGTGTGGGCTAAGGATTCATGGCTGAGCTGCTGTTGCCTCGAGGCGTTCCAGGTTCTCAAAGTAGCAGCCCGTTGATGCGGGCAAATCCAGAAGAGCAGAAATGTACTTTTTTTTTTTTAACTAGGCATCACACGATAACGCCGTATGGGTTTGTCATCAAAGATGCTTGCTTTATAAACTTAAACTGAAAACTTTATTAAGTTTGTCATATTACATAACCTACATACATGTAATTTGGTCATTTAACTCGTCCATAGCAATTGAGGAGCAGTGTGCTGCTGAGAAGCCCCCGGGAGCAACTGGGGAGTCAATGTCTTGCTCCAGGAAACTTCGACACGCAAACTATGGGGAGACCAAGGATCGAACTACGAACCTTACGATCGCAGGACGGCCACTATGAGCCACAGCCGCTTGCTGTATCTACATATATTCACATATATCCATATACAATATGGAAAAACAACGTTTTCTGCTGTTGATGCGAGGTGTTGGA
The DNA here is from genome assembly GCF_023055335.1 of Clinocottus analis. Lineage (NCBI taxonomy): Eukaryota > Metazoa > Chordata > Actinopteri > Perciformes > Cottidae > Clinocottus > Clinocottus analis. Next base: position 6,844,578 of record NW_027175887.1, on the reverse strand, counting down.
ATTTACAAGACAACAGGAAGGCGTGTGCTTGTTGGTTATTGGACATTCCAGGTGTGTTCAGTATGTATGGGAGTCTCTGTGACTGTATTATCCTACTGCTTAGTTGACAGCACAGCGCTCCGTTGACAGCGGAGGTCAGGGGCTGTTGCTCCTGGTGGGCAAGGCGAAGATAAGCCAGCTGAAGTCATCCTGAGACCCAAAAAGGCGGGAGACTGAAATCCCCCGTCTCTCAGTGACTGGTATCACGCTGAGGAAGAGCAGAAAGGAATCAAGAATCTGGAAACCGGCTTCTGACTTCACCCGTCTGCTCGGGACTTAAGGTTATTTACAATCTCATCTCCGTAAAAAGTTTCAAGCTGGCTTCTTTTTGAAGGGAGTTGTCTCTGTCGGCAAAAAGTTGAGTGAACGGGCTGATAAGCTTGAATACTCCCAGACTGACGAATCAGCACTCTGAAACTAGGCGGGGTAATCAGGACTTTTTTATACACTTTGGCTCAGATTGTCATAGCTGTTTTTTTTTGCCTCACTTGTTTAAATGAGTGTGCGTGCAAAGGCCATCCCCCAGCAGGCCTGTTAAGCCATTATCAGTCCTGTCTGGGCTTTTATGTTTGCCCACAGAACACGAGCGGCATCCCCCCGGGACCAAACTGCTGACTGCCACAAGCTCACAACCTCGAGCTGAAAGCTTATCGGCCTCACTCTTCAGGCAGGGATTATGCAAAGCAGAGACTCAGGTGAAGCATCAAACAGACCTGGAGACTACTGCGTTTACCTTAATTCCCATGATTCCCAAACTCCTGGATTTTCATGAAGTCTGCAGGCACTTTCTCCCATCCTTTCACCAATTTGCCGGCGTAGAAGATAATGGATTTTCATCAGGTGTGTAGCTACCTTTGATGATGGTTTTGGTGTTTATTTCTGGATACCTAAAGGGTTTTAATGGCAGTGGGGACAAATTACCGAAAATTGGTTTTGTGGCTGATTCTGAAATGCCTTTGTGACATAAGCGTTATATGTGACTTCTAGTTGAAAATAAAGAAAAAACAGTTAAATTCAGTTTGAAATAAATTAAAGAGTTTTAGTTTTTATCCACAAAAACTATACTTCTGCCTTTTTGACAGCTTGCAAATCAGTCAAGATAAATATAATTACCTTGCGGAAATTACTTATTCTGAAGGATGTTTATGAATTATTATAATCTTCGGCATATCTAAAAATACAGCCCTGAGATTTTATAATTATATTCCCTTTTTAATTATGAAATATGTAATGGTCTGCTCTGATGATTATGAAAATAGTATAAACCATTCATATTTATGCTGCCTGCTATGTTTCTTGGGGTTCTTATTCTAGTTTTGTCTTTTTGCACATTCAAAAATATACACAATTTGTTTTAAACTAATGTGTACAAGCACGTCACGAACAAAGAATTAGCCGCAGTGACTTGGTAGCCGGCCATGCAGCCACAGCATGGCCTGCATGTTGTACCCTTCTCTTCCTGTCCCCCAATCCGTCATCTGTCAAATTAAGATGAAAAAAGAACAAACACATATCCAAGGATATTAATACGATTGAAACTGTCAAAACGTGAACGACAGTATTATCCTTTTTTCAATACACTCATTGTTAAAATTGCTACTTAGCTGCACCCGACCTCAGATGGCACCAGAAATAATCCATCACTCAGAAAAATATGTCATGTTTAAAGCTGCATGAGATAATTGAATTAAAGATTGACACAGTTTCCATGTCAGACACAAGTCACTGAACTTGTCTCAGAGCTCAATGTTTCCACCGGCTTCATTAAAATGTTACAAGCTAACGCTCAGCGGTGTCTCACTTTCTGTCACCATCATCAAATGTAACATTATTAGGCCATGCAACGCCATAATGTAGTCTCTCCGGCACTACAATCATTTTTGCACCAAACATAATTACATGACAATCAAAATATCAAAACCATTCGTTTTCAGTTGGGTATCCAATGAAGTGAAACTCTGAAACAAGAGACAAGAGTAGATTTACAGGTTTATTGGTCTCCAGCGTGGGTCTCCTTGTGAAAATATGACGTTACATAATGAAAACTTAGCATTATGTTGTGATTAGCTAGATTGTAAATGAGTAATCAATTTGACAAAGGCTTTGATTTTGTTCTATGTTGAATTTGGATTTACTACTATTTATGCATCTGTTTGAAGTAACACTTTCCATTCCCTGCGTCTTTCTAACACACGTGAGGAGAGCTGGGTTGTCCCGGTTCACAGTGGGGTTCGGTGTTGAGTTTTGTGAAAGTAAAGATTACGCTCCGTGTGCCCGGTGCCCACTGTTCCAGCTCCAGCCGGGATCCATCCCCTGCTGCTGGACTTATTTCCTCAAGCCAGCAAGCTCTCTCATCCATGCCGGAACTGTGAAGACTACGATTTAACAAAGTTTACTTCTCAAACTCTCTTTGTCTTAAATTCCCATATTTTTTGTACTGTTTTCAGAGAATCCTCCTCCGTAATCCGCACTAAGATGATAAGACAATCTCACCAAATCAAGGCCGCACAAATTTCTCACGGCCTCCTCCATGTCAGGAGATTCTCCTCAGCGCCTCCTCTTCACACCTCCACATTTCAATAACCAAAAG